>NC_134178.1:33057432-33358791 GCF_964188355.1 Buteo buteo
AAAAATGTTTTAAAATCAGTTTTAAAATTGGATCATATTCAACTTAAGTCAATCAATAGTCTAGAAAGAAGCATTCAGAAGAGAAAATGAGTTTTGTTGAGTATTTATGTCTGGGCTTCTCTGAGACTTTGTTATGGGAGTTGCATACAATATAGTTGAATGTCTCTCCTAATATACTTGTAATGTATTATGAACTGCTTTTTCTGTATTGCTATTAGTAGGAAGTAAATGACCTCAGTATTAGCGGGTAAGTTTCAAAACTGTGCAAGTGGAATCACATGTTAAAAGTGTGTGCCGGTTTTGGCTAGGGTAGAGTTCATTTTCTTCATGGTATTTAGTATGGGACTATGTTTTGGATTTCTGCTGAAAACAGTGTTGATAATGCCGAGATGTTTTAGTTACTGCTGAGCAGTGCTTACACAGAGCCAAGGCCTTTTCTGCCTCTCAGCCCACCCCACCAGTGAGGAGGCTGGGGGGGCACAAGGAGTTGGGAGGGGACACAGCTGGGACAGCTGACCCCAACTGACCCAAGGGATATTCCAGACCATAGGACGTCATGCTCAGCATATAAAGCCGGGGGAAGAAGAAGGAAGGGGGGCTGTTCGGAGTGATGGCATTTGTCTTCCCAAGTCACCGTTAGGCATGATGGACCCCTGCTGTCCTGGAGATGGCTGAACACCTGCCTGCCCATGGGAAGTGCTGAATGAACTCCTTGGTTTGCTTTGCTTGTGTGCATGGCTTTTGCTTTACCTGTTAAACTGCCTTTATCTCAACCCACGAGTTTTTTCACTTTTACCTTTCTGATTCTCTCCTCCCTCCCACTGGGGAGGAGTGAGCAAGTGGCTGTGTGGTGCTTAGTTGCTGGCTGGGGTTAAACAATGGCAAAGTGAAAAGAGAGCAAGCGAGCTGTGTGCATACTTCTTCTTGAAGCTTTAAAAATATATTCCTGCAGGGAAAGAACTTCTGAAGATACAACAAAAACTAAGGGTATTTCTGTCTCTCATTCTGTCTCTTTATGCTATGTGCTGAGAGACGTTTTGGGGAAAGTCAACACGAAGAGTTCATATAAATATACCAATATTCATTGAAATTCCCCATTTCATCATTTCACTAATCATATGCTGGAGAGCACAAAAGCAGTTATAAGACTATTCCCGGTTCTTAAAAAAACTGCTGTGTATGCTGAAAAGAGGCCTAATTTGTAGACTGAAAGTAGAACTTTCCAGTTCTGGGCATGTTGTATAATCACTTACAATTTTGACAGGGTTAGCCTGGAGCAGAATAAAAATAAGTGTTGAATTCTTTTCTAGTATAATTTCTCTGAAATAATCAGCTATTTTCCATATGCAGTGAATGGAGGAGAAGGAAAAAACCACCCCAACCTGTCCTTAAATGGAATTTTTTTTGTAATGCCTATGTTTTTCCCTATTGTAGTGTTGACAAGTCATCAATAGAAAGACTTCCTTGTAAGTAATTTTTTCTCAGAGATCCCCCTGAAGTAAAGGGTTAAAAAAAAAAAAAAAGAAACAACCAAGAATTTTTAGAGTTTGAGATAACAGTTGGGTTGTCAGAACACTAGTAAGCTGATGTGTTTTCTCTTAGATGTATGTCTTCTACCTTCCTTCCTGTGATGTGAAGACCAAAAAAGTGCTTCACTATGTGGTTAAAAGCAGTAATAACCTGTGAAAAAACAAAACTCTTACTCTGAAGGAGATGGTAACATTGCTATGCTTGATTTGGCATCAGGAATTGTAGACTTATAACACACCTAGTTTTGATCAAAACCAGAGATGTGGCTGATAAAAGTGTATCTATTGATATAGCAGAGCTGATACAGTAAAGTGTAACTTCTATAAATGTTTTCTTTAAAAAAAGGTTTTGTTATATAGAATAAGCAAACTACACACTATCTGGATTGAAAGCTGCATCACTGACAGATGTCAAAAATAGTTGTGAATTACATGGTGTCAGCAGCCAGAGGCTTGAGGCCCCTCCAGAAAAATTTCTGAGCCAATTGTACTCTTATCTATGAAAACTGGCAGGTCAGATTACTTTTACAGCATGATCTAACTCTTGTGTTAGTCTGCCATAATTCAGCAGATGTTTTAATACTGCCCTGTGTAAGCTTATACATTTCAGAACATAGAATGGGGGCTGTACACATGGGATGGCTGAATTGGAAAGACTTAAGTGTCATCACCAATGAACGTCCAAAAACGGTGAGAAAGAAGTGTGAGCACTATTGACAAAATCTGAGTTGAGACTACCCTATCTAGTTCTTGAAGGGAAAGGAAAAAAAAAAAAGGGCAGGGGGGGGGAGGGGGAATACTGGACAGTATAAAAAGGCAAGCCACTAAAATAATCTAACATTATATTTAAGGAGCTAGGGTATGAGCTTTCCATTATGAATCTTCAGAAATTTGTTCTGTTCAATTTATTGTAGAATATTCTATCTTGAAAAGAAATGCAAGAATGTTGTTAGATTTGGGGATTTTGGACAGAATTGCCAAAAAGATCAGTGGCTAATGGTTGAGTTTACATTATTAAATCTTGAAATTAAAATGAAGTATCCTACATATGAGGTTAATTAAGTTGAAAAGCACTTACTGTGCATGGGCTATAAGAATAAGATCTCCACTGGAGTGTTTAAAGTATCAACAACAACAACAATCATCTATAAGCATAACCTATTTTTTAAATTTTAAATTAGCTTATGGGGGAAAAGCCAAATCATCAGATTAGATGATCGTAGTCTTTCTTTATGACTGTCAAATCATGGCCCTGTGAGATGGATCTCAGTGGCCAGCAGACCTTTCAGAACATTTCAGGGTAAACAAATACTGACTCATTTCTTTTTACACTTAAATAGCATCCTTAAATGAAATCTTCCATATCTCTTTGAAATGTCACACTTTTTAATGCTTTTTTTGATGTATTCCTCTGCATCCATTTTGATTATTTTTTATTTATTTATTTATTTTAATATCATCTTCAGGTTTTTTTTGGTAAGGTATTTAGGAAAAAAATTCTTTCTGTGGTTGGTGCCGTATCAGACAGCTTGCTGACATCAATCTGACATTTCAAGATGCTATAGCTCTTCATTTTAGTGCAATAAAATTGTTGTAAGCCTATGTAAGCTCATAGTTCAGACTCCACCTTCACCAAAATGTGAAGCACACGTTTGTAACTGAACTCAATCATGTGTTCTAAATTTGCTATATGCGATGTGAAACTTAAAAACAGGATGGAAGGGCAAAGTAAGTCACCTTAAATATCTTTCTGAAAATAAATATCTTTGCTGATTTTTATTTTTTTTAACCTATCAATAAGGCTTAGGAATGTCTCATGAACAAAGCTCTGCTGGAAATATGTAAATTCATATGTTTATATGCACTGTGATATGCATACGCTTCTCATTATCCACTATTATCTTTTTCTTTCCACCTTCAGGTGAAGTCTTGAGTACAATTCTGCAGGCATTGTCAATAAGGTTTATTAATTCACAAAATAAATTTCCTAATAGTTAAGATGTTTTTCCATTTTTCAAACTCTGAAAAACAGTGGTAATAAGTTGCTCACATGTGTAATTAACTTTTTTGTTTCTTGGATTTTTATTTCTTTTGAACAGGTTAAACCAATAAGGCCTTAAAATGAACCTTCTTTCAAAGCAGGCAAGTATTATAAAGTGCTTCTAAGGCATAAGACAATATTGTTCTCTAGATCATGTTTATTGAGGCACTGTTATGCCACATGCTGAAAAAAGAATGTATGTGTGCTCCTCAAACAGATTGTATTACACAGTGACCAAATAAAAAATTCCCTTAAATAATATGTATATAAGATAATATGAGGCAGCAATATGCAAAGGAAAAGAGCGAGGGAGAAGCATGCAAGGTCTGTTTTTCATTTGCTGCTGTTGTTATTGTTGACTTATTTAAAACATGGTTAATAAAAATGGATTAACTTAATTTGCAATGAGTAACGCTTCTTGGAGAATGGAAAACTGTATACAGGAAACTAATGAGGAGTAGCTGCCTAAGATTTAAACTTACTCTCTACTTTCATCCACATTAACTTTATTTTCCTGGCAAGCACTAGATGACAAATGTTTGCAAAGATGTTTCCTCAACTGGAAAAATGTTTTCAAAATGAAGCACTTCTAAAATAGTGGTATGTTAACAACCTTATGGCTGTACACTTATTGGGCACTGTATTTACAAGCTTACCTCCACCTCTGCAGTATTGAATATCACAGTACAATGAGAATACATGGGCATGGGGAAAAAAAAAGTATAATTTCATTACTGGTTTGGGGGCAGCATGTAGTATCTAGATATTTTTTTGCCTCTTCTTCCACACTTGATATACATTATTTTCATTATTAAGGTGAATCTGTGTGTATATTCAGACCTCATTTGATATATGTATACCATTTTGCTGTAGCATATGTTTTGATAGGTTTACTTTTTGTTATGCATTAAAGATGGCTTTTTAGTTCTACTAGCAACATAGCTTCTCGTGTATTATTTTTTTCTTTTAATCTTCAGTTCAGGGGGTGAGGTTGTTAACTATGAAGTTAATTAAGCTGTGTATACATGTACGACACCATTCTCCTGAAAAGCATTTCAGGGGGTAAAATTGTTAGCTACAAAACTAGTATGACTGCAAAAGGCTAAATGGTCTGTGTATGTCAGTAAAAAGTTATTAAATACATCACCATAGACTAACAAGATGCTTGTTGAGTTAGTATTTGTACTGTGTATTCACCTCATATTTGCTTATCATGAACAATCAAAAAAATTGTCTCCATTAAAGATGGTATTTCCTTTATTTAAAAGGATGCTAGTAGTCATATGATTAAAGAAAGTGATGTACGGTGGTAATCTTTAAATGCCTCTCACTGCTCTGAACTGATACCTTCATTTTTTTCCATCTTGAATAGTCAAAAACTTCACAAAATTCTGAGTACAAACATAAGATTAGGAAATAATGCGCAACTTTATAGTCATCTCTGCTGCTGCTTTGAAAATGCTGCTGAGATGAAATTTCCCCCCCCCAGGTCCTGTATTGGCATATTGAATAATACTGGCCTTGGTAGCACGGAGAATGTAGTTTCATATGATACCTTTCCATCTTCCTATGTGACATCATTGGTAGTAACTACTGTTGCTTTCCATCACCATTCACCTCTTACTGTAGTATGCTATTTCTTTGCCAATTTCTCTGAGACTTCTGTGTGGTACTGTGATAAAGACCCTGTTAAAATCCAGATGAATTATATTCACCCTATCTTCCTTTATCTGTCCAATCTACCACTATGCTGTAAAAACCTTTCAGGTTAGATTTTGCCAATATCTGTTCCTCAGATTTTATTTTTTTTCCTCCTGTGACTTGATAAGTTCTATAGAGGATGCCTAGAAATATATTCCTAGATTTTTATTGTTGTGCTTAGTTAGCATTGTACGTGTATTCCAAAGCAAGTTCATAGGTTGAGATGCATTTCTGAAGCCTGTTATATGTGAACATTAAGACGGAGACTTTTGAAGATGTCTAAGGGATCCAAATGCCAGTGTCCCATTACATAGAGAAGGAATAAAGTGTTTTGATTGCTTAGTGTCATTGGTTTGTACTGAACTTAATATTCAGCCTAATAGCAAAACCATCTAACTTCTCATTAAATTACATTTGTGTCAGCAAAATAGGCTTACAGTTTTCTACACATAAAATGCCATATGCTGAAAAATACAAAGTTCGTCTTAAAGGTCTTGTTTGTATTTTGCCTTCAGATAAACTGAAATTCTGGTTTACAAATGCTAGCACGTTAAAAGTCATTCCTCTGGTTTTTTTTTCCTCTCCTTTGTTCCTGAGATTCCTGTCCCTTCTTCCAAAAGTGCCAGGCATCACCTTACAGTAGCAGCAGCTGCTGTGGTAGGGGCAGTGTCTATGGGGAGAAGGTTGAATGCACTGAGATGTAACTTCTGTAAATGTCAGATTTTAATTTGTTTCTCAGAATCTTCAAGCCTAAAAGACAGCTGTTGCTCCAGGGGACTGGGGAGACACTATGCCTTGGGATATGATGGAGAACTGAAGCAAAATGTAGTCTTTGGTGTAGAGGTTTGTTCATACTCTGCCTAGGGAAGGAGCTGTTCAAGACAGAAAACCTACTTACTGTCTCCTTTAACTTAGCCTTTCTTTAATGAATTGGGTGTGGGGCAGTAATCACCTATTACCAGGTTTTGAATTGATCTGAGAAATTTTTTTTTATGAGAAAAGCTTAGTCAAATCATTTAAACTCTAGCAGAGTGCTTTTGAGATGCACAGCTGAATACCAGCAGTAACCCTGCACGCTGCAAGATCCATTTTATTTTTATTTTTCTCCTTTCTGTAAAAGTAGCCCTCAAGAACAAATATTAGGGATTGAAAACCATTGCCTGCCTTCATGTCAAGATGAGAATATGGAAACAAGTATGTGTTTTATTTTTATAAACCATCTTAAAGTAGAGTTGTATTTGCTAACACATCTAACAAAAAATTGTTAGTCGTGTGGCAAACACCAATGCTTACAAGTGTTTATGCTGAGGGGGTAGGAGTTTTAACTAAGGGGCAAAAAGAGTGTTTTTCCTGAGTGGAGTTATTGGCTGTGTCACAACAAGGCTATCTCTCATCCTGGTCTTCAATCCCACCTTCAGGGTAAAGAAATAAATAAAATCTTGAATGTTCCTATAGAAAATATCACCTTGTAATTAAGCTGTTCTTTTAAGATAATACAAACCACCCTGGCAAGCTGCTGCTGATAGTCTTCTAAAATGTATTCTTCAAAGTGTTTTTGTTTGTGTGTGTTGACGTATCATTTTTGCTACAGTTATGGATGTATGAGCTAATACTTCAGGCTGTAGTTCTAGAAGGACAGAAAACACACAAAGGACTTAGTGCACCATAGTCTTTCCACCAGAGGACAAATATTTCCTTCTGTGTGAAAGTAATACAAAGCATCCTAAGCAAAATGACAAGCTTTTAAACAATAAGTCTAGAAATCTTGAATATGCAGTAAAAATGCAAAAATTTATTACATGAAATAAGTGAAAAAGTAATTGTCCAATTTTATTGTGTTTCAGTACTTCATCCATGCATGTTTCTGCATAGTATTGTGGAAGTAAAATATTCTTTCTATTTTAAAGACAGATCCCTAGGTTTTTCTTGTCTGTGAACAGGCATTTGATTACACATTATAAATTGTTTTTACAAATAGTAATTTTAGTGATTACTTATAAATGTTTATGTTTACAGAAAACTTTCAATACATCAAACTATCATTCCTGTAAAATGTTCTGTAAACTAAGTGAGGCTTAACAGATCAGAAACAAGTCTTCTAAGCCCTGATCTGTCACCAAAACTTGATAAATATTCGCAGTCCTTAGGAGTGTCCTCACAAACTTCCAAGCATTTTTAGGTGAGTTGAGATTTATTCACATAAGTCTTATGCAGATCTCAGGACTCCATAAGAAGTCCAAAGCAGCACTGGTAAAATACAGTGAGCTTTTCATGAGTAATGACCGATTTCTGTGCCTCTTTGGTGTTTATCATTTACAACAAGAATAGTGGAATAGTAAAACATACTTATTCTGCCTCTTGTTGCACAGTAATTTTTAACATGTACTGTTTTTAAAAAGAATATTCATCTTTACTGCTAACAAATCTTTTATTTCATTCTCTTTTTCTAAAATAGTATGTCCAGAGTAGCTCAGTCTTGTCTGTTCTAATACTATTTGCAAGAACCCTGCATTAAAAAATTGTATTATGTAATAAAAGCAAAAGACAAATATGGATGGTTAACATTTTTGTTGCGGCTTTTTAAGTGCCAGCAAACATGTCTGCCAGGCGACTTGTATCAGGGAAGTATGTATCTAATCCAGTATTTCTTTATACTGTAGTGCATGAAAACTTGGACACCTCTCAAATAAGACATGTGACTGCGTATTTTTCACACTTTGGGTGTTTTACTAATGGTATTAATAAAATGATTATTAGAAGTAAGTATTTCTTGAAACCTTGTTTAGATTCTATCTTCTCTACCACAGAGCCAGAATTTGTATCTAAAGAAGGCAGAGTACAGCAAATAGAACTGACAGCAGCTGGCCTAGATCTTATTATATGTTTTTCATTTAATTCCATTCACTGACTCAATTTGGGTACAGAAAAAAAGCATTTCAAGCAGCACTTGTTTTACTATCCCAAGGTCACTCTTGTGAAATTTTGGGAACAATAGAAATTGAAAAGACCATTGGTTTATTTACAATACCATAAAATTAGTCTTTGTATGCAAGTTTTGGATTCTATGTGTTATTAATGAATACAATGAAGCTTCTTTTTAATATGGACTTTATCTTCCTTTTTTTTTAAGTCTAGTTAAAATTCCATAGGGATGGAAAGAATAAAAAAAAGCTCAAATTCCATCTAGCCTTCAATTTGAAAACATGTAGTTTTCTAAACGTTTGCTGTAGTCCTTCCCCAGTAACTGGGCAAATATTCCTGAGATGAGGTATTGTTCCATATCTAAATATAAGCAGATTTCTTGTTTTATAGCCTATGAAAATATTGACAATATTTTTTACTTCAAAATAACTTAATTGTTTCTTCCCACTTCAGAAACTGAATCATGTGGAACTAAATACTGAACAAATCTTTTAAAGGCACAAGGCCTCTGTTTAGTCATGCAACATTTTGGCAACTCTAATCCAGACTTGCATACTTTCTACCTCATGCTGTGCAGCAGACAAACCCTCAGTATATATATCAGTGAAGTATCTCAAGACATCTTATGACTTTATCCTTGGCTAATTAAAAAGTAGTTATCGCCATGCTTTTTTGCAGCTAACTAGTGATGCTGTTCTTGCTGTTCTTCAGTTACTTGTGGTATTCTCAAAACCCTGTGGCCCTCTTAAAACAAAGCACCGCTTGCTTGCGGATGTGATTTAGTAAACATTTGCCTATAAAGCCTTCCTGCAATCAGAAAATTTTGGCTCCACCATCTGTCTCCATTTTAACGAGACATCGTGGCGTACCATCCCTACAGAACTGGAGAATAAAGCATTTTGTGTGCTGTGCAGCTACTGGTCACACCTGGCAGCTCGCTTGCTGTCATTCCTATTCCCCGAGCTTCTCAGTAGAGTTACGTATTCCGGGGGCAGCTTCTACAGTCTACTTAGTGCTGTAGCGATGTGTCCTCAGTCAGTTCCTACAACATATTTCATACAGCCTTTCTTCCAGTGGGGAGGGTTGTATGGAGAGCAGCAGTGGTGGCACACGGGAGTGCTGGACATGGTGATAGGGAGGCTGCTCCTGTAGCTGCTGAGGGTCACGTTGTTCCAAGAAAGGCTATTCCATCTCAGTTCAGCAGTGCTGCAGGAAAACATCAGGCAGCAGGCAGGGGTGGGTATCCCTGCTGCTCTCCACGCACCAGTAATAGGATTGCCCGAGGCAGAGTGCAGTAGAAGTGGAGGAAACCTCTACCCTGACTCACCCTGAGCCCACCTTTAGCAACAGATGAGGTCTTAAGGGCCAACTCAGGAGGGCACTGAGATTTTTCCCCACCTCTTTTTTTTCACAGTCATTGGAGTTGTTTTGCCTTATTCTAGTTCTTCCAAAGTGGTAACATGTCTGAGTCTTTTTTTTTTTTCTTTTTTTTTTTCTCTCCAATCTAGAGGATCTACTCAGACACTGTTCCCCACTTTCTCAGGGATAATCCTGTACTAGACTGCTGACATGTTCGAGTTTTTTCTTTCAATGGGCTGCTATAATGGGACCTTGAATAGTGTATAGCTCTCCCTGTCCAGTTGTGGAGAGCCAGGCTGTGGATTGTAAAGATTTTTATCTTTTTTGAATAATGAGGAATAAGTAAGACTTTTTCTTTTCTTTTCTTTCTTTTTTTTTTTTGTAGTAGTAGTCATTTCTATATGTTGAACGTGGAAGGAAAAATATCATTCTTTTTTTCTGTTACTTGTGGATAGTAACTTCATTTTCTTTTAATACAGAATTAACTATGCATCCAGGTCTGTTATTGACTTTCTGATATGCCTCATATATATCTCACTATATGGTTAGAATACTGTTTTCTTCTTTTGAATCGTTTGATCTACTAACGATTGCACCTGTATAAAAATACTTCTGTACTGTTTCAGTTACCTACTGTTTTCTTTGGGAACAGTACCAAACACTCCAGAAAAGAGCGTAAAAGCCTTCCTGTGGGCAGTACTGAACAATGTTCACAGAGAAAGTTTACTTAATCCTCAGGAATTAACACTGATGTTTTTAGCCGTTACTCCAATGTAATCCTGAAGATTCTTATTATTTCTGTGAGTACTCAAGGATCTATGGATTTCTGCCTGAATTTGTGATCTCCAAAGACTAGATCTGACAAAAAATTTTGCTAATTAGTCATTTGATTCAAAAAACAAAACAAAATAGTGCAGTGGGGTTTTGTTTTGTTTAGACTGGGTGGGAGGAGACAGTTAAATTTCCTATGGCTTGGTTCTATCATTTCCTTGCTCTTGTTCTGTGAGAGTAAAGGTAGTACAAAAAAATTAAAATAAGTAAAATTAAAAGGTAGACTGTATTTTTTTCTACATATCAGGGATTCTCTTTTATTTACTTTCTGCATAAGGTTGGTCTTCCTGTTAAGCAGAACATAGAAAACAGAAGCAGGCATAGGTCTGTTTTAAGCAAGGTGTTTGCAGCTACCGCAGGTGTAGGTTTCTCAGTATCTTGCATCATCAAGCTACTCCAAACCAATTCAAAGAGATTTTGTGTTCTTGTTTGTACTTACTGCAAAATTAGACCTGCTTATTTAACAGTTTTATGATTTAATGCTTCAAGGCTTTGAGGCCCTCTGGGAGCAGCAAGAGCCAAGCTCCTATTCTCTGCTATTTTGATACAATAAAAAAAAATTCCTTTCTTACAGATTCTGATTTCATGGACTAGTAGGTTTTGCTACTAAATGGTGGAACTGTGTAAGTGTCTGCTTTTCAATTCTTCTTCTATAGGAAGGATAATGCTGACAGTAACTACCATATCCAGACTTCTTTTATTCTTTTCAAAAGTCCATGTTCACTGACAGTATTTCTACAGCAATTTATTTCCAGCATTTTTTGCATTTATTTTTACACTGCAACACACACAATTTTCTGAGAAACTTACTTCAAACAAAAAGTTGTGCTTTCAGAAAGCTAACTAGAAATCCTATGCCATTCAAACAAGATGGTACAACAATATGGGATTGGCAGCTAGACCACTAATGACAGTATGGTGATTCAAAGATGTAATGGTCTTAAATGGTCTGAAAATAGAAAGCTTGGATTTGGAGAATTTGATATGTGATTGAAGAAAGAAGAATATAGAAAAACCTATGGTAATCTTTTAATTAAAAGCTTAGACTGTGGTGGTGGTTGGGATCGGGTCATGGATGCTTTGCTGCAGCTAAATAACTTGCTAAAAGGATTGTATCTTCCTTTTTTTTAAAAAAGGCAACAAGAGGGGGGGAAGAAAAAAAGACAACCCAAAACAAGTATATTAAGCATTCAGATAAAGAAGTCTGGTAAATTCCCCCTCAGAAACAGGCTCCTTTGTTATTGTAGATATGTCCAGTCTTTCTGATTTTGGATTGCAAGTGGGTCACCAGGAGATAAGAGTTTAGATTAGTTGAATTCTATTGAATCCGAGGCAAACATTACAGGTAAAATGCCTTTGTGTGGTGTTATGGGTTTTTGTTCTTCTCATTTGTTTGTTATTGTTCCTACTGACTTTACGCAGGGATTTTCTTTCCTACAGGAGTGTTTGGTTAGATGGTTTGAGCTTCTTAAAAATTATTAGCAGTGTTGTCAGGTTTTTAGGAGTCCTCTATTCAAGGTATTAAAGGAAAAACTTTTTTTCCAGGGCAAGACAGCTTTGGAGGACACTTTAGGGTTGTTAAGGAAGGTCATGTCTAGCAGGCATTTATTAAATCATTATTAAATATCTAGAGAAAGACTTTATAAGGTAGGAAGAGTCCTTGATACCTATATGTAGCTAGCTTGAACCCATTGCAGAAAGGCAGTTAGGATCAATGATAGTCAGTATAAATAAAAAAAGAAACTCATTATGCATACCACTTTGAAACCATTGCCTAATAAACCCAAAATTTAGGTTATTGCAGAGCAACTCACTTATTGAATACTGTTCTCTTCTTATGGAACGCAAATAAAAAAATCATTGTTCATTTCCCAGAAACTGGACTCTGGGACTGTAAAGCATAGTTTTGTCTGCAAAAGACAACAGTTTCATTACTGAGTTTTCCAGAATGGCTAAAATTCAAATGATTTAAACTATGAAATTTTTGACTTTTTTTTTTAAACGACTATGAAGAACCCTTAAAAGCAATTTGAGTCTGGATGTTGTGAAAGAAACATTAGACTATTGGGTCCCATCTGAATGGTCTTAAGTTGCAACAAAATTTAAGGTTTGGATGTAGATTCACCTTGCTTGATCTCAGTAACTTAAAAGTATGTCTTTGTGGTCAGTGGGAATCTGTTAGTATGTAGCCAGTAATGTAATGGATGAGGGAGAAAACAATAAAGGGCACTGGTGTTGTAGCACATGGTCTCTACCTGAGTAGTTTTTCCTTTCCTTTGAAAGTCTGTAAGACATAGACAACTCTTAGGCTGTGGCTACGAGGGGAAAAAAAAAATATCTGCTCACCGATATAATGTTGGGGGGTTTATTTATTTATTTATTGATAATTTTTGATGAGATGTATTAAGTCAATGATGGAGTGGGAGGAGGAGAGCTGAACCCTAGGGTTTATTATATCTCTGTGTGTGTGTAAGAGGAAATAGTTTTATTGTGTAATATCTTGGTTTGAGGTTTTTTTCTGCTTTATTTAGCATTCTGGCAGATCACTGTATTTTCATGAACTTGGTAGGGTTAGCTTATATTCCCCGTCTTTTATTTTTATCTTTCTGCATTTCCAACTTTTGTCTTTAGGCACAATGAGAGGATAAAAAAATGCAACTGAGGTATACCACTGACAGCAAGACCCCATTTACACTTACCGATGACCAGCACAGATACAGCATTATTGAATCTTCTTTTACAAATGAAACTGTCAACAAATAGAACATGATACACTTCTTTTTATAGTGTCCCCCAGGATTCAGGTGTGATAGAAAAAGAAACAGGAAGATATAGATAACAGATAACACAATGTGTAGGAATGGGGAAGCATTTGTCACTAAGGCTACACTCAGATATGCATGTGCGAGTCCCATAGGATTTGAACAAACTGTATCTGAAGGCACAATCTAGCCTGCAGAAAAAAAAATTGATTTTATTTTGGTTTGGAAGGTAGTCAGTTTTTTGGTGATCTTAGCCTACAGAAAGCCCTAAGGCTTTTGTCTATCTACTGTGCTATATAGCATAAAATAACACTTTTTTTTCCTGGTAATGGCTTTCCACAATAAAGGCAAATTTGTGTTGTCATATTACCCCTTCCTCCCCAGCAGATGGAAGGGATAAAAAGTGAAATTGAAAGTGTATTAAGGATGATCAGAATCCCTAAGCTTACCCTTGCCATCTACCTGGGAGTATCAAACAAACAAAAAAGGTAATGTCACAGGTACTTTAGGCTCATCTTAGTAAAAAATCCAGTAAAGTTTGCTGCATAATTATTTTAGAAGCATACTGATCTGAGGCTGGGGGGGGGAGGGTGTGTATCTGTGCTAGGAATGTCTTGTTTCAGTATGAGCACTTTGACAGTGGCATAAGTGTATCTAAGCAAGAGGCTGTATCAATATGGTGAATAAATTTAGGTACAGATAGTGTCTATCCATTAGGGATATGTATGGATTTCAATGCTTGTGAATGCAACATTCAGATTTTGGTGTGCGTGTGTACAGCTATATGACATTTAACTGTAGAATTATGTGAGGCTTGAAGCTGTAGTATAAAGTTTTTACTGGCGTTTTTGACATAATTGTACTACTTAAAAAATTAATTACAACCAAAAAACTATTCCCAATCTTTCTGCTTTGCCACACCATAGTGTGTGGGGAGGGAAAGAGAGAGGTAAAGTTTAGAGGAACTCTATTTCAGAGCTCCCTCAGAATGAGTTTTGTGTCATTCTGCCCTCAAACTGTGTGATTTTTAATTTCCATAAATTGAGCTGTTTGTGTCACAGCAATGACCTATTCTGTGGCTCTGGACAAGCTGAATTGTGTCTTTCCTCTGTAAAAATGGAAATGATGATATTTAACTTAAGTAAAGTGCTTTAAAGTCTTCAAATGGGAAGAGCCATAGTGAGCTAAATATACTTACTATTTCTGAGCCCTTAGACTGCTATAGATGATTTCAAATAGTCCAAATATAAAATCTAAAGCACTGTCTGATTTTTAAGCCCAGTTCTAAGTGGCTTCTAGGAGCAGAAATGTGTGTTATGGCTTCCAGGAAGGTTGGGCATCTTCCCTTTCCAGTGGTCTATGGATCCTGTTTCCAGCTCAGCTGGTCTAGGAGAAAAAATACTTCTAACTGTGATACTTTTATGGAGGGGAAAAAACTGTTGCCTGACTCAAGACTGAATTATATCTCTTCTGGAATTAAAACAGGTGTAACTTTGAGAGTGATTTCTACACAAAGAGCTGAAGGAGGAGATGAAGCTATTGAAGACTGATTATTTTAAAACAAAACAAAAAAACCCAACCCTAAGTAAAATGGCAGAGATTAAAATCTCTAAATTGCTTAGAATGCTAGAAATCCTGATCAAAATGTGATGGCAGGCAGAAGACTAAGGTGGATGAAAGATCTCGAGTTGAATCAGTTCCTTGAAGGACTATGCAGTTTACACCATAGTCTTGAAGCTTGGCATGCCTTTTCTGTGCATGGTCTGTAAGACCTCCTGACAGCCCATATTCAAATACATGCTAAACCTTTCTAAAGATGTCTTATTCCAACTATCCAATCTGACTTAGATCCTTGTTGAGTAGTCTGATACATGCTCTGTTTTAAAAGCCACTAGCTTCAGCAGTTTCAAGTTAAATGAGAGTACTGTTTCCCAGGGTGGCCTCCAATGCTCTGTGGATCAAGGGCATACCAGGCCAGGAGGAGTGTATAAGCCTCTATGGTGGATTTGTCTTCTGTGACCTTGTCCACTAGTCCTTTGAACTTGCATAATTTTCTAGTATTCCCTACAGGCTCTGGCAAGGAGCTAGCTTAAAAAAAAATCAAGCTGGCTAGACTTCAGAGAATAAGTTCAGAAATTTTAAACTTTATACAATTTTAATTATCTATTTTATGTTGACTCTGTCAAAATCCTTCAGCAACGGACCTCTATTTAGTGGAATGAGCTGGTACTTTGTTTAAGGAGATGGTGTTATTGTAGTGGCAAGGAACTGTTACATTGGGGGTGGGGGGGGGGGAAGAATCCCTTCTGGGGACACCCAGGACAGAAAGGGGAATAGCTGCCAGTGGCTTACACGAGCCTTTTGGAATTAATGTAGTAGGGAATTTCAGTGTTGCTATGATGGCAGCAGAGTTGCAGTGCCATTGCTGCATCAGAATCTTACCTCTGGCCTTTGGAGGAGATGGGCAGTGCTGAAGACTGAGGGATGGAAAAAGAGAGAGGGAATAGTGTTATACTCCCCCCCCATCCTGCCACTTCAGGATAAACGGACAATGACTATTCCTAGTTTCTTTGGGATTTATACCAATCTTAAATTTGCTTAGTACAGCACTGATGAAAAGATGGGCTGTATATTACTGGCACCTTATAAAGAAATACTGTGACTGGCATTCACAGCTGATGTAACAGTCTTTAAGTATAGTAAATCATCTTAACTGTGATGTCAGTATTTTTATCTTTTAGGATACATACTGTACTTGCATAAAATCTTTGTTTTGTTAAACTTTATAATCTTTTGAATCCAAAAATACCACATAAGCCATGTACATTTTCTTCAGTGCTTTGTAGGCTTGAGTAACTGTTTTGGCTTGAATAAAGAGTATATTTACTGAAATCCAACAAATTTTTTGCACATCTTTTTTGTTTGGTTTGGTTTTTTTACTTTTCAGCAAATATTTACGTGCACTCTTAAATTTTTTTTGTTGTTTGGTTGTCCCCCTCTGTGTCATGTGTTGTCTGTCATATGTAGAAAGGAAAAGATGGGGTGGAAGACTGAATAATACCTATTTGTTTAGTTCTGCATCAAAAGATAATACTCCTGAGCTAACTTGTTTTTCTGTTTTCAAGAGTTGTAAAACTACTGTACTAAATTTAACATTGATTTGAAGGTAGAGAGGTTACTTTGATTTAAGAAAAGTATTTTAGTAGACAAGCCAAAGCAATAAGTCAGAACACCTCACTGCCATTTAAAGGAACATTGGACAAGATTATTGTCTAGGTTGTGCTGGATTTAACAAAACACCACATAGAATAAGAATAACAAGAAATGAGCCTAAGTTGTATGTTTTTGTTAAATATACCCATACATACATATATTGAAAAGATGTATAGCAAAACAAACCTGTGATTCAACTTAATCCTTAGTGTCTTATTAACGTACTTGAATTTTTTTGTTGTTGTTAAAATAGGAAGCAAATTAAGTGGGAAGATGTGAGGATGTGTATGTATCTATTATAGATTGTGCAGCAATGCAGACTTTCTTTAGCAAAGCAGACTATTACTTTTTTTAAATCTAAGTAATACTGTTCTGTCTTTTAAATATGAAATTTCATGTTATGCAAGCTTCTAATGGATTTATTTGGTTTAAAAGGTGATACAGGCAGAAAAAGCTGTGGTAATTCCATATGTTAGCACCCACCAAAGATCTGTTACTGCATCCACTCCTACTTATTCCTAAAACATGACAAAAGATTTGAAAGAAATACTTATCACCCTCTATAGTGAAGAAATTTTTTTTAAAAGTTGGTTTGTTTGTTTTTTTTTCTTTTCAAGTGATTGTTGAGGATCTCTTTAATCAGCTTTCAGCAGTCATTTAAACTGCAATGGTTGAGTCAACAGTGAAGAACATGAGGATTGCTCCTCTCATGTTTTGTGATGTTCCCTGTATGTGCACCCATGCAACTCCATGAACTACCACAACTCCATGAACTACCACAGCTCTATTCATTGAGTAGCTAATTCCTGCTACATATTGCTTATTTGGATGAGGCAAATATTGAACCACTATAAGAATATCCCCATGGGACTTTACACTGGTGTAGTTAAATGCACTTAGAAAATAGCTTTAAGTTATTAATTTAAGATAAAGTTGTGTTGATAGTCCTAAAATTGCATATTTGGAAGAAGCAGAGGTTGATTAGAAAATGCCTGTTTTGTGATCATTTCCCACATGAAGTCTGATATCTGGTAATTTCTAAACAAGCTGACAAAACACAAATGAGTGAGTGCTTGCCACCAGCACTGGTAAGGAGGTATCATTAGGCACCAGGGAGGATGCGTGGCTAAGAGGATGTGTCCTTTGTTCAGAGACAAATTTTTGCTGCTGTGCTGGTAACCCTGAAGCAGGGCATCTGTCCACCAGCGTGCCTCCCTGCACTGGGCACCAGCAGCTCTAGAGCAGCGCATGTGCATGGCCCCTACCCACTTCTCATCCTCAGCCACTGCGTAAGCATTTGCCAGAGCAGTAAGAACAGGTCATTGACAGGGAGGTGAGACCTTTGGTTGCATGGTGAAATGAGCACCTGGCAAGCCCCTGTACCAGGGAGAAAGGGGGGTCATGGGCTGAGGAGTTTTCATGGGGTCTGCTGGAGTAACTACTTGCTACAGATGTGACAAAAAAAGAACTGAAAGGTGTCCATTAAACAAAGAATAAATCTGGCTTCCTCGTTTGGAGAACAGAGCTAATTTTAGATCTAGCATATATGTATGAAATCAAACATAATTTCTTTCCTTGTAAGATACAGCAAGAACAGATTGAAAACATTTCAGGACATCTGTCTTCCTAAAGTGTTCCCACAAGGAAGGTCATCTTTCTAAAAACCCCAGGTGCACACCTACCTCAGTTTCCCTTTTCCTATGTGGTGGTGTACCGAGTGCAGTACCGCAGCTGCTTTGCACGATTTCACAGCCATTTCAGACTTTCATAGCTCTTGACCTCAGTGAAATCTCTACGTCTCAGAGTCACAGCAGTAAGTTCATGTGTCTGAATAAATAAATGGTGCCTTCAGCCTGTCATTCTGCCTGCTAACTAGCTTTTGTCCCAGCCTGTTTCAGGCTTCTACATTTTCTTGCCTCTGTCTGTCTTTTCCATGGCTGACATTTAGGTCTTTACTTTTGATCCAGTTCAGCTGCTCCTGTATTTCTTGCCTGGATTGTAGCATCAGAATTTTTAGTTTTCATGTTTCCTCATGGAAAAAGCTCATCAGGAGCTTTGCTTCTCCACAGGCCTCTCCCTGACTAACAGAACCTGCCTTTCAGTTGCTGCTAGGTTCCCACGACTGATTTTATAACACTGACATCACATGTTTCACCAGTTCCTTCCTTATGTGTTTCCAAAATTCTGGCTTGTTCTAAAGTTAAGGGCTTTTTCAATGGGCTACATCTATATCACAGTATCAGTACCTTGTCTTCATTCACCTTTTCCTGTGGATATTGCTCACTTCCTCCAGTTATTTCTCCAGTCGTTGCTCCTGCTTATAAACTGGTGTTTCATCCAGTTTGGGTAGCCACCAATGTGGGTAGGTGATGACCACCTATACAGCTTGAATGGTGAAATCCAACTGCAACAGAGAAATCTGCCCAAATCTACTGGTTAAATTTATTGCCAGAGCAATGTGCAAATAACATGAGCAAATAAACAATCGTGGTTGTGCCACAGCTGTTTCATGTACCTGAAAAGAGGGCAAAATTAGACAAATAAGTCCATGCAAAGCAACTAGTTCAGCTGCATTTCATCTGTTACAGTGTAAAAGAAACCAAATACCATTAAATGACTAAAGATCTCTGAAGGGATTTTAACTGGCTTCTGCAAGGCATGATTTAAAATTTGCTTTTCAACACAAGCAAAGACATTGTCTGTGGGATAGACTGTCAACACAGTCCTAGCACTCTGAAACCAGTAAAAAAGAAAAGTCACCAAATCTAGGATGTAACTATATGATGGTAGTAATGACGGTTTTGCCTCCATGCATTTCCTTTTATATTGAAGGCAAACTTCAAAGCTATTCAAATCACGTGCAGGGATCATTTCATGCACTATTGAAAAGCTGTGAAACAAAGGGACTGCTTAGTTGCACAGTGACCCACTCTGATCTGCATGGGAAGTTTAGGTTGACAAACTATAATTACCTGAGGTTGAATCTGGCCAAGACACCGAGATTAACTATCTTGAATTTATAAAGAGAGCCATGGGATCTTCAACAATATCCGTAAGTGGCTGGGATCTTGGTTTTACATCTTGTGTTTCTTTCAGTGAGGCATGTTGTTATATCCCCACTGACACAAAAGCAGTTGAACACATTGCCTAGAGCCCTCTCTGTCTCCTGTGTTTAGGTCCCAATCACAGGACACAGGAGGAGTGGTATTTGTGCTCCCTGGGAATTAGACTGTGCAGGCAGAGTGTGAATCATGACTCGCGTAGCTGTGCTAATAAAAAGCAAAGTAAAGGGGTAATTTTGCCAGTGAAACTAGACTCTTGTCACTATAACTCATTTTCATCTGAAAGAGGGGGTGAACTTGAGGCTCATATTATAATGCAGAATTCAGCCTTTCTGGCAGGGCTGTGTCTGCACTAAGCATGTAAGGAGGTGTACCAGTACAGAGGTTTCCTACTCCTTTCTCTGCAGGACATTGTAATTCTGTCAGACCTACTGGTGCGAATGCTTCTTAATTGGTTTTGGTCAACATGAGCCTCATTTAGCAAAAACAGACTTTTTGAGCTGTTTAAGTACTCTAGCATGTGCTGGCTGGAATAACATCAGCGTGATCTCGCGGGCAGCTTGGTCTGCAGGTCAGATGGGTGGGAGGGAGGGAAGACAGCAATGAGAAGCCAGGAGTACTTGCTGTATCTTTGTGGGAATGTCTGTCCCTGGGGTGTATGGAGCACTGCCAGGTCCCATCC
The DNA here is from genome assembly GCF_964188355.1 of Buteo buteo. Classification (NCBI taxonomy): domain Eukaryota; kingdom Metazoa; phylum Chordata; class Aves; order Accipitriformes; family Accipitridae; genus Buteo; species Buteo buteo. The sequence goes on from NC_134178.1 coordinate 33,077,535, forward strand.
CCAGCACTCCTTTAAAGCCAATGCATTTCTGCTGTGAACGCAGCCTCTTCACCTTTCAGGAGACTACTACCTATATATTGCTTCAAAATGTACTTTGGCTAATTTACCTATTTAATTGTCAGTTTGATTTAGTAGGAGGTGCTGGGTAGACTTTGTGAGCTGAATCTAATGCTCAGCTATCCTAATTCAGCAGCTAATCAACTGGGTCAGTGATGATACAAAATAAATACACTGTGAAAACAAAATGGTTTTAGCATATTGGGCCTTAACTGCCTTTAGGGTTTTACATGCTTTGCTAAATTGAAATTTCATACGCAGAGAATACCTCCAATAGCACAGTGGCTTCTTAATCCCATGCTTTTGTGATAACTTCCTTTCCAGAGGAGAAAATAAAATGTAAACTTAATTGCTTAAACTCTGAAAAATGCTTTTCTTTGAACTCAATGAAGCACAAAGATGAATAGTTTATTACTAAAGGGAATTTAGCTCTATTTACGACTGCTTGTACTGTGAAATTGGTTGTTTGTGATCTCTAAAGGCTTGCTTTCTTTTCAGGGATATTACACTGTAGCTCAGACTACAGTGGAAAGCCAGACTGTAAGAAAATTACAGTCTCTAGGACAACCTGTTTCTGTATTTATGGAAAATAAATATGGAGCTTTACCAGCTTTAGGATTCAAAGCAGTGAACTTCTTAAAAATCACTGAAACGTAAACTAACCAACACTGATAGTCTTAAAAGCAATTATTCTGTAATACTAGATAAATGCTGTTGCATTAGTGCCTGCTATCTCATTTACGTCTCTAATACTGCCAGACCAGCTTAGAAAAACAGTCTGGAACATAAATATAATGAAGTCATTTCAGTGTGATGGACAAATGCATCCCATCCAAAGTACTTCATGTATTTGTGAAAATTATACTTGTGGTCAATGTCTGGTGACCTACTGCACAGCAGAAATGTAGGCCAATTATTTAGCACATGTGCATGAATTTCCCAACTATTCTGAAAGTTTCCTTCTTCATATGTGGCCAACTAAAACAGTAATTCTTCCTCATGCAGCAGGGTAAACCAAGACTTTTAGGTATACCAGCATTTTCTAGGCCATCTTACCACATAGAAGCAACCTCTAAAAAACCTCTTCCTTCTTTTTCTCTTTTAGAATAGCTAAGGAGGCCAGGAAAGAAGCACATGTAATCAGGAGGGACGTTAGATGTATTAGAACAACTGCTGCCATCCTTCAAGACACTGGTAAGAAGTCATGTAGACCATTGTGTCTATCTCTGGTCAGCTTTGCTCAAGACCAGCTTTCAAACTGGCCTGCATTCAGGGAAGAGACAGTGGGCTGATCAGTGAAGCAGTGAGCTTCTCTTACCCAAAGAGACACGAAGAGCCTGATCTGTTCAGCCGCGACAAGAACGAAGGGATAATCTTTGCAACATCTTTCCAATAGATCTGGGTGGATGTGGGGATGTTGGAGGAGGTAAGAAAGCTGACACTTCTTAAGATAGTGTTTGATAACTTGGTAAGTGGGATTATACGGAAAGGGTAAAACCACTAAAATAGCAGAGCAGGGAGCCTGCTGATGCAGGAGGCACATTTCGGGTCTCTGTTCTTGTGAACAGATTGTCTTCAGCAAATAACTCAACTCTTTAGGAAAAATATTGAAGGGCTATTTAAAAAAATATTTAAGGTAATAAATTTCTAGTTGGTTTTTGTTTGCTTGTTGCTTTTTCCCCCCCTTTGCCTCACAAAAAGCCTGTTTCAATAACATATCAAAAAAAGTGGAAATTTGGCATATATTTGTTGCTTCCAGAGCAAAGGCTAGAGTGAAAGTTAAGAAGAAAAAAAAAAAATATCAAAGAAGGTATGGTTCAATTCACCCTTGATCATACAGCAATTAGTTGCCAGTACCAGAATCTTGGCTTTGCTTAGTTTTAATTTATACCATCAGAAGTTTTTCCTGTTTTGAAACACAGTTCTGAAGGCACACAATCTGTGATGAGGATTTCTGGTTAGAATTCAGAGCATAGGTAGAACTAAATCTGGTCTGCATGGCGATGAAAATGAATGTTGTTTTCACCAGTTATGTATGAAAACTAGGTCAAACTAAATGCACAGTTTCTAGTGTACCCAACTGTGCTAGTTACTAGTCTCAATAATGTGTGATACTCACCAAATTAACTGAAAATATCTGTGCTCTAGATCTGCAGATATTCTGTGTCACACACATTGTTCAAAAGACCTGAATGTCTTGGGTTTTCTGTAAAGAAGCATGACACCAGCTGTGATGCTGTATAGTCATGTTTCCGTGAAAGACTGATATAGTGGGTCTCATGCAAGATCATCAGCAGCTACTTAGATCATGCCAATGACACCATTTTGGTACAAACCTATTAAAAAAAACCTTAATGAATTAACCTAACTGCCTAATGTATTGTAAGGGCCACCAGTTGTCAACACATTAACAGTTTATTAAATTTAAATTAAACAATAACCTTTTTTATACATGAGGGTGATGGAGTATGAAATCTCCTTTCAAAGACCCAGAGGACCATGTCTTGCTTGCTGTATTTATGCTTGTTGGGTGTATTGTTATCCTGTGTTTTGGTCTCGGCCAGCAACTAGCTTGTTTCAGTTCTGGGAAAATGGATCATATTGCCAGCACTATTCTGACTGTCTTGCTCTTAACCCTGTGCTGTTGTGAGCATGTACTTGGTGTTTTGGCTCAGAGATTGTGCAAACCATGCTCGCATCTGTCTGTGGTATAGATTATTATAAGTATACTCATTATCAGTACATCTGTAGTACTTGCTACTTATGATCCTCCTGCTGCTATGAATGGAGTTGGAATTTTAAGGCAATAAAAACCAGTGCTTTAGTGAAGTCATATATGAGGCAATTTGAATTACCTTGGTATCTGAGGTGCTGTTTGGTGAAGAGGTTAAATGGCATTGACTGCCATATACTTTGTTTGCTTAGAACTCTTATAAGGATGTTTTTGCCAAGTTATCTCACTTGCAAGGTGAGTTGTGCCCTAGAAAAATGGTTCTTTCGTATAATGGAAATTGGAGTATTTAGAAAGCAGTATGAGGTTGTTTGCCAAATGAAAATGCCTAAGAAATTCTAAGTTTGCAACTGGTATTTCAACAGTCACCTTTCTGTATGTTCACAATTTAAATTTCACTTTTATTTTTCTGTTGGGAAATTGCCAGAAATAGTACAAGAAAAACAAATCTAATCACAGAACTTACATGAACCTTTCCATTGTGTTAACACAGCTCCAGTTCTTGCAAAGGATACTTCATGACAGGATAGCAGTCATGAGACAAAATAGGAACCGAAGGCAGGGGGGGAATCAAGAGTGCGAATGACTTCTCGTTCATGCACATGTGAAACTGAAAGTACGTATTGAATGCAGCTGCATGTATGTTTCTCTTGGATCTAGGAGTATTCAATATATTTTGTTAATTTTAGGTGAAAATTTGATTACTAAAATTTGCTTATGCCATCAGGTGGGTGAGAGAGCAAGAAACTTGGCAGATGGGATTAAGAATTTCAGGTGATCTTGACATATAGGAGATATGGACTTAAGAAGGTAGGTTTCCGTTAGGGATGAGTGCTAATGCACAAATACAGGTTGAGAAACAGACTCGGTAACAGTTCTCCATGCTATATCATGAAATGAATGCAAATCAGCACTGTACTAATGGGGCAAGGCAAACAAATGCCAGAGCGGGATATAGAAAGCAGGAACATTTTATGCTCCTCGCAGCCTAGATCACGGATGCTAGTGTGGGAATTGCCTTTCCAAACAGATGTAGGTTAGTCAATAGAAGATCAATGACAAAGTTTACAAAACCAGAAAACCTAGAAAACAGTGGCTGCAAGGCAAGCTTGAGTCAGCTTCAGGACTGAAAAGAGAAATTCAGTCTTGAAATTAGTTCTTCCGTGAAGAACAAGAAAACAACCTGTTCTCCCTACGCACGGTGAAAAGGACAAGAGCAGATTGTCATAACTGGCAGCAAGGAAGATTAAGGTGAGATATTAAGAAAACTTTTCTAAAATCTTATGATGCTATAATCACCCTTGGCTCTTCTGTTTCCAAGCTGTTCTCATGTCACAAATGATTTGCAACGATGTGCTGGATTTGTCTTATCTAGGGCTTTCTTTTGTATTCTGAATAGTTTATAAAACAGTAGAAATAAAGGACAGATTTTGCATTTTGGTAAATCTAATAGTCTATGTAAACAAGAAACTTTTAAATCATTGAGTGATTAAAAAAAAATAAAGAAACTCCCCAGCAGAAAATTAGAGCAAATTAATTGGGTAAATTATTTGCTGTGAATCATTCACTTCAGCTGTATTTCTACGTTTTCCTTATTATTGATCCTTAATTAGAATAATGGTGCTATATGCAAAGTTAATTGTTTTTATTATGACTTTGAATACAGGTATTCTCTCATTGCTTTAAAAATGTGCATCTTCAGATGTACTTTTGAACAGTCAGTTTGCATATTGATAGCTGTTAATGTTGTGTTAAAACCCATGCAGTATCATTCTGTGAATACTGGAAAAGTAAGGGTAAGTAAACATGATTAACTGCAGGCTGTGATGCTAAACATATTCAATTATTCAAGCAAATGTTTCTCTCTCTTTCGGCTAATGAGAAATTTATGGATTAGCCTTTTCCTCTTTCCCTGGTGGTTATTCCCTCCTATTGTTGAGGAACTAGGGGATAATATAATGAGATGCTCACTTGATTACTATCAATAAGACTTCAAATGTTTTTTTTAGGAAGAAGTAGCCAAATTCATCCCAGGTGCAACATCAACAAAATCGATAACATAAGAGTAATGAATATTGCTGAAGAGAACTGCCTAGATCACTGCAATGTGTCTGTGTGTTCGTTTTGATTTAAATAATTCTTATAAATTTGCCAACCACCTTTTTAAATGACATTAAATCTTGCAATATTTATCCAAAAGCTTAGCCTGGGAAAAGGACCAGGCTATAGAGAATATGTGTCAGCATACTCATACAACATACAACCTTGCTGACCTCAGCCAGGTGCTGCCTTGGCAGGGTCAGGGCCCATTTCAGGGATGTATATTGTCAAGGGCTGAAGAGCAAGACACGGCCACGCTCTGCAGCCACATGCAAGCTTCTCCAGTGGGGGAGTTTCACTTGGTTCCCTGGGAGAGGCTGGAGTAACTGGGAGACGTGGGTGAGCTGGGAAAGGGGCTGTAGTAGCTCTTGCAGACTATAGCCTCCACCAGTCAGCTGAAGGGGAAAGGGTCCCCGTTAGCTCTAGGAGCAAGTACTGTCCATGGCTTGTGTTCATAGGACTAAACTCTGGCCACCGAAACAGGCTGGCCTCTTCCATGCTGCCTTTTGGGAACAACCTCTGGTCTGTACTTCACCCACAGACTGTTCCTGGGCTCTGCCTGGGACACCCGGTGCAGGCCAGAACTGTTGGAGGAGCGTGCTGACAATCATCACAGTGCACGATCACAGGGCAGCCCTCAAGCTGGCACCAGGCCTTCAGGAAAAGATGTACCCACAGTTCTCAAGCTGACTGCAAATACTGAACTTTTCTGCCTCCTGGCATTGCTCCTGCCACTTCCTTTGTTTGAGCTTTCAGATTGGATCTTAGAGCTGGGGTCCCCTACTGTCCTCAGCAGGCCTAATACACCCATTTAGGATGCACTCAGTAGACCTAATGTAGACCTAGGACAAGAACTCATCAGAGAAGTTCCCACTGAGATATCCAATAACCAGCCTAACTTCTCAAAGCAAAGCACCTCTTTGGAAACAAAGCATCTCAATAGACAGCCTTATTTCATAAGAAAGGTTTATTTTAAAGCCTTTTTCTCATTTTCTTTCTTGGTATTTCATTTTAACACATGGCTTATCTTAAAAAAACCTAGAACTTTGCGGTCTCTCTATTGACATGAAACAAATCTATCGTGAACTTATTGCTCATTTTTTAATTAAAATTTTCTATTATGTAAAGCATGAGTCTTAGGCTGACTGGCAATCATTCAAGCTCTTGGAACAGAAGCTCTTAGCACAGCCTCATAGAAAATTGAGCGAGAGCCTCCTGCAGGAGTTCCCTTTCCGACAATGAGATTTCAGTAAATTACACCATCCCTTTCAAGAGTAATTGCAATAAATTTAATATGACCAGCAAACATGAAATATGTCAGCGTATCACAGTTCATTACAATAGGATCTCCATTGCAGACTAATAATAAATAGTAATGCTCAGATAACAGCCAAGAAAATGTAACGCCTGAGCATTGAAAGAACATAAATAAGGATCTGAACTCATCGGATCCTGTTCTGAATAGAATAAATGGATGCCCTGTGGACTTCTATCAAAGTGATGGATGACGGGTTTTCTTTTTTGACTACTGAAAATGCAAAGAAATAAAAAATGTATCCAACCCCCAGACTTCCAATCCTCTCCCTGCATTTGTAGCAGCTCTCCACTCCAATGAATGATTGAGGACTGCAAACACAGAATGTGAAGGACAGCCGCACCGGCAGGAATATTTGAGATCATAATCCAAGTTGTAGCAGTACCTTGGGCACTTAAAGGAATATGGTTAAATAATTCTGCTGTGGGTTTTGTTTTGCTTTACTTTTCAGTGTTTGTAAAAAATCATGTTTTCTGGAAAACGTGAGCATATTTTTTTTTGTTCTCAGTTTGTCCACTTGTTTGGAAAGTGTTGATTTCTTCCCTTCATTTCTTTTTGGAGCACAATCCAATTTGGTATGTTTTTTTCTGCAATACTGATCCTGTCAATCAATAGCTAGCAGTTATATTCATTTTTAATACTATTTTGTGCTCTTTCAAGCAACTCTGTGTAAGCACACTGAAGCATATTTCAGCTGCAGCACAACACACTTTATTTTAATCTTTCACTGATGCTAGCGGATGCACAGAAAATGCTACTTACTTGCAAATTATAACTGAATAATTTAAAGCATGGCCAGATTATTATTGTGAGTTCATGAAGGAGAAAATTAAAGGTTTAAGGGACAAACTCAATTCTGATCTAGAACTACCATAACATGTGGAGATAATAAACATACATCAGTAGTGAAATTGGTCCAAATATCACCCCTGAATTGACAGTGTACATGGATAATCTTATGATAACATTTTATTGTTATTCAGGCTGAAGCAGAAGTAATCAAATCTCATTTGTCAAGGCTGGTTTGTTATTTTAACCATCTGAGGGGAATGTTTCTTTCCAAAGTTACAAAGAAAAAAAAATCTACAACAAAGCAGGTGTATTGAATGACTTTCATCTTGGGAGTTATATAATACAGGACAGAGGCAGGACACCAGACTTGACTGATAAATGGTATGACCCATCACAGACACCACCACCACCCCCTTCTTTAACCTGTATTTCCAGCAATTTATGGTTGCTTACAACTTCAGAAACCTTTAATCATTTGTGATGGTATTTTCCTTGCAGAAATATTCCTCATACAGTGCTTGAGTGTATACTAAATATTATTTACAATGCGTTGTCGCATCCCAAAGTTGGAGCGACTCAGGTTCGTGGATTTCCTTTGTCAGAATTAAAGTGAAACGACACCAGGGGAGTTCAAACAACAATCAACATTTATTCAACCTAGCTAACCTTGCTCAAGTACAAGTGAACTTATCAATATGAACTTTGCAACATGTCGTTAAGCCGCTGTTTGAGAAGAGAAGGGAGGTGTAGAAAAAGAAATGGAAAAAAACCCCCATGAAATATATCAGAAGGAGAGCCCACCTGTTGAGTCACGAGGTTCAGAGCAGACCCCCCTGCTTTCTGGACTCCTCAAAGAGGACCCCAGGGGTGGCTAGATCCACTCCTAGTCTCAGACTTGGTCAATGGTTTATGTTTAAGAGGATGAGGTGTAGGGACTGTGGAAAAGAGAGAAGGAAAAGAGGGAGAGAAAGAAAGAGAGAATAAAAGGGTTTCACCAGTCCTGGGTCCAGCGTTGGTCCAGCCAGCATAGAGATCCAGTTCCAGAGGGCGCGCACTGAGAACTCGTTCTCCCTTCCTTTATAGTGTGTTAGTCGGTGGTCTCGACATGTGCAGTTCCCATTCCCGGGTTCTCCAGAATCAGTTGGTGAGATTTGTGGGGGGCGGGGTGTGGGGTGTGTGTTCATTGCGGAGTTGCCTCTCTTTTTCTGCTGGCATGACCGCTTAAGATAGAAGCACAGTCCCATCCTCCATGGGGCCTCCTCCTCCAGGCGCATATGCTGTGCTCCTTCTCCTCGTCACTTAAGCTAAGGAATTGCGGCTTTGGAGAAGCGCAGTCCCACCCTCCGGGAGGCCCTCTTCTCTGGCCACATTGTCCTGTTCACAAAACTCCAGCATTTTTACAGAGGCCGTTTTCTCCACCAAAGTTCTTTAACGAATGTTTGAGACATTGACTATAATTGGTCAGACAGTCACATGGGTGTACTGGTTTAACATTACAATTTCAAATAGTTGTATATACTATACATAACAGGTAAAACATACATATCTATTTCAACCTTCTGTTAAAGTGGCTCAACTTTAGTGGCTCTGCAGAAGTTTGAGATACACAATGGTGTGGTGCTAGAATAAATGTTTTTCTAGACACTCAGCTGAATCCAGGGGCATTGCTTTGCTTTTGCAGTAGTTGTAAAAATTAATTATCTTGTTTCCTTCTCTCTTGTCTGAAATAATAACAGGTTTGTTACTTTTAGAAAATCAGAAGCGATTGCGACATGGGGCTGAATGAAAAACCCTCTTGTCTGGGATCCCAGTACTACAACTGATTGTTGGACAGCAGGCCTGTTGGGTTCAGAGCTGACATGCATCATGTTTCAGCAAACTCCTGCTCTAGTGTTGCCCAGGTGTTATGTTAATTTTTTTGTCCTGGGGGTGCAAAGATTTTAAAATCTAAAATGGGCTACTAACATTGCCTGGTCTGATCTCCCGGATAGCATAAGCTGTAAAATAGAAGCTGCGGATTTCAATAATAAGAACATAATTTTTGTTGGAATTTGAGCATATTTTCTTCAATTTTATTTTTGTTTGTTTTTCAGAAAGACAGTAATCCATGGAAAATTCACCTCTTCTTTTCTAAGCCTGTTTCCCTCCTGCCATTTTAATTCCAATGCTTATAGTCTTAGCATTGGGTAAAATTGTTCATAATTATTTGTCTAATTTTGTCTAGACCAACCTCTGACCTTGTTATTGAATCTTGTGTCATTCACAACTAGTTTCTGGAGAAAACTTCTTCCTGAGTAAACAGTTGCAGGCTGTGAAGAAGTTTCCTACTTACTCATCTCTTGGATAAAATACAATATGTAAGGCAGGGCTTCCAGTCTTGTAATTGCTCATACAGGGGGTATGGTATTAAGACCATTTTCCCCAACCTTTGAATACTCAATGCTAGAATTTACACAAACCCAACACATATTTTATGGTTCTGACTTGATAATTTGTTCTTTAAACTTGGCAATAAAACAAAGAATGTGAAGAACGTGACCAGTGTTTTGGCTTTGGAAGTCCTTCTGCCCATGTCTGGATTTTAGCCAGGATATTGTATAAGGCTGTTGAGCAGATGAACTCTTCCAGGCTCCTGTCAACTGTAGAAGATGGGGAGGGATAGCTCTCTTCGGCTTGGCTCACAGCTCACCTCTGCCCTCTTTCTAGAAGTTATTGCCTCCTTGGGTATGCTACCACCATTAAACAGTCACTCCTTAATTAGTCAGGCTAGCAAAGATCCTATTACCAAAATAATTTAATTTTAATTTGGTCCTCAACAGCAGGATGGAAAGGATATCATGGAGAAGATCAGCTGACCTACTACGGGGAACTAACTACCTAGTTAGGGACCTACTACGGTATCTGGCCACTCACAAATCTATGGGACCTGATGGGATCCATCCAAGAGTACTGAGGGAACTGGCAGAGGTCCTTGCCAAGCCACTCTCTATCATCTATCAGCATTCCTGGTCAATGGGGGAGGTCCCAGAGGACTAGAGGCTTGCCAATGTGACGCCCATTTATAAGAAGGGTCGGAGGGAGGATCCGGGGAACTACAAGCCTGTCAGCCTGACCTCGGTACCGGGGAAGATTATGGAACGGTTTGTCTTGAGAGCACTCCCATGGCAAGTCCAGGATAAGAAGGGGATCAGGCCCAGTCAGCATGGGTTTACGAAAGGCAGGACCTGCTTGACCAACTTGATCGTCTCCTTCTACGACCAGGTGACCCGCCTAGTGGATGAGGGAAAGGCTGTGGATGTTATCTTCCTTGACTTCAGCAAGGCCTTTGACACTGTCTCTCATGGCATACTCCTTGAGAAGCTGGTGTCTCATGGCTTGGACAAGTGTACTCTTCGCTGGGTGAAAAATTGGCTGGACGGACGAGCCCAGAGGGTTGTGGTGAATGGAGTGAAATCCAGTTGGCGGTGGGTCACAAGTGGTGTTCCCCAGGGTTCGGTGTTGGGCCCCGTTCTGTTTAATATCTTTATCGATGATTTGGATGAGGGGATTGAGTGCACCCTCAGCAAGTTTGCAGATGACACCAAGTTGGGAGGCAGGGTCGATCTGCTTGAGGGTAGGGAGGCTCTACAGAGGGATCTGGACAGGCTGGATCGATGGGCTGAGGCCAATCGTATGAAGTTCAACAAGGCCAAGTGCCAGGTCCTGCACTTGGGTCACAGCAACCCCATGCAGCGCTACAGGCTTGGGGAAGAGTGGCTGGAAAGCTGCCTGGCAGAGAAAGACCTGGGGGTGCTGGTTGACAGCTGGCTGGATATGAGCCAGCAGTGTGCCCAGGTGGCCAAGGCGGCCAACAGCATCCTGGCCTGTATCAGAAATAGTGTGGCCAGCAGGAGCAGGGAGGTGGTTGTTCCCTTGTACTGGGCACTGGTGAGGCCGCACCTCGAGTACAAGGGCAACCAAGTTGGTGAGGGGCCTGGAGCACAAGTCTTATGAGGAGCGGCTGAGGGAGCTGGGGCTGTTTAGTCTAGAAAAGAGGAGGCTGAGGGGAGACCTGATCGCTCTCTACAACTACCTGAAAGGAGGTTGTAGTGAGGTGGGTGCTGGTCTCTTCTTTCAGGTGGCTGGAGATAGGACAAAAGGAAATGGCCTCAAGTTGAGGTAAGGGAGATTCAGGTTAGATATGAGGAAAAATTTTTTTACTGAGAGGGTTGTCAAACATTGGAATGGGCTGCCCACGGAAGTGGTTGAGTCACCATCCCTGGAGATATTAAAAAAGCGAGTGGGTGGGGTACTTCAGGACATGGTTCAGTGGGCATGGTTGATGGTTGGACTTGATGATCTTGAAGGTCTTTTCCAACCTAAATGATTCTATGATTCTATGACAGGTCTGAGAGATCCCCACACTTCAGTGGTGAAGAATGGCTGCAGGGAGAAGGGATGAGAACAGGAATCTGAAAGATCCCCAGTCTTGGAGCATGCTGAACATACAGCAACAACTGCATACTGAAAACGACATGGCCTATGTGCTGGGTAGACCTTGGAGGTATTTTTCTAGCAATCTAAAGCAAGACAGGAACATCTTGAATTCTTCAAAGGTGGTAACATCAAGCTTGCAAGAAAATTCAGGCTGGCCCTTGAGAGCAGTAGGCTGTTGACAGGCTGAAGAGGCTGGGGTTATTGCTGCACTTGTGCTGCTGGACAGATGCAAACCCAGGTCAGTTCTGCCAGGTTTTTCTCATCTGCTGCAGTACCACACAAATGTGGCTGAATCGCTCTAGCTTCTGGCTGGGAGTGACTGTTACCATAGTGTCCAGAAATAGGCCATTTGCATTTATCTGGTTTTGCTCTTGCTGTTTAGAAGTCTGTGGGCATTTTTTTTTTTACCCTTGTCATCCTTTTTCCATCTTCTCTTCCTCAAGTATATTAATATCAAACCCCAATTATTGCATTTGATGCTGATATTTTTTTAGAAATGCAGTCCTTCAGATTACAACATTCTTACTGCCTAGAGGCACTTTGTGTTTTCTCTATTTTGTTCTCTGAAGGAAGGGCAGGCACATCTACTACTTCAGATTTTTATAAAATTTAATTTTTAAACAGTGTCATAGTTCTCAGCAGAGAGATCAAGCCAGAGCTGCATCAAATTGCATTCTGACCTCAAGGTATTATCTCAAACTGCAACTCAAGGTGCTTCCCCTCATTAGTTTAATGAATGCTACAGCAGTTTGTCTCGGTTGACTTTTTTCATAAATAATTGGAAGCCCTTTGTTGCCATGGCTTAATATCATTTCATGCCCTATCCCTTAATGATTCACAGACAATTTGTTAATCTGGAACTCTATTTCCCTGAAACACTCCTGTCCATAGCGATTATTTCCATAACTGCACCAAGCTGATTGAGAACTCCGGCTCCTACCCATGAACCATTACTCCATCTCCATCAGAACAGATCTTGAGGAAATTTGCTACTTTACTCTCCTGACTCCTTTTTACTAGAAATTTTGATCAGGTGCTTATTATGCAAACAGAGGGTTTGACAGTAACTAATTTACATTAATATACAGGTACTGTATTATCTTTCTGATCTACTAAAGTTATAGATTCAGTGTGCTCCCTGCTGACTCAAGCCAAGCAGCTGCCAATGCAATTGTATGAAGTATGCATGCTGACTATTGCTGATACCTCCGTAACATTTAAGTTGTCGGGTGAGCTGCAGAACAGGAAAATAGACCCTACTGCTTATAGACAAATCTGCCTTTCCTCTCCAAAGAGGTCTTAGAGGATTCTGTTTCTTCACTGACATCTCTAACATGAAGTTCCAGAAACTTCCAAACCTGTATCCCAAGAGCTATCATAGGATACTATGGATTCAGATGTTAACAAGTTGAGATTTAGTTGGTTTAAGTGTTACTTGGGTACATATGCATGTATTTGCAAACATTAGCATTTTAGTTCAGATCAGAAGTAGGCTTTGGAAGGAAATCTTCCAATTGTCACCACTCTCTGCACTTCGCACGGTGGAGTGCACAAACTGGATTTTATTTGGACCAGAATAAACTGGGGCGTGCCTAATGTACTCCATTAGGCATCACAGGCTTACCTCTACTGGCAGCCAACTACTAATGGACTGGTAGCCATTCAGCCCATGACATCAGGTTAGGCTCCATCCAAAGTAAGCACCCCATCTCAAAATGCTCATTGTGTGGACATAAGCTCCTCAGCACTGCTGTAGGGCACCACGCTTAGCCCCTCAGATCTGTTGCTGTTGTGCTGCACTATGGCCTATTGTAGGCATTTAATTATAGCCAGGGAGTCTGAAAATCAGAGAAGCATGAACTCTTTCTCATTTTTATTTCTTTCTTTTTAAATGCTTCTCCTGAATGCCAAGACAATGTAGCTATTAGTACCAATGCTGGAGTAATCTGAAAATTTTTGAGCTTTTTGTGAGCGTGCATTTTTATAGCATTATGGTAGTGACTGTGGATAAGGGCAGTGAAGATCTGAGTCCCAGATGGATTTCAGTGCTTTTGTTTGTGTGCTTAGAAGTATTGGTAGTGTATTTTACAGTATATTGTTGTTGAAATGGTCTACAAGAAAGGAAGCATGATTGGGAGACTAAGCAACACTTAAGAATGTGTGTTTACAGGTAAACAACAAGTAAATAATATATCCCAGAGTGAGCAAATTGCAAATAGTATTCAGTTTTACTTCTGCATAAGTATGCAGACTTCAGTGACTGAGAATGTAACTGAAGACTGATTTAGTGCCAACTGCATAGCACAAATTGAAGGAAAATAGAGATGAACATTTGTACTCTTTGTCTGCAGAAATAAATTCCTGAAATGAAATGCTTTTGTGGCCCTGTGCCCACCATATTCCAATTTCTCTTGATGATGGGGGGGGCGAGTGTGGAGAGGAAAATCATAAAATGAAGCCACTAGCCTGTTTACAGAACACAGTGATTCATGTGCAAGGCACGCTGATGACCTGTTCTTGTACACTGCCAGAAAAACAGATTGGTTTGGTACTGTGGAACCCACGGGCTGTATGCTGGCAACAGCTTTAGTGTGAACTAAGTGGTTTAATTTTTAGAAGAACATTTTTCCATATGTTTGTAAATTTGAAGTGGTGCATTTTGATAATATAATTCATGTTGTTGATTTTTTGGTGACCTCCTACAAATTAAATTCACAGTACCCTGGCTAGTGTTCTGGATGTATGTTTTTAATTTAAAAAAAACAAACAGAACAAAACAAAAAAAACTTTTTGTTCAGCTCTTCTGCATACATCCTTATCCAATTTATCCTAATATAAATGGTATGTTATTTAATTCTGTTAGCTTACATAGCTTTTTTCTATGGGATTCTATGAGAATCTATAGGACTGGCACCAGTGGTGAATCTGGCACAGTCTTTCTTATTGCTGAGCTGAAGAGGTGCTTCTCTGTTAGATGATGTTTAATACACAGTTTTCTTTGTTTTGCTGGATTTTTGTTGTTGTTTTTTGTGTGTTTAATTGTTATTGATGGCAGCGTGGAGAATTATACCCTCTGAGAAATGGCCAGCACCTAAAAAATTAAGCAATTACAAATCTAAACTTTAACACAAACATAGCAATTTAAAAGATGTGTACACCCATCCATTCTCCACTCAAGCAAAATGAAAATCAACATTTTATGCAGAAAAGCCCATGTATTTTACAGAGCAACATATTATTATTCCTATGCAAAATATTTATAAACAAGCCAGTGAGTTTTAAATCCAGTTCAATACAGATTACAGAAAAACTAGGGAGGTTTGAATAAATCAATAAGATTCTCATTAATACTACCCTCGGTGTGAAAATGTTTATTATTAATACAAAATGGTATGCTTTGTCTAGAAATAAATCTGTCATATCATTTTGTTTTTTATACCACTCTCTAGTCAGCAATCATTGATCTATCAACATTAAAATTCTATAGATTTTCCATATAATAGCCATTTTCGAACGTAGGAGTAGCTGGTTATTTTAAATCGAGCTAGTGTTGTAAAACATTATATAAAATATTTCCAAATCGTGAAAATATGGATAGGGATATTTTTCATTTGCCTGTGGGTTTGATAAACATATGGCTACATGCCTTTTTGGGGGGGGAGATGGAGTTTTGTGTGTGATGCGTGATTTTATTGGAATTGCACAAGGGAGTGTTACTTAAACGCTGGGTTTCCGAGCTCAGACAGGTAGCTTCACAAGAATTACCAATTTCAGGGAAAAAGTGCTGCTCAACTACAGTCTGTCTGAGTTAGAAGAAAAACTGTTCCAAAGTTGCAGCTCTGCTGTTCTGCTGGGCCCAGACTGAGTGCAAACTGCAGCCTCAGACAAGGCAAGACGAGCTCTGCTCTTTGTAAGTGCTTAGAACAGAACAAAGCTGCTGGATATGGTGAATTAAGTAAACAAGTGGGGAACCTCACAGGTACCTGAGACTGGAATAAGCAGGTATTCATATATTTGGGGGATTGGTTTATAATCCTGTCTCTTAAATTAGAAAGCCTGAATGTGGCTACTTAAGTTTGGTTCAGGAAAGAGCATGAGCTAGTCTCAGTAACACATTAGTTTATTTTCATCCTATTCCGTGCAAAGTAGATGATTTTAAAATCAGGTGTTAAACTGTGGGGCCAGATTACATACTTCCGTGAGGGAGTGAAGGCCATATCCACAAGGAGAAGCTAGTCAGAATTAGCCTACATAGACTCACACTGTAACTGGGGTATGGCTCAACTTTGATACAAACAAAAGCATTGCTGAGCCAGCTACAGTTCACTGAGGACTGCAAAACCCACCATAGGCTGCAGACAAATACCTCAAGTGGAGTCAAATGTTAGCATGATCTTTGCTGCTGCAACCCATTTCTGTCATTGCTTATTTCACTTGTTAACTGAGAAGTAGCTTGTGTTCTGGCTAAAACTATGATACAGAAAAAGAAAATCACTGGTCTAGTCCTGTAAGGATCTTAATTTTGTGGGCCTACATTAAAGTACTTTAATGTTGATAGGGCTGAGCAGTTTGGCATCTAGTTCACATCTAAAATCTACTTGCTATATCAGGGAGACATTTCTTGATCTCCTTTAAGGGCATAAAATGCACTGATGTCTTCCTCTTCCTTTTACAGCACTTCCACTTAAGTATTTGTTCTTGGTGAGTACCAAGGAAGTAGGAGATGCTCTTCTACCATGAGCACTTGTGGGATTCATGGAAACAAACCCTTTTGACATGTAAAATAACAGAAATAAGTCATGTGCATGTCACTCTGGAAGAAACTGTATATCAGTTGTAAAAGGAATTAACAGTAACCAGCTCTTATGTGAATATATTCAACTACCGATACGTAAAATCAGATGAGCTGAATCTCATGCTGTGTGTTCAAGTCAAGACTATGAATTCTGCTGTAAGGCCTATAACCTGAGAGGAAAGTGGTGTTAAAGGCTCAGGGACTTGCTTATTTCTTCAGAAAAGTTTTCTAGAGAGCCCGAAGAGTTAAGTTATGTGCAGTCATCTTCCTTGCATGTGTAAGTACAATACAGTGGAAATAGGCCAGGAAAAACAGGGAATGCTTGAATATCCCTGAGAGATAAATTTTCCAGAGGGGCTGGTGGGTTTATAACAGTCCTACGCCCTGTACCCAGGTACCTGTGGTAATGCTATGTGAATTCCTGGTCAACTGGCTCAGGACTATCTACTGATCTGTGCAAACCCCTTGAACCTCAATGCAGCTGCTGCCAGCCCTGCACCCCTCCCAAGCCCTGGTCATTGGCATACACGTTTGATCCTGTATGAGGTTGCTTTTTGTGAAGGCCAAGGAAAAATATTACTCCTCAGGACAACAACAAGCAGGAGGGGAAGAAGAGGTACATCTCAGTGTATCTCTGGACACGTTGCTGATTATCTACAATTTCTGGTTAAGGCTGTTCCTGAGGTTGAATGTAGCCTCAGGAATGTATGGAACCTGCCTCAGATGAGTGTGGGAAACTTTTCACACCCATTATTAAGCTCTGTTTTGGCAGCATGCTTTTAAAAAAAAAAAATTTTATAGCTATGCTCTTCTTGTCACACGTACACAGCTTATTAACAACCAGGCAGAGTAGACTGTGTGCTGCATTAACGATGCAGCATTTAACAATGGTAAAGCATTTAACGATGCTTTAACATGGGAGTAACCTGTGCGCGTTGTGTCCATTGTCATAGGCGAGGGATGTTTCCTTTGGCAGCTTTAATGGGGAAACTGAGGCAGTGGGAGGGCAGAGCTGAGAGCTCTTGGTTTTCGTTGTCTTGAAACAAGTTGAGTATGGTTTTTTTCTTGGTCACACATGTCTGCTATACACTAATGTATGCTGCACCAGAGGTTCCAGAAATATTTACGGAAGAACTTGAAAGTCCATGTTTGTACGTATACTATTAGGCAGTCAACGAGATTTCACATTGAAAAAATACAATCCCACATAATCATGTAGTGGAGGAAAATATATGTGCTGTGATGCAACCGAATATATATTGTCTAAATAATCCATATGAAGATCAGAAAATTTGTCAGACTTATAAGTGACTTAACTGAACTGAGCTATTTTTTCCATACAGGTCTTTCTATTGTTAAAGAAGACATAAATGAGTATAGCTCTTATTTAAAATACACTTTTTAAAGTAGCAATCATTACATAGAAAAGAAATCCCTTAAATAATATGCCTGTCTGTCATTACGCTAACAATGATAATCACCTAATGAACTGAATGTACAGATCCACAGTTCTATCAAGAGTTGCATTTGATGCCCAAGCTACTCTAATTGCTACCTGTGTAATTGTGTAACTCATGTAAATTACTAAAGACAGGTTGATTTAAACACAGTGTAAAATTTAAAAGGAGTGACAGTACTAATAAAGCAAAATAATCAGAATAGATCTATTTGACAAAGCCAGTAATTATAAACTTGAATACCAATTAGTTCTGAGTAGGTAGGTGTATTCCAGCTCTTTCATTGGACTTGAGAATAATTATATTCATTTTCCAAAGTATCCAGAAGAATAAAGCAAAAATTCATTATGCAAAAACAATACGTGCCTAGCACCTGCCTTTTCAGTGTTTCTATTTACTGTCATGATGAAAATACACACACTGGTAAACCCATCTGCTCAAAATAGACAAATTGTTACCCCTTTGTTGAATTTAAGTAATGAAATCTATCAGCAAGAGAGTTCTGCAGGTGGGGGAAATCGATCCAAGTAGGACAGTGTGAAACACTGATGGAAAAACTGCTAAGAAGGCTTTTGAAGATATATTGACAATGCATCTGCTTTTCTCACAGCAGTTTATCTCACATTTGAAACTATTGCCTTTAATGGTATAGTCACTATAGTAGTGGCTTTCAATTTTCTCTTGTGAGTGATACATCATCTATCTATCTATCTATCTATCTATCTATCTAACATTATCTATTTTTAATAAGGACAAAACCCTCTGTTTCCCCTCTTATTTCCTTTGGGATTACTGTGGGGACTAAGTTAAATTAATTAAAGTTGGAACTTCATGATTTTTTATTAGCTCTGAAATGCAAATAAGTGTCTGTACTTTCTGTAACCAAGCATTAACTGAGCAAATACAAATTTGCATAATTTAGAAAGTTAGAGTATAGTTTGACTGCAAAGCATGATGTTGCAGCAGCAAGACTTGTTAGAATAAACTCTCAAGGAGAAATGGGGAAAGTCTTATTACTTGGGACATCTTAAATTGAACTAGAAAAAGCATCGATATTACAGTGCTTTGTGCTCAGAGAGACTAATTAGCTAACACAAAATAACAGTAGGCCTTTTTTAACAATGCATCCCTGCAAATTTTGGCGGGAATGAATGAAATACATGCTTTACATGTAATTGAATGTATCATTTTGGCTAAACCTTTGAAAGTACAGTTATTTTTCATTCTAGCAACTGTAAAATAAGAAGCTAAATCAATAAAAATATGTGAGCATATTGTTATCCTTATTACAGAAATTCCTTTCCTTCCTGCTTTAAAATGTATGTATAAGGAAACATTTAAGGGACAAGACAAGGCAAGTTCAATATTGTAATTTTTTTCTGGAAAGTAATTAATGTGAGACAATTCTTTGGTCTGAAATCTCTTTGGTCTGAAATCTATACTACCTATCAATTGTTTGGGAGAAATGGACACTACAGTGGTGCCACTTTGTCGCTGCAAAATTTGGTGTCTTTTCTGCTTTGAGCGTATATGTTAGAATTAGGTACAAGTACAGATTTTGCATTCTTTTTATTGGCTATAACAGCATGTCCATTACTGGCAGTGCCTCATTTATTTAACCGTCAGAGTGGTTAATACTGAGAAGAATGTGGGAAAATTGGATGATGGAAATAAACATCCTTTCATGAATTTCTTCTCCCAAACAGTTTCAAAGTTTGGCTTAAGCTTTTTGAAACATGGCATGCTATCGCTTTCAAATGCTTTATTTTAGGTAAGCATATCAGGAATAGTCTTAGCAAAGAGAAAAGACTATGTTTTACCAAAAAAAGCCTGCGCCTTCACAGGATGATCTTCTGACAATGACACTTCTCTAAGCAGTACAAAGTAATACTGTATCACATAAATATTCTCTTTTTTTCAGTTGAACATTTTCTATTTTCTTTTTAAAAATAATGGAGCTTAGAGATTAGCTGCATGAAAAAGAGCAAGACAGATTCTCTCAGGATGTCATATTCCAAATTAGTGAAAGGCTTGTTGAAGAATTGGCAAAAGAGCAACAGAGAGAGAGATGATGGTTTGATGATGTGTGAGAGGTGATGGATTTTAGTAGGCCATGAAGAATGTTAAAAGTAAAATAATTTTGTGCAATGGTTATTTTGAATGCAGATTTGTAACAGTGCTAGGAAGGAAAATATTATCTTTGTCAAAATGTCAAGAATCATTCTGAGGATTTTGGTTGTAGAAATGGAATGGGAAAGGCAGATCTGGGAATTTTCAAGGAAATTATGATGATCAACCTGAAAGAAATCTCTTTGTTGATTTGAATCTGGTTTTGACGTTTAACATCCTAGCAGAAGTTATAAGCCATGTTGGTTTCAATGTGGGCAAAATTCATGAGGAATTTATTGTAAATGAATCAAATATGTTTTTTTCTCTTAACAAGAAATGTCTTTTATGAATATCTAAAAGCTGGAAAAGCCACACTGAGCTCTGGAAAATAGCTGCAATGCTCAAAGTCTTTGTGCTCTCAGAACCCGATTCCCTAAACTAGAAACATTAATTATGCCACTTGAAATCTGAGGCATTTTTAGCAGTGATCTAGGGTGACTATTGTAGTGACAAGGTACTAGTTAAGTCCAATGAGTAAATAAGGATCATGTGTCCATAAAACAAATTTTTTCCCTAAAGTGATGTTTCAGAACAGTTATGGAGAACTGTGGGTTATCAGGTGTACAAATACATATACAAACTAAGCAGCATTTTTTATATGCTGGAAGGAGCTAAGTCACTGGGCTTGTGGTACTAGTAAGAATGGCTTTCTTATATTTTAAGGAAAGGTCATCAAGTGAATGGATCTTATCTGGACACAAATGCCAAGACTAGGTTAGAAGCCTTTTCATTTTTTCGAAGGCTAGTTTAGAAAATGACATGTGTATTAGGTTAATTAGATGAAACTTGTGTCATGGTGAATGTTTGCTCTCTCTAAACAGTGAGGTAAATCACTGTGACAAGAAAACCACAGAACTCTGACAAAGCTCAAGATCTGCTGCTTGGAGGAAGAGGACATCTTAGAGCAGCAGCTTTCAACCTTTTTTCAGTTTATAGGTTCCAAATTTTTTTGCAGTGCCTGTAAGGAACCCTATATAAGGAATTTAAATCTGACAGTGTGTCAAGGTCCATTTGGATCTCTCAAATTTACAGGACAGTGTACTCTGTGGTTTAAACTTTATTTCATGAGCTCATTAAGAAATATAATAAACCGACATGACAAACAGGAGCTCAATCCCCTTTTGCCCAGACTAGTCTATCACTTTAATTCACTTATTCACCATTCAAGTCAAGATTTCATAACTTATAATCCATGACTCTTAATATCCTACTCCTATGAGCAAAAGAAAAGAATCAGTTACTTAGCTGGTGGTGAGAGTGCTCATCCTTCCTCCTCCGTCATGGTGTGGGCATCCCCTCTATCACACCGGGCAGCATGAAATGCTCAGCAGTCCAGCTGCTGTTGGATCGGCTTTAAAAGCTTTTTCGGTAAGCTGATGTTTTGTACCTTCCAGCTTGGAGGTTTCATCTATACCATCTCCATAAGTTGGTGGATTCTGAGGAAACTGCAAGACAAAAGAAGATGGCTGTGGGAGACAGCAATTTGCAAGTGATCACGGCTGCGTAACAGCCCTTTAGCCCTTTCTGGCCACCTGTCCTGCCTACCTGGTGCTCTGCTTTGACATAATGGCGCTACTCCCAGCATACATCAGGCCTTAGCGTGAGCCGGGTTAGCCAAAATCTAAGCAGGAGTTGAGTGAACAGTCACACAACGGGCCTTGTTTTCCTAGTTACCTTCAGCAGACCACATAGTACTTCATGTCTATCCGAAAGTCCCTGAGTAAGAGACTGCAAATGACTGCTCTAGCAGATAAAAATCTGCTTCACATATGAGTTGGATAAAGTTCATGTTGCTTGCCTAACTGTTGCTCATAGAAGAGACCTGGAGGGAAGCAGATAATGGAAAAGTCTCTGAGGCTTTTCAGCCATGTAGGGACAATTCTTCACTCCAGTGGACAGGGAAAGCATAGTCACTATATTTTTCTTGCTTAAGTGATTCTACTTCATTCTAGTATCAGTTGCTAAATGCTCTCTTCTTACTCATCAGAAAGGTTTCCTTTTTATTACAAGGAATGACCTACTACCTTTGGATAATGTTTACCTGTAGCAAAAGGGATATTTTGAGGAAGGTAAAGATAAATAAATGTGATGAAGATTTTGGGATACCTGGAAGCACAGTACAACCAGAATATGACTGGAGACAGATACCACAGTCTCCTTAAGAAGACTAATATACTGCACATATTTTCTAAATCCAAGTCAGGTTCAGGAGAGCTAAAGACACTCACCCAATTATCCATCAGTGAAATCACACTGCCAGTATTGATAAATACTGTGTTGTTGTCCTCATTGCCCTGTGCGAGAGGGGTCTCAGTGCTCTCTTTAATTTTCTGTGCCAGAGTGCAGTTTTATTGTCAGTAACTGTCTTCAGCTCCATGTTCACTTTATGCTTGTTGTCCTTCTTTTTCTGAAAGTTAGTACTCCAGGCAAGAAAGACTCCTCTAACTAATAAAATGCAACCACACAAGTTCTGTTGTGTAAGTACACTCAGCACTTGATTCAGTCTCTACAATCATTGCTGATTATATAGTTTGTACACCAAAGCAAGGAATATTTGAGATCTGCTGGCCCTTGCGACAAATAAATGAGAGATATTAACAAAATCAACACCAAACATGAAATCTGTTGGGGAGAAGAATTATTTGGGTACCCTAAAGGCTGTTTTTCCTTGAATTATCTCCTAGCAGAGATTCAGTCCCATCACAGCCAGAATTATACATCAGTCCTTCCTCCAGCTCTTAGCACTTACAATGGAAAATGATTGGGGATTTTTTTCCCCTGTAGGGCTGGAAGTGGAAACCTCTCCCCTTCTCTCTGCAGTGCCACTTGCTCTTTGGCTCTCCTACTTAGTGGTAGTGTGATTAAATGCTGTTATGTGGGAATGCAATAGGTTGCTTTCATGGAACCATGGCTGCTTATTTTTGTCTTATTGATAGCTTCTTCAAATATTGGCTATTGGCAAGGTTTTTAAATAAGTCACTGCTGATCCTCATTCTTTTTCACCTTTCAAATACATGAGGAGAGTGTGTAATATATTGAATATTAGATATGCATTATTTGTGTGTATATAAGGGGATTTCATACACCATATTACTTTTTCAGAAATAAGTTTACATTTATAAGCTACAAGAAACTGGACTTGCTATTTCTGTCTCTGCTGGGATAGAATCGCCTACTCATTTATGTTTAAAATTTATGTTTTGTTTATTTTCTTCCACCACAATTCTTTTGCACACTCTAACTTTTTTCTTAGCTAAATTCAGGCCTGTATAGACAACGGTAGAAAATAAAATAAATTCATTGTTAATATACAGACACTGTTTTAATTAAAGAACTCAAAAATGCTGGATTCCAATGAGTCTTACCTCCAGCATCTATGCATATTAACTGCTGTAAATTGGCCTCTCTTAGATTTTCTGTGAAACTCCAAAGAACAGAATTAAAACAAGAACTTCTAAGAGATTTTATCCTTGAAATATTGTTAATGATTTATTAAAAAATCCTATAATTTCTGTTAAAAATTCCCTTAATGATCAAGACAGCAGAACAAAGAAGTGCCTCTGTATTAGAAGGTATTATACAGGTGACTGTTTTGAATAAAGCTAGAGAATTCTAAGATATATAGGAAAATTTAAAAATGTTGATTGTAATGTATTCATTTCCTCAAGGATTGGAAATGAGTGGAAAATTGTTTACATGGCAGATGCTGTCCTTGCATACCTTAGTCTTTTACTGTTCAGGTGGTGAAAATGAAATTTATTACTATGTGAAACTCACTGGGGTTTATGTTAAACTGTAACTACAGGCTTAATCTGCTGGGGTTTGGAAGAAAGGGGTTTTAATTAATATCTGTATGCCCATGGCTTTCACGTTCAATTATTACTTCGAATTCTATCTAGGGTTTTTTTCTGAGAACCAGTTTTTAAAAAAAATCACAGCTGATATGTTCATTCCTGCAAGATGGTTAGTGCCTTCATTTCTCATCAAAGTCATTGTAAAATGAATGAATGCAACAGATTAAGAAATTGAGTCTTAAATTATTCATTCATTATTCACAGGACTGGGAATCTCTGGTGTAGCTAGCAGGATTCATGGGGGGAAAAGACAGGATACTGTGGGAATTACTACATTTTGGACATGAACTTGAAGTGGCAAGGTCAGATCACCAACAAACTAAGCAAGCTCAAGAACTGTAAGAAAACAGTGTAGCAGAATACATGGTTGAAAAATATAATTTAGTGCATATTTAGTTTTAAATTGCAAAGTTTGGGGAATTCCTTCCAGTAGTTAATACTGAACAAATTAATTCCAAGATAGTTGAAGATGGAATTATTACAGCTACAAGATTAGTCTCTGTTGCTCAGTAGCTTGTGGCATCTGCAAAATACACCCAACAAAATATTTATTTATGGACAGCTCAGAGAATTGAATTTTTCAGTTGGAATAATCATATAAAGGCAGATGGGAGTACAGAAGGTTAAATCAAAAAAACATTTTGCAGATGGAGAGATTGAGGACAAAAATAAACTGAATGTATCAGTCACTTTGAAAAAGATGTTTTAATTATGGAGACCCATGACTGGAGAAGGTACATAACATTATATTAAGCTAATAAAATTTGGTATTTACTTAATGAAATTCTTTCTTCTTCTGTCTTGCAAGATGGAGAACTCTTTGAATCCCAGATTGTAGCAGAAAGATTTTATCATGATCTCATCCAAAGGTCTTCAGTCCTTAGAAGCATTTCAGGTTACTTATAATAAGAATTTGTCTGGGTGGATCTTTGTCTCCAGGTGCAATTCCATAGAGCTCCACAACCCTGCAGGGACTGATCCAGACTTCAGGGTCAACAGTTTAAAAGCTAGGACATTTTTCAGTAGTCTGAGCATACAAATCACCCTCTTCTGCAAGGTTTCCTTGTGATGGTGGGATAAAATATTTGGATCCTTCAAACAGAAAATTCCTTTTCTGCATTATCTACAGATATGTCTCAGGACACAGACATTTGAGATACAAAATATTCTGTTTTTCACAAGCTATTTATGATAACTGTTACTAGTTTTGAGATTGCTTCAGTCACTTCTCTAAATGTCCTAGGTTGTATATTTTCATGATCAGCTAAGTGGAAAACATCGAGCTGACCAACTATTGCCTTTCCTAAGCATTTCTTTGTACTAGCTTGTAACTGGTGCCAATTGCCTTAAGTGTATCCTCACAGTTGCCTGGTATTAATGAGGACTAACTCATAAAGGCCTGACATAGACCTGTCACAGTTCTTCTACATTTTGGTATGATTGTGGCCCACTCTCAGGTGGGATCTTTTCTTTCCTAGCTTCTCAGTATTTGCAAAGTCACCAACCCACGTTTACAAGACAGACAGAAACACAGCACAGCATGGACAGCAGCAGCATCTGTGGCAGTATATCCCGCCCCCCCCTCCTGCCAGCAGGAAACAAAACTTCTCCAGGCAGGGAGAAGGGGAAGGAAACCCTGGAGGCCGCAGGTTGAAATCTGAACTGGCCAGTCAAGATGCGCCAGGTACACCGAGGTGACCTTCTTGGCCGATAGCATTAAATGACCACAGGTCAGATTAGACAGGGGTACAAAGGGGGTCCCGCTGGAGGACATGTGGGGATCGGTCCTCCTGGGAGCAGCAGGTCTGCAGTCGGGGACTCCCTCTCGGGCCGGGGCACCGCCTGAGGTAACTCCTCGAGGGAGAGAGCCCGCAGCTTTTAGCGGAGTGATCTGCGCGTTTTGAGCCATCACTTTATATCTTGAGGATTCTTAAGTTGGCCGTGTAGTATTAATTCTCTCTACATCATTGAGCCTATGGTTTTATAAAATGTTACCGGACTTCTAACTAACTTTTGCTGAAGAATAAATCTGAGTTTTAACACCTCTTGGATTTGGTTAGTTGTGCATCCATAACAGCATCTACCTGTGTCTATTTTGTTTCAATCTTCCTCAAAGTAGCACCTTAAACTGAACAACTGTACCCTTCTTAAGACTGTTCTCCTTCTGGCCTTCCTGAGAGCTGTAAAATGCATGAGCTCTCTTGATGAAGTTATGATATGGCTATACAATAGTTAAAAACGGTGATGGGGTCATGAGCTCATTTCTACAAGCCACCAAACTTCAATCAAAGGAAACAAAGCACTTACTTATATTCTTGGTACTTGTATCCTGTTACCTCTCTTGTGAAGCTTTAACAGAGAACAACTCATTAAAAAAAAAAAGAAAATGTTCTAAAAATCAGTGTTTCACCATGCTTGCAAAAATAAAAATAATCCCTTTAAAACTAAGTTAAAAAAAATAATTTAGATAATTTCATGCTACTTCTATCATCATCCAGACCTATAATGTTAATTATAAAATAATTATTTCTTCTTAGAAAAATCCTTTAGTGTACAGTAAAGTACTGGCAACTTTGAGATAACCACTTAAAACTTGAAATAATTATTTAAAAAATAGGAACAGATTGTACAGGCAATTCTTCCACTAAAAAAAGCAGAAGACAAAAGAAGGAAAAAATAGATATTTTTCATAAGGGAGAAGAAGAATGAGTTAAGGCATAAAGGTTAAACTGATTGACCTATCTTTCCCAGAAATATACTGAAATTCATGATTCAACGAAATATTTGTTAGCATCCAGAAGAGAAGATAAGAACCCATAGTCATTATCAAGAAAAAAAGTCACTTGAAACCTACTTAATTTCCTTCTAAGACAGAATCAAAACTCGTTGGAAAGGGGAGAAGAAATAGATGTCAGAAACCTGCTAAGGTTTTTGGCACTGTCTCAGATGAAATTCTTATGTGCAAAATAGGGAAATGTAATCAAACAGGAAAAAGCGTAAGCCCTGTGCAAAAGTATTTGGAACTCCAGAATGAGATAATCATTGAGGTTTGCTGTCAAAATGGAGGGATGCATGGAATGAGGTTCAGCAGATCTCAATATGCCTCGCAATTCTCATTAGTGACTTGGGTAGCAGAATATGGAATATACTTATCAAATTTGGAGATGACATGTAACTAGGGATCCTTCAAACACAATGGAGAATAGTATTCAGATTCAGAGTGACTTTGCTGAAGCGGAGAAAGGGACCAAGCAGTGCACAGTACAATAAAGACAGTGCAAGGTAGAAAACTTTGCAACAATTACCTGCAATAATACAGGCTGGAGAATGACTGGGAGTCAATTTTGCAGAAAAAAAGCACAATTATCAGGTGAACATGAGTTAACAATATCATGCTCTTGCAAGAAGGACAAACATTATAATGATGTACATAAATGGGACTGCCTATGGAAGGCATGCAAAGCAATTGTTTTGCTCCTCTTAGCACTAAATACTTAGCCTCAGTTGGAGTTCAGTGTCCACTTTCCTGGAAAGATGTGGAGTTTGGGTTGTTCAATCAGAAAAGATTACCAGTTTTCCTCCCCTTTCTCCTTTCTTAAGCTTTTGTTCTCTAATTTTTTTTTTTTTTCCCCCCCAGTCTGCAACTTAATAATGGACACCCTTGTTTCTTTGGCTACTTCAGGTCCCAATCCTATGCACCCACCAACCCCCCTGAGTAACAGCCCATAGCAATTCATATAATGCAGTCTCATTGATTAAAAAAATTTGTGATTCCTGCAAGATCCTTGCTTGCTCAATGCTTTGTCTGATCAGCTTCACAAGCAGGCAGTGCTTTTGCACGTGCAGCTAAGGGCTCTTTCCTCCATACTGAGCAGTCAGATTTCTTCTCTGGCTTTTAATGTATGTTAGAATATAGGCCTTTATAATTTAGGAGACTTTCAGTGGTGATATTTACAGAGAAATCCCTAGGAACATAACACAAGCAGATTTATCTCCCTTTAAATAGCTCCAGATATGGAAACCTATGCAATGAATATCTAACTGGGCAGAAGAATATTCCCTTCCTAACTGGCAAATTAATGTCACTTGTTAATCCTGGTTACAACTTGTTTAACTGAGTCTTATTTCACTGATTACTGCTAAATGAGAATTAACTATTTCTGACAGCCTAGCAATGCACTGAATCCTGTGCAACTCTTTCACCGCATTAGTTTCATCTCTTGTGGCCCCTTCTCAGAGAGGTGAGAGCCTCTGACTCCCCAGCTGTGAGAGCACATACTCTTGAGCTACTCATCAGCTCCAGCAACCAGCACGCTTTGACCAATACATAGGTCATTGGAGAGGTAACTAGTGGGTCACACCAGCACCTCCAGACCTGTGAAAATATCTAAGCAGATGGGGATCTCTCCTATCAGTAAGAACCATTTCAATTCCATGTCAGCTGCCCTTGTTCTTGATCAAGTTAACACTCATCTTTACTATTGTCATTTTTATTTTATTTTGTTATCATTTATATATTTTCTGGACAAGAGAGTTTACACATTATTGGCAAGGAATTTTGGGTGAGTATCTGTTCGTGTGTTTCTCCTGACAGTAAGAATACTTTCCTTAGTTTGTCATTCAGCATTTAATAATCTTCCCCTTAAATTCTGAGTTTCTTGAAATGGGCTGAAATCTAAAAATATTTCTGGCAGAAGCAGTTACACCAGACATCTTAATTATTATGTTTCCAAGGGAATGACAGCCTGTGTAAGGGAAGTTGACATGTCTCCCTGCAGCTATGTGCTTTTTATATTGGAACTTGAGGCTATTATAAATTACCTAGGAATGAGACAGGCGTGAACAAGTTACATCAGATTTACACCAGTTGCCACATTATGTAGTAAGTGGGCTAACCCTTTCAATTCTCATTTTATTTCTGGGCTGTTGAACTTATTGATGATAGTAGATATCTCACACAGATATCGAGACATGACAAAAGCAGCTCCACTGTTTGCTAGTCTGCAGCTTGGTCACCTACAGTGACCGCAGGGAAGGCAGGGCTCACAAGCAGGGCAGAGGAGCAGTGGTGATGGAGCGGTTGCTCAAAAATAGCACCTGTTTTTCTTGATAACCACTGTTTGATTTTGAGGCACTGCTTGTTATACCTGCTGCCAAATTTTCTCATCTGTCAGGGCATGGGAGCTCTGCACCTGCTGCCTCCTGGTTAAATGGAAGAGGAGGAGGCGTTCCCCAGACCCACACTGTGCAGCTAATAGGACTAATGAGTAAAGTTGAAAATAGATTTAAAAATAGACCCTGCTGATCAGGTATTGTGTTGCCATGTTGCATTACATTGCCATGTAATTATTCAACCAGTTTGTTCAGAAGATATTGCTTCCACAGGAAATTGCTTTCCACAGGGAAAGCAAAAGGGGAAATATTTCATAGTTGAATATTATGTGTTAGGATTATTCTGCTAATCTTAAACTCCTCCTAAAAGAGAATAACCTAGCTAAAAGGGGCAAACAGATCAATGCTAAAATGGGCTTCTTATATTGTCAACAAAAATACAGACAGCTCTGTATAACTTTGAATAAATTTATTACTAGAGAAAGAAGGAATTACTTGAAAAAATTGCTGTATCATATTTTATGTAAAGAATTCTATGCAATTTTGAGCAACAAGCAGCTGTCAACAGCAACTGAAACATCACAATCATAAAACAAATAGCTGACAGTCAGTAATTTGCAACTAAGATATAAAGATATTGATGTCTGATTCTCTCCAACCGTTACAAACTAACTTACCCACTTGTCACTCAATTCATTGATGTTTTCATTGCCACTGCCTTCCATGAGGTTCATGAAGCCTGTTTGCCTGGATATTCAACAAGGTATTAAATTTGCGTGCTGACTTTTTGAATGCATGAGCTGTTAGCTTTCCTTTAGTCCAACCATTTTAGTGCTCTCTGAATAAATCACAAAGTCATCACTGATGCCCTGATGGGCATACATTTAATTTTAGGAGCGTATCCCTGTAGGGACTGCAGACCGGTATTAGGACACTTTCAAAGGCAAATGTAAGAGATGAGCAGCATTCAAACTTTGCAGGACTACTAGGACAGCTGGGCTGAATATAATTTCCTATGGTAGGCATGTGCTCCCCCCTTTTTGCTTTTTTGGGTGCAGAAATCTTATGTATGCCATCAGGCTGTGGCTGTTTCTTTCCCCCAACTCTTCACAAGCAAGTGGATGCTGATAACAGCATGAAGATAATTGTCACCATCCCTGAAATCTCGCCTCTGTCAGGAAACCTCAGGAAGTTTTCTTGTAGATGCAACTTCTATTTCCAGTGTCATGAATGTGAGAAAAGGGAAATACCAGAATGCTAATAGCTATTAAGGATAATCCAGGAACAGGATCAATATGAAGTTGAAAGTCCACCTGAAATACCTGAGAGAGGGGTTAGCCCACAAATGAAATATCTTTTTTTAACTAAAAGTGGGCAATTAGACTTAATGAATAACACTGTTTCCATTAACTTCTAAAGACACTGAACTTTCCTCTGAGTTTTTATGAAACTTCAAGCCTAACATTTCCAGTACAAGAATGCTTTAAAACTATTTTAAGATTTTTTTTGCAAAGATATGTTTTATTAAAGAGAAAAATCTTATGTTACTTATGTTCCCAAGGCATTGGTAATTTCCATCATTGTGCTGTCTTCAAGTATCCTGACAGTCTCTCTGTAGACTCTTCTCTAATGTCACAGAGTTGAAAACTAGGATGCCCTAAAGAAAACCAGGCAGGAAATATGTTTCTAAAAAATATTAACAGCTAGCTATAGTTATTCAATTTCTCTACAGACAGATCCCATGAATTACAACTGCAACTGGAATTTATAGATAGCATGCACTTTGAGGAAGACTGCAGCAGAACAACCATCGTGGTTTCTGAAAACCCCAGATTTTCTGAATGTCAGTCTATTGCTTTCGAATGAGAACCATGTTAGGAGGAGATTGCTAACCGTTGTGGCTATAAATAAGAATGAAGTTAAGTGTTGATTTCATAGAGTAATGCTGTAGTTTTGTCAGGACAGCTGGAGTTACTTGTAAGAATGGATAGGTTGGTTCTTAAGTGGTGTTATTTCATTCCTCACTGGTGAAACTTAATCCAAATAAATCCAGACTGAAGGCAGCAGGCAGAAGAAGCTCTGGGAATTTGTCATGTCTGTGT
Source organism: Buteo buteo (assembly GCF_964188355.1). NCBI lineage: Eukaryota > Metazoa > Chordata > Aves > Accipitriformes > Accipitridae > Buteo > Buteo buteo. The sequence goes on from NC_134178.1 coordinate 33,108,495, forward strand.
CCATTTCCCTGTGTACAGGGAGCAGGCCGGCTGCTGGCTCCTCTAGTTTGCAACCAAAGACCTTCCTTCCTTGATAAAAATTCTGTTTGCAAGAGCTTGTTTGGGGAGAAAATAATTAGCTGTCACCCCCTACTCACTCTGCAGCAGTCTTGAGCAATGAAGTCCTTGTGATCATATAAACATATCATGACCTGTTAAAGGGGGAAGGAAGGTCACCTCTGCACGGTCAGTGACTGCTTCGCCCAGCCCTGTCGCAGGCCACCCACTAATGCAAGGTTTGGGCATCTCTGCATGATGTGATAGTGTGTGCTGAACCAGTCAGTGCACCCAAGCTCTCTTCAGCTGTTTGCCGAGACTTGCTATATCATGTAAATAGGCAAGTACAGGTCACAAGGTATCTGCCATCTCATGCCCATGCTTTTCAGCTGAGATTTGTTAATAGAGTGGTAGAGCTCCTAGGGCAAAGCCATGCAGGTTAACTTGAGCACACAGATGTAGGATATTTAAACGAGCGTATTTCTCTTTGCCCTCAGAAAAGGTGCTGACAAAGCTGGGGAACTGGTGAGTGAGGTTTTGGAAAGCTTCAGAAAGATTCAGTTGCTCACATCGGTTTGACTGCAGACTACCTACAGAGAGTATGCAGACAGGCAACCTGCTTCTGACATTGAGGACAGATGTTGAGTAAATATTTAATACTTGTTATATATTTAATATTTGCCACATTTTTATAGTATCTGACCTTGCAGACTTGTCTGTGACTGTTATGCACAGAGAGAGGATGCTAGGGGCAGGAAGAAGGTAACTAAAAAGTCTAAGCCCAACAGCATGAAAGAATAATTCATTGCACTTCTGCCTGGATAAAGATATAACGAGACTTTGTAAGAACTCGCATATGCATGAAACAAAATGTCTTTGGGGTGCCAGCATTCATCTTTATTTTCATTTTCATTAACCATGAGAAAATCCTATGTGTATAATTATAACCACACATATACCACAACATATTCTAGCCTCTCTGTTGGGTATAATTCTTTATATATAGCTAAGTTTTAGTGGATTCACTCATAAAGAGACACTTACTGCCTTACTGCAGTAGACAAGAGCTTACAGACTGAGAATCAACCTGGATACAGCTAAGAATGGTTTAAGTAAAGAATAGGAGAAAAAGAAGGTATTATGTCTTTGCTCCCAATTGACATATTTTTTTTCTGCCTTCTCAATTTAAGGTTCCTGACCTGATGATCTCATTAGTTCCCTGGACTATTTCTGTATATCCAGGACAATGGATGAATTAAGGTGGTTTTTTAACCACTATTTTGACAGGATCTATTGATTTGGGAGAGCTTCCCTGTACTTATATTTACAAGCACCACTGGAACACCAGCAAAAACTGTCAAAATAGAAGAAACATGTCAAAGTTACCTCTGCACTTGTCATTCAGAAGACAAATTGCTGAGTAGGGCTACAGGTTAAGGAATTTGTAAGCTGTTGTTTGCACAAAACACAGTGGGTGATGCTATAAGTAGTATTGATTTCATAAGGAACAGTGCAGCCGTACTCCACGCAGAAATCAATGGACAGGTAGTGCCAGTTTTGAAGTCAGAGGTACTAGTTTTCTAACATGCAATGTTAAGTACTTCAAGTTCTGACTGCTAGGAGGAAAAAGTGTGTCTCTTGGGTATCTGCCTTGTGCTAGAGAGTTCACACTGAAACACTTTAATTTGACAGGTCTGGGCATCTGTCTCCCCTTGGAAGAGAAGAGGATACTTTGAAGGTCCTCCCTAATATTGCTTCTCGGACACAATTTGATAAGTTCATCTTTATAACCCTCATATGTCAACTGTATGGGTCCCCATACGGATGGGAGTGTTGGGTAAGGGATAAGAACAGGTTTCCTGGATATGCTTGAGTAAACAGAAGCAGTGGCAGTTTAAGAAGTACGTAGGTTTAAAAACAGTGATGTTGTCATGTTGATGGGCTTATTGGAACAGAGGGGTATTATACCAGAGGAAACTGGACTCCGCTGCACATTCAAATCTTGATTCTACTGTAGGCTTCTTGGTCAAATCCTTTAACTACTCTCCACATTGGTACCCAGGTGTAAACTAGAGATTACAATCTATTTTGCCCATTTCAACTGTAGGGCCTTTAAGAAAGAAAATCTATTACTCCATGTATAAAGACGTCTAAAGACATCATCTGACACATTTGAATGAGGTTGTAGTATAAAAAAAATCACATTACCTGAGGGAGAATGCTCCTTTTCCTTCATACCTGTCTCCTTCACTTATAAAGTCAGTGCCTGAGGACTCGTGTTCGCTGCTAATGCTGGAAGAGCTGGAGTGAGGTCTTTTGGAAATCTGCCTGTGCTTGACTTGCTTTCTGATGTTCACAGATATAGTCAGATTTCTTCTGCAGTGAGGTTAAATTTGATGTGGAGCCTGTTTTGCAATTTGTTTGGATACTCCATAACTATTTGCTTAAATAACACAGAGAGAAGAAAAAAAGAAACCCACAAAACAAACCACGGATTTCAAAGTGCAAGATTTTGGGAAGGTAAGTGCAGCCGCTGTCTCACTCTTTTCTTCGTAAATGCTTGTGCTGAAACCCAGAAGCTGTACTTACCCTTAGATTTAGATAATGATGTGCCAGTTGCTAAATAACATATTGTAAAGCTTAAAGCATGTATAGATCTAATTACATGGCTGTATGAAGTATTACGAATCAATGCCTAGAATGTTTTTCTCTCTCCTTCCAATTTAAAGCAACGACCATTCTTTAAAATTTCTAAATTTTTAATCAAGGCTTTCAGGCAATTCATACAATCAGTGGTGTATTTTACCTACATGTCCATTCTTTTTACAAGGCCTTAATATTCACTACCATGCCTGAAAAGAAAAATAAAAATCAGCCTTAATACTGACAGTAAGGCCATCTGTCAGAAAGCAGTTCCAGAAAGGCTATGTAAGAAAGGCATAATTTTCATCTGTTATACCCTGTTTTAAAACTTCAGTGTTTTGTACTACTCAAGAAAAAAAGTCCTGAACAGAGGTCGTAAGTGTCTATTAATTGCTTTACTTGTATGTTTAATTTCAACTCACATCTTCTCACTGTGCTTGGTTTTGCAAGAGGTGAGAAAGAAAATTCCATAGCATCCACCTTGTTTGAGAAGCTAGTTCAACAATAGATCTTTTTTTTATTTGAATCCTGTGAAACTGCCATCAACTCTTCCCTTTGATTAATGAAGAAAATAATACTACACAAGTTTGTCAAACCTTTTCAATTATCAGGTCTGTGAAATTAATTTATTTTGCAAAGAGAACACTTTGCAAGTTTTTCTCAACATCTCCAAATCAAGATTTTATCAGGCACCTTAGATAACTAAGGTATGTCTGAAAAAAAAAATACCGAACAAAACTCATCTCTGTTTAGCATTGATTTTAGCTAAGAGGACAAAAATTACATTTTCATCTCCAGTGGCAGACTTCTGCAAGTGACAGAGCCTTACTGAAGAATTCTGACTGTTGGCATAAATACGAATCACAATTTTTACAGGGTGGAGAGATTGTAGATTTAAACATTCACTGATATTTGTATGATAAATTTTTGGTGTGAAGTACCTCAATAATTGTAAGCAAAGCAATGGAAATTCTAAATTATATTTTGTTTTTTCCCATATTTTAAAATGTGAAACCATTTGCTATAAGCATTTTGCCAAAAAATCTGATCAAGACTAACTTACTGCATTCAAGAATTGTTAGATATTTATATGTATGCAAATTCAGCACTCGGTTATACAATGCATGGATCCAAATAACCCTAAGGTGCTGACTGTGAGTGGTAATTTTGAGCTCCAAGTGTAGATCTTAATTCTTTGATTTATAGGACAACCATAATTTAAAGTAATATAGTATTTTTTTTTCTACTTTCTGTAGGAATACCAAATCAATTGAGTCTTTCATATGATTTTTCAAGGGAAGTTTGAGTTAATTTAACTTTGAACACCTGTCTCCTTCCTCTGCAGCTTAGCAACAAGTAAGGAGGGGCAATTTGGTGATAAAGTCTCAAGGTCTTCGTTTTGTTTTGGCACCAGTTTCTCTGTATGGTAACAGGGAGATCCCTTTGGTCTCTCTAGAACTAAAATTACTATTTGTGAAAATGAAGATAAATGCATCTTTGTGTCCCACAGAGGACAGAAGGAGAAGGATGTATTGAGGATTCTGACTCACTTTGATCCTACAGCAGTGAGGCCCTCTAGGTATCTTTGATTTCTAATAAGTTTTATTTCAAGCTGTTGTAATGTTGTAAACTAGCAATTTCCACAGAAATCAAGTGATGAATTAATCTCTTTATCTGTTAAGGTATCTTTGTGCCTCTTTCTAGCTCATCAGGTATAGATTCGTTAACTCTGCATGAACATTTTTTCCCAGTCTCCACTTCTACTGCCCTCATTTGCATTTACACTTTGACCAAAGATGGTGTGGGGAAACACCAGAACCTGTAAGAACATTAGGTGAAAAGAAGAACAAGGCAAACTCCAAGCCGGGGAAACCCTGTAGGAATAACAGTGCTGCCTGGAGTCTGTCACACGCTAAAAAATTCTCAGAAAGGACTTTTTTATCTAAAGATTGGCTCAGAAAGCAAGCTCACCTTAAATACTCCTGGGCATAGATGTAGAAATATACTTGTGAGCTAAACTGTAGGTGCTTCAGTTGGGTGTCTAAAGTCTGGTGAGATTAGTTTGGGATAAAGACTTTATAGTTTGTTCTCCATAAATCAGTCCTCTGATAGGGCCAAGAGGCAATACAACATACCTATTGTGCTGCTATGGTGCTGGCTGGCTGTGATAGCTGTGCATCCTTGTTACAGATGCACACACAACCAAATCCAATGGGTGTTAAAACTCAGATTTATTCTTCAGTAAAAAGTTAGTTAGAACTCCAGTAACATTTTATAAAGCATGGGCTCAATGATGTAAGGGGAATTAGTACTACACAGCCGACTTAAGAATCCTTAAAAGTGATGGCTCAAAACATGCGTATCACTCCCCTAAAAGCTGCGGGCTCTCTCCCTCGAGGAGTGACCTCGGGCGGTGCCCCGGCCTGAGGGGGAGTCCCCGACTGCAGACCCGCTGCTCCCAGGAGGACCGATCCCCACATGTCCTCCGGCGGGACCCCGTTTGTACCCCTGTCGAATCTGACCTGTGGTCATTTAATGCTATCGGCCAAGAAGGTCACCTCTGTGTACCTGGCATGTCTCGATTGGCCAGTTCAAATTTCAACCTGTGGCTTCTAGGGTTTAGATTTTTTTCCTCTTCTCCCTGCCTGGAGAAGTTTTGTTTTCTGCTGGGGGGAGTGTACTGCCACAATCCTGTGTGTGACAGGGGATTTTAATGAAAATATCCTGAAGTATGACAGTTTTCAGTTCTGATCCTGACAAAATGCAATTTTGTAGTAGTATCAAATATACAATTTTAAATTCAGGTTTGGCATATTAAGGTTGACTTTTTGATTTTTGACAGAGGCAATGTATGTCAGTTGCTCACTGAAACAGGACATGGCCATATAGGTTTTTTAACAGATACACGTACAGTCTACTGTAATATATAAACACATTTTATTGGTTCATTTCGCCTTTGGATGCCAGAGAAAAACTGTAAATAAAAGAGGAAAAAATGATACTTGATACAGAAAAAATTCATCCAAGTAGAAAACAAATTCTTTACAGAGCTAGCGTTTAGGACGTTATATAGAGATGCAGGTTGTGTAGTACATTTAGAATACATGTAAAGGTACAATCTTATTGTCAAAATTGGAAATAATGCCTTCAATAATGTTTTTGGTTGTAGTAGTCTACTTGTAGATGAGAATATTGCAACATAATTAATGGTTTTACCTGGTGTTGGAATAGTTGTGAACTAGAATGATTTGTCTTCAGTGACTTTCTCTGCTGATCTGAATTGGGAGTTGAGCACAGCTCTAGCAGGAACAAGATTACTGGGATTAAAACTCAGTTTCTTCCTGTAACACATCACTTCTTGCCCCCACACTGTAGCACTATGTCGTGGTTTAACCCCAGCCAGCAACTAAGCACTACGCAGCTGCTCACTCGCTTCCCTCCCCAACCCAGTGGGATGCGGGAGAGAATCGGGGAAAAAAAAAGTAAAACTCATGGGTTGAGATAAGAACATTTTAATAGGACAGAAAGGAAGAAAATGATGATAATAATAAAATGATGATAATAATAATAATAAAAGGATTAGAATATACAAAACCAGTGGTGCACAATGCAATTGCTCACCACTCGCTGACTGATGCCCAGTTAGTTCCCAAGCAGCGATCCCACCAGGCCAACTCCCCCCAGTTTATACACTAGATGGGACGTCACAAGGTATGGAATACCCCATTGGCCAGTTTGGGTCAGCTGTCCTGGGTCTGTCCTGTGCCAACTTCTTGTGCTCCTCCAGCCTTCTCGCTGGCTGGGCATGAGAAGCTGAAATATCCTTGACTTGGTACAGGCACTACTTAGCAACAACTGAAAACACCAGTGTGTTATCAACATTATTCCCATACTGAACCCAAAACATAACACTATACCAGCTACTAGAAAGAAAATTAACTCTATCCCAGCCGAAACCAGGACACACTAGGGATGCATGTGTGTGGTGTCCTCTGTTTTGTCTCAACAGGGAAAAAGTGTCTGCAGAGACACCACTGCACTCCTCAGAAGTGGAGCATGTGAGCACTACTACGTATGCATTCATTTATGTCTTCTGATTTCATTACAGCATGTGATCCCAAAATGTCAGTGGGTAAAAACAGACAACAAAATAATTTTCCTGAGTATAAATAGATTGTGTGCATACATACTAGACATGTACACAATAATATCAGTGTAACTGATGATACATTACACTGAAGATATAAATTCATTTTCATAAGTTCATAAATTTCTAGGCCTGAATTCTTAAAAAGGTATTTACAGGTTTTTGACTGCTCAATTTAAGATGCCTCTGGAATAGTCAGAACACAGGCATCCACATTCATCGGTCATTTTGAAAACCGAGGTCATCTTCCTTGTTAAAAAAAAAAAAAGAGCTTGCCTTTGAAATCAGAAATTAAAGTGGAGTCATTTATATCACCTTGGCTCTTTTATCCAGGCAGGAGCAGGTACCTATTGCCAATTATAAATAGGATAGATATATGTGAGGATATTTTTCCCCACAAGAACCTTGTGAAAGCCCTCAAGGATGTCACATTGGCAATAACTGTCCTTCTGCAAATAACTAGCAAAGTTGGCATAAATAAAATACTTTCCAAATTCTCTCGGTCCCAGCAATTTGCTCATGATCTGGCAACACAATTGACAGCTGTGTCTCTTCATTTGTCAGATAGGTGAAAGACAATTCAGAGTCTATGTTTTCTCCCCACTCCCCACCATGTTCTCTCTCCTCCCTGTTCTGTCTCCTTTTTCTCTTTTCTTTTTTCTCTCCCTCAGCAGATACAAAAATTCCTCTAATTCAAGACCTCTGCAGAGTAGTTGAAAAATGCAGCTTTTTCCATCCCTCTTGACTTTACATAATTATTTCCATTTGATGACTAGTTTTTCTTAGTTTTTCTCTACTCTTACTAGACACTATGTCTCCAACATGCAAATGGAAAGTTGCTGTTTGGTGCTCAGAAGTGTCTTATTTGCCTGTTTATAGATAAAAACAGTATTTGCTTCTTGATTTTCTTAGCATTGTTTTATTCCTTCAGAGTGCTGATAGATATCATAGAAAATTCTAGATTGGGAGGGACCTCTGAAAATCATTGAGTCCTCCCAGACGTTGAAAGCGGTGCCTTAGATTAGGTTATCTAGGGTTCTGCTGGTCAAAGCCTGAATATTTGCAGTGAATGGAAATTCTAGCACTTCTCTGGGCAGCTGTATTGGGTTTGCATGGCAAGGTTCTGGTAGTGGGGGTGCTACAGGGGTGGCTTCTGTGAGAAGCTGCTAGAAGCTTCCCCTGTGTCTGATAGAGCCAATGCCAGCCGGCTCCAAGACGGACCTGCCGCTGGCCAAGGCTGAGCCCATCAGCGATGGTGGCAGCACCTCTGGGAGAACAGATTTAAGAAGGGGAAAAAAACCCGGTTGCACAACAGCAATTGCAGCCGTGAGGGGGGAGTGTGAGAGAACCAACCCTGCAGACCCCCAGGTCAGTGAAGAAGGAGGGGGAGGAGATGCTCCAGGTGCCAGAGCAGAGATTCCCCTGGAGCCCATGAGGAAGACCATGGTGAGGCAGGCTGTCCCCCTCCCTAAGGGAGGGAGTTCGTGAAGAACTGTAGCTTGTGGGAGGGACTCATGTTGGAGAAGTTTGTGGAGGACTGTCTTTCATGGGGCAATGCCACAATGGAGCAGGGGAAGAGTGTGAGGAGGAAGGAACAGCAGAGACAACGTGTGGTGAACTGACCCCATTCCCCGTCCCCCTGTGTTGCTGGGCGGGGGTAAGGTAGAGAATTCGGGAGTGAAGCTGTGCCCAGAAGGGGGGACGGGTGGGGGGAAGGTGTTTTTAAGATTTGGTTTTATTTCTCGTTACCCTACTCTGATTTGATTGGTAATAAATTAAACTAATTTCCTCAAGTTGAGTCTGTTTTGCCTGTGACGGTCTCTCCCTGTCCTTATCTCGAACCATGAGCCTTTCACTGTACTTTCTCTCCCCTGTCCAGTTGAGGATAGAGAGTGATAGAGCAGCTTTGGTGGGCACCTGGTGTCCAGCCAGGGTCAACCCACCGCAGCAGCCTTTTCCAATATTTAATTGTTTTTGTGGTAAAAAATTATTTGCCTGTATCCCAGCAAAATTTCCACTGAAGCAACTTACCCCCACTGCCAGTTGTCCTGTCACTGCGTCCTTGTAAAGAGAGCACCTTCATCCTCTATACACACCTTTTAGGTAGCGAAAGACTGTGATAACATCCACCCTGAGCCTTCTCCAGGCTGCACAAAACCAATTCCTTCACCTTGTCTTCATATGCCACTTCTGATCAGTGTAAATTGTTAGGTTTCTATTTAAAAGAAGCTCAAAGGTTTGGGGCTCAGCAAAACCACTGACACACAAATTGACAACGTCATAGAATACCCTAATGATTGGGTTCAGCAAAGATGTAGATTAGTTTAATTAGCTTGTTAGTTTTAATTTCAAAGGAGAAGTTATAATACATAGTTTAAATAGCACATTTATGTAGTATAAATGATTACTCTTAAGACCATGTTTATCTTCTAGACTACTCAATCAGACAGAAATTTGGGTGCCTTTATGTGACTCTTGCCCATCATGCATGTAAAATTAGTATCTTAACACATTTAATTTCTTTTTTTAATATGTTTTTAATGAGGACTCTACAGAATAGTTGGGGTTTAGCCACATTTTAACAGATCTACACACAGAGGGGTGTAAATCTGGGATTTTGGTTCCCTGTATTACAGAGACAGAAGCCTTTCAGAAAACCCTGATTTTGATTTATGTCTCTGATGACATTTGTAAAATGAACAAACTTGATATTTTGGTAAGGATCCCCTTCTCAGATCTCAATATCTCTAAGTTGGGAACTTCAACAGGCAGATTTGGAACTTGTTACTTCTCTAGCATAAGGCTAAAAGGTGATAAAAGTTAAGGAGAAAACCAAAACAAAGTCAGATTTATTTTCATTCATTTCCATCAAGTAAATACTTTCTTCTTAATTATTTTCTCTCAAATAAAGATGGGGGGTTTTGTGATACTCAGCATATCCAGTTAAGAGAATGTGCCTAAGAAGAAAAATACTGCAATGACTAGCTTATTAGATGATTGATCCTATCTTTTATCATATTTTGAGAGCGAGATTATACTTGTAGTGGAGTTGATCGCAATTTTTGATCATGATTAATAGAGCCTTTTTTTTTATTAGACCTACTATGTAGATTCTGTTCCACATTTTCAAAAGCCTTAAGCAGCAAAAGGTCTTCCAGAAGAAATATAGTTGAAAAGTAAACCAGCTTTTTCAGCTGAACTTCTATGTAGGAAGAAGCAACAGGAAAGACAGATTATCCCTCGATAAAACATCAATTACTTTTTTTTTGTACATCAAATCTTCTTAACTTACTGTATGCTGCTAAAAGGGAAAAAATATTTTCCAGAAAATCTAAATCTTAGTTTTACCCAGCAGCTTAATGTCTAGCGTGCTTGTTAGACAAGGGAAGGGGGAAGAAAGGAAGACAGCTAAGCATCTACCAGTTGCTCATCATAACTACGATGAGTAAGGAGAGGAAGACTCACGTTCTGCCTCCCTGTCACCCCAGCCAGCCAGCCTGCCTGGAGCTCACCTGCCTCTTCTTCCTTTTTCTTTCTTTCAGGCTGCTCTTTGCAGCACTGATGATAGCTTATCTGGCTCTTTCAACTAAGGGCAAGAGTATTTTTCTGCATAAGCCTTGAATGAATTTATTTAAATTACACAGAGAGCTGGTTGGGAATCAGAGGCTGGGAGGGATGAGGGACTAGATGGCAGGAACTGTCTAGCTTGCTCCCAGCCCCAATGCATGCAGAGAAATACCACTACCATTCCTAACAGATTTTTGCCTAGCCTTTTTTTTTTTTTTTTAACAGATCCTGCACTGAAAAGTCTATAACATCTCCTGCTGCCTGTTACTGTGCTACTCTTTCCACTACCTAGCTCAAATGCAGCTCAAATGTAAACTGACTGTTTTCCATCCATCTTTATAGAGAACAGACTATCTCCTACCTCTATGCAGAAGCCTTTTATGCACTTTAAGAGATGACCCTGCGTGCTTCCGTCTCTTCTTTTAACTGAACAAACCCACTTGGTTCGATCTTGCCTGACAGATCATGTTTTCTAGAGCTTGGATCATTCCTTTTGTTTTTCTGTGAACATGAAGTGGTCAATGACTTTGTTTTGTGCCAAAAGCAGGTAACATTAAGACGGTTATTACACTGATTAGTGGAAGACCAAAAATGGGAAAACTGTTTCCTGTGTCCTGTTTGATTCACCCAAGCCCATCTGGGCCAGCGAGGTACAAAATTTGGGGAACTGGAACTCAAGAGGTGACAATATGCCTGGTCATCCCCTTCTGGCAGTGACAAGGCTGCCCTATGGTTTGAACAATCAATTGGTTACAACCGTCAGTGAGGCAATGGTTGTCATAAGTATCAGTCCAGTTGCCCTTGCTATTTCCCACAGGAATACCATCTTTCTGTGTTCGGTTCAGACAATATTCACCTTGGACTGGGTATCGTATTGTCCAGGGCTGTGGTCACAAATCAAACTGTCTTCACCCCAGTAAGAATAATTTTTGACCTCACTGTAATTACCCACTAACCATTTTGGAGAAATAGGGATGGCAGTCCATGGCCAGCTTTCCAAACCTAAGGGTCCACCACATACCCAACAATTAGTCAGATTAAAAGTGTCGGCCACTTGCTGGCCTAGAGCCATAAACTCATTTTGCCACCCTGAGCCAAAGAGGGGGGTACAGGTGTTTCCCCAGATGTTAAAGGCAGCGACAATGATTGACCAAAACAACGTCTGCGGTAGTATGCCAAACATCCTATAAATATTAACAAAGCAATCAGTAATAAAACTACACAGACGATCAACAGCTTCATGTACTCCTTCAGGCGAGCTCCACAGTCTTCACCTGAAAGAGAAAAGAAAAACAGACTCGGCTCGTTCTAAGGAACCAGAAGTAAATTGTTATTAGAAGGATGGAATAATCCATCTGGTATTGATTTTATGTTCTTTTCCATGAGCATCTTTTGCTTTCCAAGCATATTTATTCATCGGGGTTTTCAGTACCAGAGGCATGGCTCCCACTGTGGGGAGTTCAACTAAGACTGGTGGATACCATTCCTCACCGAGGCTCTCTGGGCCACCCCGTCAGTGGGTGGAGTTCCTGCTAAAACTGGTTTGGTTACTTTAAACGGCCCTCTAAGCACTATAGGCTGTTGCTGAATAGTCCGTTCAGCCTCTCTCAAGGTGAAAATGACTACAAACAAACCTTTCTCCCACGCAGTGTATCTTTTTTCCGCATCCTTAAAACTGCAAGAATAGAACCCAATAGGTCGAGTGGGTCCTTTGGGGCCCTTTTACCATAAATATATTGATAGCCTGCTCTTGGCAAATCCCCATTCAGTATGGACGGGGTCTGTGGGGTGAACAGGACCGAGAGCTTGATGAGCAGTCGCTTCAAAAATTAGCAATTGCAATGCTCTTCATGGGGTTTAGTCCATTCCCACTGAGCCCCTTTTCGCAACAAGTCCTACAGGGGTCTTGCAATAATTGAAAAATCAGGGATATGTTTCCTCCAAAACATAAGTAATCCTAGTACGTGCTGCAAATTCTTTTTTGACTCTGGCATTTGAATCTGATCTAATGAGGAAAGGATGTTGGGGGGGATACATGTCATTCCTCCCTTCTACCAAATTCCTAAAAACTTTACTTCATTTGAGGGTGTTTGTATTTTCTCTGGTGGAATTTTCAGCCCCAAGCTTTCCAAATGAGAAATTATATTACCCTGAGTTTTCTGAACCTTTTGTGTTCCATCCCCACCCACAAGAATGTTGTCAATATACTGATAAATGCTGACCCCCTCCTCTGTCTGAATTATTTCTAGCTCCTGCGCTAGTGCATGATGAGCTAGAGTGGGGGAATGCTTATACCCTTCTGAGAGTCGGGTAAAAGTAAATTGCTGACCCTCCCAAGTAAATGCAAAGTGGTCTTGACCCTCTGTTTGCAGGGGGACCATAAAAATCATATCTTTAACATCCACGGTTGCCATATTCGGGTGGGCTTGTTCCTGGATCGTAGCTATAAGCTCAGCAATATTCGGTACCGCAGCTGTCAATGGACCGGTATTTGCATTAAGTCTGCGATAATCTACAGTCAATCTCCACTTGCCAGTAGGTTTTCGCACTGGCCACACCGGGGAGTTAAAAGGAGAATGGGTTGGACTCAGGATACCCTGTCCCATTAAGTCCTCTAACACAGGCACTATTCCCTCTCTGGCCCCCAAGGGTATCGGGTAGGGCTTAACATTTGTAAGCTTTGAAGGGGGAAGCAGCGGCCCAGCTTGTTACAGCCGAATATCTATTGTGAGAGAGCCAAATGACCACTGTCTCCCTTTGTTATCAATCCAAGTTTTTCCCTTTAAAACATCGAGTCCTAAAAGGTTAAGTGGAAACTCCCCCACAACCATTGGCACTATCTTCCCCTGGCAAACGCAGGCTGACTGTGGCTAATGCCTGTGGCTGAACAATGCCGAATGCATCTGCCACAAAAAGCCACTGTTTGGAGGGTGTAATTCCGCAATTAGCAGCGTCTTTGGTCTTAATAGCTGAAATTTGAGCTCCGGTATCTACCAGAAAGGTGACCGGGGCTTGTCTTGGCCCTACAATGCCTGTAATTAGTAAATCGCCCTGGCTGTTTTCGGTGAGCTGTCAGATATACATCCAACCTTTGATGCCCCCTGCTCACCACCAAAAAGCCAAGGATCTAGTTTCCCACAGGTTTTTGGGTGGCATTTGGTTCTGATAAATCAATCAGGGAGGGTGCGCTGGGAGTAGAATTCTGAAAATCCACTTTTCTATTTGCTGATTTACCAGGCCACCCTGTTACCAATTTTTCCAATTTGTCTGTTGGCATCCTGTACATTAAGTCACGCGGGATCCCCTTCTGGTATCCCTGTGCCCACAGTCTATTACGTTTGTTTGGGATATCTCTCCCCCACCCAGCAATTTAGCAAGGGATGTTCTCTTATCACTCCCAGGGCACAGAATTATTTTTACTTCAGCCTGCATCAAGCCCCTGGAGTCTGTTTTGGTGGTTGGAGGGTTAATGGGACCATACTTGCACCTGTAATTAATTAACTCCTGGGCCACTTCTCCCCAAGTCCCGATCAGGTGTGAATCCTCCTAAAGCAGCCACAACACTCTCCACTAATTGATCAACAGTCCCTGTAATTGCAAGGGGATCCCCCCTCTCCAAGGGGTTCAAACCCCCCGCCCAATAGGCTGCCCCTTGGGTTAAAGACCAGGGGGGACAGTAATCCCCAGTAGTTAAAAACACTCCCGGTTCCCAATACCCTTCCACCTCCTTTTCACTTAACAGAATCTGGTGTCCCCCCCCCCCGACAACAATACTCCCCACACATACTCTGTTCCTGACTCCTTAGAGGTTCAGCCAAATTCCTTTTTTAGTTTTACCAACTCAGTGGCAGTATAAGGGACCTCTTTAGTGTAACTTGGGGGAACTGGTCCTGCTCATCATCATAAATATATTCAGTTTTGACTAAGGGTCACAATGAAGGCAACTCCAACTTCTCCACTCTCTCTTTTGCTGCCTGCAGGTCCTTAAAGGTATAGTCAATTTTTGATCTTGGAGGAATTTCCTCACGGACAGTATCCGCAAGGAGCTGCTCCTTAAGAGCAATTTGCAAATGTTTCACTTGGTTCTTTTCTGATTCAAGTTGTGCTTTTAATCCCGCCACTTGTCCCAGAAGGGTCTGAACAAGATTTTGGAGGGATTCAATAATTTGAGATTCTGCAGTGAGGTGGCAATCCCTATCCTCCACTGCTGCGGCCACACTGGCACCCAGAACAGCACAGACAATTGCTTTTCCTTTCCCTGACCTCACTCTAGTGTCTTGCTGTAAAGCGAAAATCCGATCAACACTTTGCAGATTATACCAATTTCCCTGAGCCCAGTCCACTCCAGGCACAGAGGGTCGCACTTTATGTTTTTCTAAAAACTCAAACAAAACTTCTTTCCCCAAAGGGGCAATTTTACTATCACTCATCTTACACAAAGTGGGGAAGCAGTTGTCTCAGGAAGGCAGCACGTAAAGTTTCAAACACAACACAACACAAGCCTGCTCCCCTTATGTTCCTGAGACGACTCACGTATTTGAGAAACAGTACGTCACTCTTGTCTCAAGGGATCCCGTCTGTGATGCCAATTTAAATGTCCTGATCCAATGTCGGGGAAGGTTTCGATATGATCCCAAGAGCGAGATTAAGACACAAACGAGGTCAAATGCCATATAACCAAAGGAGTTTTTATTATCAAAAGTATCAAAAGTAGAAAATAGTAGCAATAGAATAGAATGGAAGAAAAGGCAGAAATCAAGCAAGCAGTCAGGATACAGTTGCAAGGATAGTCACCACCATGGATCCAGCGGTGTCCCGTTGGTCCTCAGTCTTCAATTCTTCGGTGGTGGGTGCACACCACAGCTTGTCTCCACGGTTTTTTTATAGGGCATATGTCGATGAGGTATGCATGTATGTATTGTTCATGCACTGTTCACACACTGCAGGTTTCGTCTATCACATGACTTTTACATGACCAAATCTTATCTCAAAGACTACAGTTTCCATGAGAATGGTACCCTCCACATCCTTACTTCCTTGCCTGCTTCAGCCTGTTTCCTCTCCTGAATGCCTCAGTGGCCTAGTAATTGTCCTTATGGACAGAGGAATGTCCTGCTTAGACAGGCCATTTCAGAGATGAAGGGCTCCAGATAAGCAGTCCACAATTCTTGAGATGAATGGCTTGAGAAGTCGCCCACAACTGACAATCTCTGAGACAAACAGCTCAAGATAACAATTCAGTCTCTCGCACCCCTTGCTACCAGAACCTTGCCACACAAACCCAATACACTCATGTCTGACAAATGTTCCCCAAATTCAGAGCCAAGGTCTGAGCTTTTGCCCAGGTATCTGTCCTCACTGGAGGCCCCTGGCAGTACCACAGCAGCCTGGGCCAAGGACGATGGACGGCCTGCACTTCTTCGGGGGAAGTGCATGCTCCATCCCTGACAACCCCAATAGAGTTTCACTGAAACATCCCAAATGTGGGAACTCAAAGGTCACAGGAAATTTTGAAGAAAAAAAATTAAGTTTGATTTAGACTGATTATGCATTGAAAACATTGCTGTCCCTCAAGATTGCCAACAAGTGAAAAACTTTAAAAAAAATTATCTACCTTTGATAAAAAGGGGCATCTCAGGTGAAATGAGAAAAGATACCTTCAGATCACTTACATGCCACTCTAATAGCAACTGTTCTTTCCTCCCCCTTCTGCCCACAACACTCTATCAAGTGACCTACTATGTCAGACTAGTGCCTACACCAATTCCTGGTGGACAGATGCCCATGCTAATAAAATAAGGAAGTCCAGCTCTGCTGAAAAACACAGGTTGAATATACACTGCATGCAGAATTGAAACTGCCTTCTTAACTTTAGAGGTTATATATTGCCAAATTGGTGTCAAGATATGTGCAGAGCATCATAAAGAAACCAAAGCTCTTACTGAAAGCAAGGAACCTGATCACGGAGCAAAGTGCACCAAAGCTGAAAGAGTCTCTGTTGACATAACCGGATTTTAGTTCTTGCAATTCTCACTACAAGGACTGAATTTGACATTGAAGAGAAAAAAAGATGGATTTTAAAAATGTGCTAGAATGGCTTTCTTTGTTAACATGCATTGACTGTAAGAATCTGACATGACCTTGGTTTCTCATTTCTCACTTGTACAGTGTTTCATGACTAATTCTTCCTTTAAAAGCCGGATTTTTCTTCTCTTGATTGAAGAAAAAAAAAAAAAGAATTCCAAACTTAAGCCTCTCTTTTCCTGATGTTACAGTTGTAATTCTGTTGATATATGCTCCTAACCTTTTGTAGCCTACCTCTAAAGTATTTATTAAACAAGTGCTATGTTTCTATCACGTGCTCTTGCCCCCTTTATTCTCATTATTCAAGGTTCACATGTATTTATTTCCATACACAAGCCAAACTCCTCCAAGCACATCCACCTACTGCCCACTCAGTCTACAATTTTCTCCTTTTCATATAGTGAAAATCTATTTTTGAACCTTGTCTGACAAATAGAACTATCAACATAAATTCTTTCTAATTCAGATGCAACATGGTGGTTATCTCCACATTTAATTGCATTTTGCTCTTCGTCCTAGTTCTTATGTCTTCACTGGTTATTTAATTAGCTCTTGGAAAGTATTTAAAAATAATGGGTTACAAGAAGTTTAAAACTCAGCCTTCAGTGACTTCTGTTCCTTTTAACTTACGGGGCTCTTGCCCTGCTTCTGACAGTGCAGAGATCTGTGGCATTTCTGTGTCACCTAAAGAGATGATGCTCAATGCAGATCCTTCTGGGCAGACACTTTTTAAGACATACATGACAATCTTAGCAAAGATATTTGAGGCAGTCCATGCTATTTTCTTCAAACCTTGCATGTGTTATATCTCAATGCTGGGCAGCCACAGCTGCTTAGAGAACTGGATTTGTCAGCAAGCAGAAAATGTTTTCCTGCCCCAGCATACTTGTAAACAATAAATGGTTAGGGTGGGAAAGTCTTCTTATTTATTTGCCCACTTTTTAGATGAAGAAGGAAATTTTCATGTGTGACCATAAATGGATTAAGACCTCTAGAAAAAAAACAAAAAAACCCCTTGTCCCAGTATTTCTGTCCTTGAATAAACAAAGTAAGTTCTAGAACTTTGTACCCACAATTGGACTGTGTGCAGCTGAAAACCCATTAGTAAAGCTATCACCTGAGGTATGTTTCCAATTGCTAAACAGCTTGGGCATTATCTGAATCTCTTATCCATAAGGTATTTAGACTTTTTAATTAGATTTTAGAAAGACATGGATTGATTAGCTCTTACCCTCATTTAGGAAATGATACCCCCTTCCGGATTTTAGTGTCTGTTTCCACTAATGTCTACAGTTTAGAATCCTATAATGTATTTAACTCCGATCTATCTATACAATATCTGCAATACAGGAAAACACCATTGAATTTTAAATGAGGAGGATTCCAATAGGTTTTCTCAGCTCTATGGATGTTTCAGATGCTAATGCTAAGAGGTTATAATACTTCATGCCTCTGCTTCACATAGAATAGATTGCATTTCTATAATCCTTTGCTTCTCTGTTTGCCAGTTGCCAATAATCCAACCGTGTCTCATTCCAAACTTGGGCTGCATGGCTGCTTGGTTTCCCTGCATTGTATGAAAAATGTGTTTCCGTGAAGCTAATGAACAGATTTGGTTTGCAAGCGCAAGGTTCAGGCTGAGCTCTGAGTTTTATGTTCTTAACAACAGATTTTGAAAAAAATGCAGAGACAAAGAAATAAAAATTGGGGGAGGAAGGGTGGGAAAAGGGTTGGGAGGGTATAGGCCAGAACAGTGGGGCAAACAATCTTGTGCTTCAGAGGATGCAGGAGAAATTCTAGTAATAGATACAGGCAGAACAGAAGCAAAGATAAACTTCTGAAATTCCAGACAGGAATAGGAAATGCAGATCAATCCCATATTTCACTCATTACAAGTGGGCAACTTTCTCTCCAATGGCATAAAGAGAGTGGAAGCAGATAAAAGATTAATAGAGTCACAGCCTACTGAGAGCCAAATACTTACAGGAACCTTCTCTCCTACAGAAAAAAATTATTACTTACTAGTGTTTTTATAGCAGCAAAGAATGACTCCAGTGGTGGCTGGGGTTTCTGGTTGTGATGGTCATTTACTTGTAAATGACAACTGGAAATGGCAATGCCAGTCACAGCGATGAAGACAGACTGAAAAATCATAAAGAAAAGGGGTATGTAATAGGACAAGAATAAATACTACTAATGATCTGTTAATAATAGTAGCAGAAATAGTTCACTGCTGAACTAGCCTGTATTTTATCAATTCTTCCAAAACTATTCTTCCTACTGAGCAGACAGACAAAGGGAGGCAGGACAAATTCTACTTTTCTGAAGAGAGGCCAAGCAGAAACCTAGTCCTGGCACCCATTAACCTGACCTTGAAAGCTTTGTCATGGGAATGCGCATGGCTATGTTTGAAACACAAGCAAAGTAAAGTTCATATTAGCTGATGGTCTTGGACCTTTATTGTCTGGGCAAGCTAATTAATTTACCACTTTAACAAGGAGCTTGTAGAATGTAAAATCTTGCTTGTTAACATGTTAACAAGGCTGCAAACTAAGTATTCTCTTTAGATTGTAATATAACCAGCTTTATGAGAGCAGGGGGATTAAAAGAGCTTCCTCCACAGCACATATCCAATTTAAATTAATAAAAATACTAATGAAAAACTATCTTGAGGATGAGATAATAGAGTTGCCATGAGACCTGCAGTACCCAGTCCCCATGGAATACAGGCATTGAAAAGCACAGCCTAAATCCATTGCTCTTTACCAAAGCCTTTAATGTCAGAGCCTACATGCTTAAACCCAGGAATGACCAATTCAATGACCTTCAGCATTTCCCAAAAGACAAATTCGCTTTCATGCTCTTTAATGATACCCTAAAAACATGGTATCTTTTCTGCACTGCATCTACCTTGGTTTAGCTGCAATACCTTTTGTCCAAGTGGGAATTTAAGTTGCGTTAGCCAGCCAAAGTATCTTCCGCCCTTCCTTTTACTGATTATTAGTAAGCCACAAATATTACTGTCATTCTTCTCATTCTGTCATTCACCGTCATTCACCTCAGTCTGGATGCTATTTGGTTTTGTAGCCTGGTAGCCTGAGGCTTTGGCCACATGCAGCACCAGAAAGACAAAGGTCAGGACGATGGCAGTGTTTTACGACCTCCTTGTGGGAAGCTGAACAGAGAAGCCCATCAAGCAGGCCTGGATCTGTTAAATTATCTACTTGACAAATCTTATGGCATGTCTGTTAAAAACGTCTATGCTCTAAACTCGAAGGAATGGTGCTTTTTTTTATTAAAATGCTGTAAAAAGGATGGTTTAGGTTCAGTTATATCCAGTGTGCCTGGCTGACAAGAGTTCCTTGCTAAGTCTTTAACTTGTAAAGTTGCTGTGAGGAAGTTCTGGACAGTGCAGAATCTGAAAAAGAAGAAAAGGTTTACTGTAGAGCTGAAGGAGCATGACTAATCCTTGTTTGGCACCATATGTTTCCCAAGAATGGAGTTAGCACAGTAAAATACTATTGAAAGGGTTGACCCAATGGACCAGAACAATAGCAGGGGAAAAGCTGGGAAGAACTGCCAAAAAGGCATTAGCTGGCAAGGCCCAGCAGAGTAGAGCAAACTGCCAGCCAAGACCTGAGAGAGGGTTACATTTCTGTTGCATGTTTAAGACTGAATTTACCCAGGATTTGAGCTGTGGTTCAGTGAAGGGCCACCAGGTTTCATACAGGTGGTAGAGGGTTCATGCTGAAGATGCCTTTCGCATGGGAGCACATGGAGCACCTGGAGCCACTGACCGTTTCGGTCCCCAGGGGATTTCTTCTACACAGCATACTAGAGAGAAGTTTGTATCAGCAATCCCTGCATATTTTGGAGATTATTCAAGGTTAGGGAAGGCAACAATATTAAAGTTAATGAAGATTCTACTCTAGCACAAAGTTTTGTGCTTTCTTTGGTAAGCAGTTTCATATTTCGTATGTGCGATTATTTACTGACTGAAGACATTCTCCATGTAATTGCCTGGCTGTGCTGTCTGGCATCTAATAGCATATTTTTAAAGTAGCTCTTCTCATTTCTGTCTCTCAGTGTTTGTCATTGTTCTTTACCAGCTTCAAGAAACTGGCCTTGCTAAGTCATTCAACTTTGGCAAATATTTTTAGTTCAGTGAGAAATTCTATTTTACCCCAAACAGAAAACTTCAGTTTGGATTTGACTGATAATTTTCTGCATTTCAGACAGGTAGTTTTTCTAATTTTTAGAAACATCCTGGGGATTAGTGACAGTAAAAGAACATTGTATGTTCTCAAATTGTTATAATTTCTCTTTCTGGAGAAGATGTTTAAAGTTGTTTCTTTTTCACTAATTTGGACAACACAACTGTATCATAATTCTCATAGTAAAATGGACTTGCCTAGTAGATTTACTCATACCACTCCTAGGAATTGTTTGTAGTTTAGCCCAACTGAGATTATGACCTCATTAAACTTTATGTAATATGTACATGAACAGCAACATCCCCATCCCTTCCCTGCAAAGCAAAAAATAAAACCTTGCCACAGGAATCTTCATTGCTAAACAGCCAGGGAGAAAAAATACAGACTAAGATATTACATCTGGTTGAGGTTATTTTCTGGATAAAGAAATCAAGGCAGATTATTAAAATAGCTTGCAGAAATTTACAAAGTCTGCTGAAAAACAGGTCTTTGAAGTTCCAGTCCAGGATTACAAAATTGTCCTTTTCCCTCCTTGTTGAAAATGGTGAACTTTGTTGGGGATTAGGAGAAAGTCCAGATTCCTTCTCTTCATCTTCTAGCCACAGAGTTGATGAGTTACCTGCCTTGAAGACTGATCTGTTTGGAGACAAATAATGAAAGAGGCACAATAAACACTAATTTAGGATGAAAGCGATTGACAAACCGATTGCTCTTAATTCATTGCTCATCATCACTACAGCAATGAAGCAAGAGACATATTTGTGCAGCAGCTCTGGATAAGAAAAACCCCCCACCTAATCCATAAGTATATTGAAAAGCCTAAGGAATGCATGCCGGCCTTGGAGCTTATAGTAGTTTGCACCTCTTAAGAGTAAAGTCCTGAGTAAACCTTACACACAGGTCAAGGAGCCACCAGGCCCCTCTTCAGAACCTGAAAGAGCTGAAACAAAACACTCTTGATCAGTCTGGGGACATGAGCTGAAACTTCCCTGGATCTGGCAAACATAAGAGGTGTCAAGGAAGGAGTCATGGAGCTAGAAGTAGGAAGATTCAAAAAAAAGGACTGGGAAATGTGTAGAAGTGGTCGTCAGGGTAGTTTTAACAACGGGAAGTAGAAATTGTAATGCTGAGAGTGGGTATTGTAGCTAAGCACCTGAAAGGTGATGAATAGAGCCAGGCAAAGTACTTTGGTAGAAAACACAGCCTGAGGAAATTTGGTAGTCTCCCTCTTTATCCCTGAAGACCTAGATGCTATAACTGGAAATAAATTCAGAGTCCTCTGGGGAAATACTGGTATTTTATGGAAACTGCTGGGAAAGGCTGGAACAGTATTCGGCATCTGTTCTGAGGAAAATAAATCTGTTTTGAGGATATAGCCATGGCTCCTCTTCTAAAAGTTTGATTTTATTTTGGTCTTCCATCTTCTGTAAGCTGCTTGTGTGCCTCAGGAGCCTCCAGAATTAGAAGAACTGGAATTCCGACAACAACCATCTTAATTAAAACTAAGGTTTATTGGCAGTGAATTGCTCTCATCCTGCATTTTAAATAGCCCTCCATTATACTCGTTCCCTTTTAATCTACTTTCACATTATTTTGGCATGTATTTCACATCCTTTCACTAGATTCTGCTTGATCTAAAAGCTGTATGTGCTATAACTGAAGTCAGATATTATAGGATCTGTGACAAAAAAATATTAAGAGAGAAGCAGTTTTGCTCCTGAAGTGAAAAAGGAAACTGATAGTAGACACCAAGGTAAAACTAAGCCCAGAGGTTTCTGCTAACCTGGAGCACCAGCAGCTGAGGGTACAAAGTTCTGCCTAAGTGCTCCAATGAGCAAAACTAGACTAGACAGATTTTTGTTTCCTTTCTCCTTCTCGAGTTATCTGTTCTTATTACATGGTCATTGTTTTTTAAATTGTCCAGACTTCTAATTTGTGTAAGAGCTTCTGAAAAGAAGAGTTGAATGTTTTTGAGTTAGCATGTTTTCTTTATTGTCTTTAAATGGAAGGAAAATTGATATGATATGGTTCTGTTAGTTTGTTTCACATAAAGGAACCCTTTTGCACAACTAGTGACTGTGAACCTGACCAGGGAAACCCTGTCAGGTGGGGCTGGTCCTTACGAGGAAGCCAGCACAAGGGTGCAGGCACCATCGCGGCTTACTGTACTGTTAGAAAGTCAGTAGATGATGTTACTTTAGATTTAATTTGCCATCTTTATCAACTCTCCTGCCAATTTTTAACTAGAATTGCCACGTATTTCAGAGAGAAGAGAGCATTGCTGGGATCTGCCTTCAGGCAGCTGTTCTAGTCAAGATTTCATGTTGTTCTGAAGCAGATGTAATCCTTCCTTCTCACAATGCCACCAACACCTCTGGGAAAACAGAGGACAATAGGAGGGAAAATGTTTAAGTTAGAGACCCAGAGAAAAGCCTTCCACATGCTGTGCTTGTTTTCTTGTTTTTAAGAGAGGTTTATTAAAGGTCTTATGTTAATGAAAATGATTGTCCAATCAGCCATTGCATGTGTTTCTGAAAGGAATGATAATATGCCCTTTACTATGGCTCAAAAGGGATTCTTATTTTAAACTTCACGTGTTAATAGAGCAGCCTTGCTTTGAAGTCAGTGACCACTGCAAATATCAAACATATTTATAGATGGATACAAATATGCATTTGTGAACTGTCTGTCAACTTACTCTCTTTCAGCCTCTCCTAGGGTTTAGGGACATCACCTGTAATGTCACCCTGTCAACTAAAACCACAATAAGAACTAGCCAGCTTCTGGAGATAAAGCACCAGGACGATACTTGTTTCACTTCACAGCAGTACTTAACGAAGTCTATTAAGTTTCTTTTTCTTTCTTTTTTTTTTTTTTTTGTTTTTGTATGTCATTGCATTCTCTTCAACCTGCAGTATTCATTACAAATCATGCAAATTGTTTTATCATTAAGCAGCAGTGAGAAAACAGAAAGAAACTTTCCTCTAAAAATCATAGAATCATAGAATGGTTTGGGTTGGAAGGGACCTTAAAGATCACCCAGTTCCAACCCCCCCTGCCATGGGCAGGGACACCTTCCACTAGACCAGGTTCAAAAGCCCCATCCACCTGGCCTTGAACACTGCCAGGGGAGAGCATATCCACAACTTCTCTGGGCAACCTGTTCCAGTGCCTCACCACCCTCAGAGTAAAGAATTCCTTCCTAATAGCTAATCTAAATCTACTCTCTTTCAGTTTAAAACCATTACCCCTCGAAAGGGAACAAAAATATAAGTCTTATTTTTACACAGAAATTCATTGTAAAAAGGAAGATATTGTGGAATAAATTCTAAGAAGTCTGCACCTATTTATACCATAATTTATTTTCCACACTTTTGTAACTTTTATCTTCTTCAGCAAAGCCAGCAACATCTTCTTTTCAATATCTTTTTCTTTGTCATTTTCAGTGACGTTATTCTAAGGTTCAGTCCTTAATGGCAAATTTTGGATAGACATTTATTCCTAGTCACCTCTCTTCCTATCTGAGAACAGAAGTGCCTGACCCACAACCTGCTGAAATCAACAGGAGTTCTTTCCTGTGGCTCCAGTGGGCTTTGGGAGAAGATTGTTTGGATTCTGCTAGATTTTCACTGCTCAGAAGACAGTGAGCTGGAATCACCTCTTGCTGGGTCAAAAGGAAGTTCTGTCACTGTCTTTTTTCAAGACAATGATTACACCTTTCTTAGCTTTTACCAGTCCTTAGTGAAATATTCATGTCTTGCGGACTCAAACATTGCTGCTTGCAACAACATTTGTAATATTTGACAAAAACAAATGGGGGTTTAGTTGAACACGTCTGTATCTCTGAGAAAAACGAAAACAGGTCTTAGCTTATAACCCCCAAATCATAATATTTCTCTCTCTGTCTTTCTCTCACACACCTTTTTTTTTTTAATCTTTGGGTAAATTATGAGTTATATTCAGTGGGTGCTTATTTATTTCTTATTTTCTGCTTTCTAAGACATCCAAGCCCTTGTGCAGAAATTAGTGTAGCTCTAATACTTCGGGAGCGTGTAGAGCAACATAGCCACAGGACCAGCACTCTATCAGGTAACGAAGGGCAAGCCTATGCAATAAATCCACATCTCTTGTGTATGATAGGCCTTTCAAAATCGTGATAAACATCTTTTGAAATGATCTGAATTATTAAATGTTTTTCCCACATTCCCTTTTTCCCTACACTCCAATATATTTGGTCACTCCCTCATTCCCCACATGCATCGCATCTGAAAACATGCCACTGGAGTCAGAGCCTGCTTTAGCATTCATCCTTTTTGGAACAACCCGCTGACTAACTTGAAAACATCACCTAAACCCACACCTGGAGCTTTGAAAAAGAAATAATTTCTTGCAGAGGTGTAGGATCTGTCTCTGTTCCCACAGAAGCAGCAACAGTGGGTTGAATGTGCACAACAGGATTCTGAAAAATGAAACTATTTGGAAGAAACAAACAGTGACCTGTGCTAATCAAAGAAGTTTCATCTCTCTGCCATGACATGTTTACAGTTTTAGCTGCAGCACAAGTTGTCAGGATTTTGTCTCATCACATTTATGTGGGAATTTTCTGCATATTTCAGTCGTCATCATTAATTTTTCCTGACAGTAACTGAAAGTCAACTTCTGTTCCCATTTCTGCTTCAAGTTAAACAAGGGTAACTCTAGAGTAATCCCATTGTAATAATCTGCAGTGTTGTAACAGCATTTCTGTATTTCACATTTTCTGATACTAGAGAAAATGTCTCTCTTTTTAATGTAATTGCAGCCATGTCACATGCAGTAGCTCGGACAGGCATTGCCTCCTCCCAGCCTCTTTTAAAAGTAGATTATGAGCAAAAAATCTGCTTGTTTTCTAGAATATCCACTGCCACAACCTTTGAAAAATAAATATTCAAACCAGCATAATTTTACCAAGTCATCATTTGGTTAATGAATTCAAAGTCCAGAGGCTGTGGAAGTTTTCAGCTCAGAAAGGTTAAAGACTGTTAACAGCTTCACTGCAGGATTCGGTGTTCTTTGTCCCCTTCCACCAGTTCTGGTTTGTGTACACAAGGAGCCTCAGTGCAGTTAGAACTTCAGCAGTGGGACGGTTGCCTGCGTTTCTTTAAAAGAACCAAGAAGAGAGGAAAAAGGCACCCAGGGAATGCCAGAAGCTCAGAAGGTGCACGCAAGCCTTTGTCAAAAACAAACTATACAAACTATTGACTGCCTGCCCACCAAAAAGCATCAAAAACCTGTATGTTTTGTGGCTTAAAGCAAATTGAATTTGACTAAATTAGAGGTTCAAGAAGGCTTAGAAATTGATTTTATGAAATTTCAATAAAGTTATTTTGGTTTTTTTTGATCTGTCTCTGAGCTAAAAATACTATCCTGACAACAAAACAACAAAACAATATAAATCTAAGTTTGCACTCACGGACTAAACCCCAAACTGTTTCTGCTCTTGAGATCAAGAGTTTCCGACTGAAGTCTCTGGTTTCAGCATTCTTTTATTTTTTTCTAAACAATTTGGCTTGGCTCAGCTCAGCCATAAGAAGGAGATCTTTTTAAAAAATATATTTTTTATAATTTATTTTCTCTACCTTGTAACCCAGAACTACTGTAATTGAGGCAAGTGTTCTCTGTAGGACACAGATCACTAGTGTAGTAAGATCTTTGCTTTAGAAATGTTCTTTACCAAATGTCAGCTCCAGAGGCTTTTTTTTAAATTTGAAACAGCTGCTAGAAAGCTATCTTTATGTGAATGCATAAAAAAGAGAGATAAATATATATGTGTACACCCTCATACAGATTGCATACTTCCAGCAGGGTGAACTACTCACTGCTAAAGCAAACCTCCTCTGGGTTTCTATCCTGTGAGCCAAATTCCCTTTAGCGCTCTACGCTTCCAGGTGCATCCTTCTGCCAGTGCAAATCCACACAAATATATCTCGGTAAAGACCCCTGCCTGGCTGCTTTTTTCAATAATTTACATTTGAATTTTCATTCCCTTCAGAAGAGCTAAGGAAGAGGCATAGGAATAACCTAAAAGGAGCCTGAAAAGAAACTTGAAACAGAGAACAAATAATAGCTAAAGACTGGTGGGATTACTGGAGGGGGAAAGGGCGGGGAGGGAAAGGGATTGTTTTGATAAATCTGTCTTTGTATTACATAGTAAAAGACAGTCCCTGTCCCCAAGGACTGCCAGTGTAAACGCCCAAGAGAACAAAAGTCAGACAGGGAGGAAGGACTTGCTCAATGTCACGCTGCGGTGGCAGAGCTTGGGGCTCCTGCCTCCTCATCCAACATCTGAGTGCCCCAAACTGTTTGCTGAGGCTCAGATTTGTCAGTTCTTTTTGAGGAGAAAAAACTATTTTAGCAAAATATTTCAAAATAGATCTCAGTATTTGAAGGCAGTGGTTCGTTTTAGGCTATATTATATATGCATTATTTCTTAACTTATGCTGATCCTTTTGGGCCTGTAGAAATAATATCATCAGTACATCTATGGCACTTGCATACATTACTCTAGAAGGCAGGGACGTAAGCAGCATCTGCCTTTTTTGCTTGACTGATTGCATTCAATTTCATTTCACTCTGTGCTGCTTCGGCTTCTATTTCTTATAGAATACACCTCACCAGGAAGGTCAGATTGGCACCAGATTTTAAATATGACTTATATTGCCAGTTAACTAGCAAGCACTTTCCCCTTTAGTCGAATCACAACTCATGCATGGATCAAACCATTCACCTACTTTTGAAAAAAAACCCCAGTTGTTCTATTACAAAAATAAAATTAAAAATAGCCCATTATAGATAAACATTTAAGTTTCTGGCACATGCTTTAGCAATGGCTGTTGCACTATCAAAGTAAAACTGCCCTGTTAATAATCTCCCGTTAAGTGCTAATCACAGGTGATGTGCAGCAGACAACAGCTCTGGGGGCTTGCAGCAATTCACACAAAAGGAGACTATTCTGCTTTATGGTTAATGGGTATCTCTGAGAGGCAGACCTTTACCTAATTATGACACAGCAGAAATC
This sequence comes from Buteo buteo, assembly GCF_964188355.1. NCBI lineage: Eukaryota > Metazoa > Chordata > Aves > Accipitriformes > Accipitridae > Buteo > Buteo buteo. Next base: position 33,136,243 of record NC_134178.1, read on the forward strand.
TTTCAATTCTTACAAAATGAAAAATATACTCTTAATGTGCATGGTTCTTGTGATCAGACATTCAACAGCTCACGCGTTGTGTTTCTCAGAAGGTACTGCCATTTATTCCCAGTAGATTTCTATCAGTTAGATCGATTTGTGTCCTGCTGCTTTTCCTTGTATTTACACAACACTCCCTTGGCCAAACACAGGTTTCATTGTAACTTAATGTTAGTAACAAACACGATAAAAAATTAATATATTTTATGCCGGTTTATGTGAGATAATGAAGTAGTATATTTTATTACCACGGAGGAGTGCATTTTCAGAGTGTTGAATAAACCTTGTCAACGGCAGAAGGAATTGCAATGGGGTCATATTTCTGACAGCCTCAGATTATGCTTCTAAACTTGCAACAGGCCCTGCCAGGTGTCAGTGGCGTGCTTAGTGCTTCAGCTGCAGTGATTTGTGTACAAGCTGCTGCTTGTTGATCAAGAGCTTTACTAGGAACAAAACTCACAAGGGAAATGTGCATGCCAGCAGTGGCATGGCATTTTGTTCCTCCAAATATACAACATTCCTGCTTCACATGTACATACGCAATATGCATTTTAAGAGTCAGCACTAAAATTCTGAAGAAGACAATTGAATTTGGTTTTCTGCTTAAAAAAGCTCACCTTATACACATGGACTCACATGGCAGCTAGGTAGAAGTTGTTCCTCTGTGCAAACAAACTAGCTAAATAACATTTTAGATGACTCCATTAGCAGGCAGGTGTGCCATACCCTGCCGATCACATGTGGTACCGGACTTCAGCTTCCTCCAACGTTAGCCATCAGTGTGTGGTGGCTCAAAAACCTTGCGCGCAGTGCTTCGACCACCACAAATTCCTGCTTGGCAGGCAATTTGAAAGCTGTCCACTTTGGTGCAATCTGTCAGAAGATTAAAACCACCAATACAGTCTAGCAAGCTGTATGGGGCAGTAAGTGCTTGGATGATGTGTGTCGAATAGCAGGGAGGCTGTGGCACTGCTTGGAGCCTTCCCTTGCAGAGAGTTATCACCAGGGAGTGGGTGGCCAAGGTCTGACTGTGAGGACTAAGGTTTCTCCCGTTCTCTGGTAAACTTCCCTCTGTGCTACCTTGGTGCTGGGGCAGTTTTTGCACCCTTCAAAAGACTGATCAACCCTGTCTTGAGTTGGCATCAGGGCAGAGCTAGCAAGACTCATGTTGGAAGAGCTGTCACTAGCAGCTGAGTAGCACCTACCTGGTGCCCAAGGACCTTTCTGACTTGCAGTAGATGAACATGACTGAATCCACCCTGATGTATTCTTCTAATTTTAGTGCCTCTGTCACACATTTGTTAGTCCTTTCCTGCAGAAAGGTGTGGCTGCTCAGCTTTTCTTCTGAAAGCTCAGTTGTGCATTTAATTCTCTGCTTCCTTTACTAATTTGTTAAATAGCACATGAAGTCAAAATGCAGCTCTAATGGTTTCTCAGACTAACTTCTCCTTCCAACTTGCCTAAGCCCCCCAAATATATTAAAAGGAAACTTTTCATTTGTGAAGTTGATGAACTGAGGAAGGGAAAGCAAAAAGGAATACTTGGGAGTACACCTGAATCTTGACTATATTTGCTGCCTAAAACATCTAGCAAAGAACTAAACTGATGTTTCATATCTGGCTTTTGCTACACCACCTCCTGCTGACTTCGGTCATGTTCATGTTTACAGGTTCTTGTTTACAGTAGACACCGTCTAAATTTTGTTTATTGCTTGATTATTGGAGCTTCCATTTATTTCATATACCATGTGTTGTTCTCTATCCCAGCTCCAATTAACAGTTAGCTACAAGTGCCCCCTTTATGACAGCAATTAGCCTGTATGCAATGGTAGCTCTGCCTTGGCTAGGAAAGGGGAAGAACAGTAGTTCAGGTGCCCTAGAGACTAGAACAGTAAATGTTGTGCACTTTAATCTGTTAGAGCAGAACCGATCGTCATGCACGTTTGCTCTTATCCTAAAAAGAGGCTCCCAAGCCACAAAGTTGGGATTTGAATCTGATCTTCCCTAACACACAGTTTTACTGTAAGGTAAGATATAGGCCTATTAATTTTTCCAGCAGAACACCTTTTTAGAAAAGTCAGTTTTTTACATTGTATTCTCACTGAAGTAGCAGAAAACATAGTTTTTATTTTATATATATAGTATACTTATATATATATATATACGCACACACACACATTTCATGAGAGTGAGATACTTATGCAGGTTTTTGTTTTGAAACAAAGAATGGAGAAAAGACTAGAAGAGGATATTCGGTCTGTAGACCTGCTCCAGTGGATACATGAATCCTTCTCAATGATAGTATAATGAGTACTACCCCATGATTCAACACAATTATTGGAGAAGAATATTCGAATGCAGTTTCACAACCACTGTAGTTTAAGTGGCATTAAAGCACAAGAGTAAGCAGTGAAAGCTGGGGTCCTCCTCCTGGGTATTTTGAGGACTAACTCTTCAGCTAGAGGTAAGTGAATTGGTCTCCCTTTCCTCATTATTTTGTTTTCCACCTCATGCAGTTTTTGAGAGACTTAATTTATCATTTGGAAAGTGCTTTAAGATCCTTTCACAAAGCTGGCTATAAAAATGCAAAGTATTAGGAAACAAAATCCCATGAACAATTAAAAATTAATCACCATCAAGCCAGAGCTTTCAGAGAAATGTCCAGTGGAAATAAAAAGACAACCTGGACTTGCAGGAAGAACGCTCTATTCACAGGAAAACTGAAGAAAAACAACCGCTTCCAACCGGGGGATGTTTTCTCCCCTGTCCTGCTGCCACCTTTTCCTCCTCCGCCGTCCATTGGAAGTTCACACTGCCATGAGAAGCAGAAGGATGGAGGACAAAGGACGTCGCCTGAAAAACAGCAACGTGGAGGTGCCTGTGCACTGCCTGCCTGCTGGCAGCCTGCGTCCAGGCTCTCCCATGACCAGTGGTTATTTAGCCCTTCTGGCTTGAAATGGGGACTGGCACGGCCCAGTGGGGAGGTGTGGGGGGGCATTTAGGAAGAGGGATATGAGGGTAGGGTGGAGAAAGAACAGTAAGGGGCTGTCAGAGACAGAGGCTGGCATGCCTGGGGGAAGATGCGGATGAAACATTCCTCATCTGGAGAGGCAGGAGTGGGGAAGAGTAGGTATTTGGGGCTCAAAGGATTATCTGGAGGCTGGTCGGGGGGGGGGTGTAGGAGGAAGTTCTTGTCCCTTGAGACAGGAGAAACAACAGCAAGGTAAGGATGTCACACCCATGTCCGTCTTAAACCCCAGTCCTGAGGTAACTCTCATCTCCGCACTCTCCTTCATCAGCATAAACCCAAGGTAGTTTTGCCACAGGAAATCACTGAACAAGAAGAGCAGAACAAGCGCCAGGAGGTCCCTGAGGGGATCCACTATCCTCACAGAGGCTCATTGATTTGTCCCTGAACATCAACAACTGAGTCTCCAAAGCCTTCTGGGAGACTCTCTTTCAGGGCTTTGCTGGCCTTATCTTTGTAAAGCTTTTCCTCATGTGAATCTGCTGCAGTTTAAACTACTACTTGTTCTACCTGGCATGTTGCAGCCATGCTCCTACACAGTAAACTGACAGAAATACAACACTGGCCATTAAAAGGCAGAGTGAGATTGTGTGTATAGAATGAGAAAGATTGTACATGGCCCACTGGACTGCAATGCTATGGGCACAGGACAAGTGCTTGAGAAGAATTTATTTATAAAAAGATATAGTTGGTAATTGGATTTACAGGCATAGCAATAAACTAATTTGAAGTAAAATAATCTAAAGTCAAAGGCTCAGCATGGCTATTGAACTAATAGTCAATGTTATACATCAGTTAAGTATATAGATCAGTAATAAAAAATCCCAAGGAGAACTGACTTGGAGCACAGAACCTAACTATCGTTGCTCCATACTAAAAGTGTTTGTGCATGTGATCTGGTTATCTGGCTGAATTGTGGGACACTCAGCTCAAACTCTCCAGAAATTTTATGTTTAAAACCTTTCCTGTAACTATTGTCATGCAGTGTCTTTCTTGGCCTTTTGCTATGGAACTAAAAAACTAGTCATTTTATCTGTTCAGGGTTTTTTTTCCCAACTTCAATTATTTTTAATGGATGTTTCAAGTTCTCCTTTTACAGGATGTGCTGAGAGCTACTCTTACACTAGGGAAAAAAAAATAAATTGTAGCAAGCAAGCTATAAACGTCACAGTTCTTTAAGGGTAAAAAAGACTAACTCTCTGAATCTTGATATCAGTAGTTTTGCAAACCACTTCACAGAGTGACTTTTTTTTTTAACAAAAGTCAAGCAGTCCACAGGCTGCCAGCCCGACAGTGTAAACAAATCTGTTTTTCTGGGTTCCCTTTGTCAAATCAGCCTCCAGCTGAAATAGAGACAGATTTATCTCAGATGAGATATATCAGGCACATAAAGCAATAATTACAGCTGCCTGGTCATATTTGAGAATAAAAAGCCAGCCTTAGATCAGGGTCAGCAATAGAGGGTGCCTAAAGTACATACAATTTTTGAATAGAAACTGGGAGCATGATTTCTTGATAGACACACAGAAAAAGTGACAGTGAGCCCAAGTCTAGGGAATACCAATAGGTTAAGAGGATGTTAGGAAGAACACCATAATCAACAAATTGTAGAAATTACTCTTTACATAACTGGAGAGAGTTTTCTGGTTTCAGCCACACATTGCTCTTGGGCACCATGAACTAGACATCACCGGAGAGCCACCCTGCCCAGCCCTCTTTCTTGAGGTTCAAATGTGGATCTGCAGAGACAGAGGCAAGCTTTTTCAGTGTGCTTGTGACCGAACCAGCCTCCCAAAGGACACTGAAATGCTTTGATAAACTTTCATATCTTGCAGGAAGACTAACCTCTTTGCAACAGCTGTTTCCAAAGGACCTTAGCAAGGGGAAAATCTAGTGTAGGTTTGTATTGAATAAAATCCTGAGCACCAGGTACTCCAAGCTGTGATAGTCTAGTGTGGCACTATGAACCTCAGAGAATTTGCTCTTTCTGAGTGGTTTTTAATGTGCCCTCAGGGCCAAGTACCTTTGCCACTCACTGCCACCTGCAGCCTGCCTGCGTTGTGCCAGGGTTATGGAAATTTTTCAGTTGAGTGAAGAAGTTGGTTAAAGCTGTCCTCGCCTTGACCAAGGGTCAGGTTTTGGAATAGCAAGGTGAAGCTGCTTAATAGGAACTGATTACTTCTTAAGAGCCACCACTGTAGCTATAACCTATCACAAAGGGCACTGCAGCAGCAACTGCCACACTACGCTTTGTCATTTAAATCCTTCTGGAGATTCCCCAGTCAGAGAAATGTTGCTGCCAGATCAGTGGTCCAAGAAGGGTACAGAGGACCCTAAATAACCCCGCTAGCATGGCCTCATGCATAATTCCCAATTCCATAACTGGGTAGCTTGGAAGGAAATCCAAGATAGTCCCCTCATGCAGTCAAAGACTGCAGAAGAAATCAAATTACTTACTTAGTGCTCTTGTGAAATAAGGCCGTTCCCACCAATAGAAAAGAAAACTAGAGAGTAAGGATGAGATCGTATACAGTGGCCTTTCCTCAAGAGTTCATCCTGACCATTCATTTAGGGACAGCCAACACCAACAGTGTGTGCATTTTTTGAAGAAAACAGCATTATGAAAACAAATGAAAACTGGTGAAACACGATGGTGTATTTGTTTGAAGGCCACAATTCTTAAAGAGATGTTAAGACACTGCATTTAGCACCACTGCACAAGCTAACTTAATGGTGTTAAAATTATATTCTTTGTTTAGATTATATTTTTGTTCACTGAAGTTTAAACCTACTCTGAATAATTGTGGAAAAATAGGGCAAAAGCAAACAGAAAAGAGGAGAAATGTCCACAGTTTTAACTCCAGATCCCTTTGGGTTACTTTGTTTCATGTAGTTTTTGACTCCAGTGCTAAGGACAGTTTTTCATCTGAATATTTAGTTATTATTTAGAACATCTCTTACTGAGACTACCTCTGTTTGTTCTTCGGGCAAAAAAACCCAGAGAACAAACAAACAAAACCTCAAGCCCTTATTATTTCATTTAAAAGTCCTAAGTTTCCATTTGGTAAACAGGATTTGTTTTGAATTAATCTGAAATTAACACAGCAGTTTTAAAGTTGTCAGCAGCTTCAGCTTTTGACTGTCAACAGCTTCATTTTTCTACAGCATTAATGTGCAATAGCATAACTAATTGATGTCAGTACAGAGCAATACTTAATTGTTGCCATAGACTTAGAAAGGAAAAGGTATGGATCCACTAGAAATAGCGGGTTTTAGAATCAATAACGTAATTAAAATTATCTTTAAAAAGCACCAAATTTAGTATAAGTCATCCTTTTCTCATACAATGACTGCTACGCTAAGCCACAGTTTGAGATGACAATTTTCAAGATCTTCAAAACATTGGTTTTCAACTAGTAGTCTGCAGTGTGTGTTTCCTGTCAAGTGAAAATTAATTCTACTGTTTATTTTGAAGACTGGCTGCAAAGTCGAATTTCTGTGCTCTCCTGCAGAAGCCACAGCGATGCAGCAGTTCGGACGGCTCTTTTCCAGCACAACACACCAGTTCTGTTCGGTGTTCATCCTTCACACCAAATCTGAATGTAGCACAGCAGCGAAGTGTCAGTATGGACCAATCTTTCTATTGTGGCTGCACGCCCACACAAACTAATTCCAAATGCTTTTTAGCTTCTGAACAGAGTTTGGCATCTTCTTCCTCATTCTCTTTTCCATGTTTTTTTAATTGTATAATTTTGGTGTGGAGAGCTGAGGTGGGACTGGTTTCGAGTTGGTTAGTTGATTTTTGTGAGCCTATAATTCACTTATAGACAGGAGAAAATGTTTCATACATAGGGAAGGATCTGAATTAGAATTGCTACTTAGAACATATGAAGTCAAAAACTTGTTCAAAGAAACTGAGTTGTCTCATCATCTAAGGCATTCTGAGTTAAGGGGGAAAAAATAGCTGATGTCCTTTAGCAAAAGATTTTTGCTGTTCTCTGCAAAAGAAACTGTCACAGTTGGACATGCAATAACACTCCTCTCAGCTGGAAGATTAATATCACTTCACCTCTCTTATACATTATCCTCATCTACTGAGCCAAACTGAAATTTGTATCCATGTGCTCTATGAGGAAAAGAAATATTTTTGCCTTTTGAACATAGCAATTTAATTTTCAAATTAACCATTCTCCTGTGCAGTTTTAGTCTATACTCATGTTCATAGTTCCTTGGCTTCTGGCTTGGGGACATTTATTTTGTACTTAATATATTGCTATTTTTCTTTTTATTTTTTGCAGGGCCTGATTTTTATGGCATTTTGCAGCATTGCCAAAAATTGCCCACTCCCTCTGGGAATAGCAATGCTGTGTTTGAAATCTTCTAATGGTCTTCAGACTCAAAGCCTATGTATCTGAGCTCTCAGAAGAGCCCTAATTTCAATGGAGCCAACAGTGCAGCAGAACAGGACTTACACACAGGGTCATGTACTGAAAAGTTCAAATAACTTATGATTATTATAACTTTTCAAAAGCTAAATCAAAATCTGATGGAAAAGTAGCTTACACAGAAATGGAAGGCACGTGTCAGTCCCAAATGATGAAATTGAGACTACTTCTTCTTAGTTTAGGGTGTAGATTAGTCTCTGATCCATATCAAAGTAGAAGGGAACAAAATGTACGTGGAGCTATACAGGACTGTAAGCTTTTGTAGCTTTGAAGTTGAAGTCTGCAATACAGGAATTGTTACTCATAGTTTACAAGAGGTTTTGGACAGAGGGTATTTTAAAATTGGTTTACTAAATATACAGGTTTGATTTTCACTACTGTACCATTAAACTGCTAGATACAGTTGTCACTAGAGGACTGGCCAGGATTCCTCACACAGCATGTTCTCTGAAATCTGATTTACTTTACAAAAATCTAAAAAATGAAGGGGGATAAAAATGTGGTCCAAAGTATTTTAGTGGAACGTGCACTGTAGGGAAGAAGATAGAGTTGAGTACTTGGCTTGTTTTGACAGTTCCTATTCAAGTTTGCATTTACATGCAATGATATGCAGTATCTGTATTTCCAGTGGTGTTTTTCTTTGAGTGACGGGTTTTGTTATGTCTAATTGGAAAGACATTTTCTCCCTATTTTCCCAACACTCCACCAAAAATTACTTGTGCTATTAATTTTTATCTGAAACAGTATACTTTGTCTGTCAAAACACTGAAGAATGATGTGCTCTTTTGACTTACATTTCTGTATCTGGCTAGATGAGTTTGCATTTAGGCATCTCAGATTAATGCATCTTGCTTTTCAGAAATGAAGAACACCTCAGAAATCATTTGATGGGAATGAGAAACATAAAAAACCTCCTCAAAATCAATCAGCAGGTTTGAAAATTCTGTTCTTGGTCAATAATTTCAATCATAATAGGCTGTGAAGCTATAATTTTGTTAACATTTATTAGAGGTTTTCCCTTTTGTTACAGATACTGCCTTTGGTTTTCACCTTATCACCCACTAATTAGCATATAGCAGGTGGTGGGTTTTTTTCCAAACCAGTACATTCCCATGAATGTACTGCCTACAGGCAGACACTTACACTGGTTGCATTTGTGTACAAGATCTGCTTTTTATTTCTTCGTTTAAGCTAGCTAACAAACATCGTCTTTATTATTAGTGATGGAAAAAGGATTCCAGATAGATTTGTTGTTACTTTTGTTCTTGATTAGCAGAATTAAGGAGTAGGGAGTGTGCAAGTTCTTGGTGACGTGTATTTTTATCTAATTAAAGAAGCACAACAGCAGTTTGTACAAAATCATTTCCTGAGCATACTAATAAATCTGTAGAAGAATTTGAAGATAGATTGTTTTTTTGTTTGGATCCAAGCTTGAGGTTTTTTTTAAACTGGCTCAATAGTTGGTAAGCATTTACTTACAATTATTTTTTCCTCCAGCTGATGGCATAAATAATTGATCTGATAAAAGGTTCTAACACATGAAATCAGTAAACAACCTTCAAGATGAACTGGCACACATCCAATCCCCCCCACACCCAGCAAGAGTAATTTATGCCAATTAGACCCATGAAATGTGATTATATTTTTGGTCTGTGATAGTTAGCCAAACTATGTGGGTTCAGTTGTCCCTAAACCAGTCAGAAAGATAACTCATATATATGGGGTGGTAAGAGCTAACTGAACGCAGAGGTTAGAAGACAGTACCATTGGTCTCAGCCTTTTGCTCAGTAGCTAAGGTGTGGGGATGTTCCCTGGGGTGCAGGGAATGCTCAGTTCCTTCTCCGCTCTCCAAGGGGTTTCCGATCTGCATCTCCTGCCTCCTGTGAAATGCCCCCAGGATGAGATTATTCTGAGAGGAGCTCTCAGGTCTTCCTGTCAATGCTGCCGGACTTCAGTGTTCACTGGAGTATGGCCTGAACCCAGGTGAGTGTCCTAACCACCAGTCCACCCGCTACAGGGGGGAAATTTTTTTCCAAGTATTATTCACAGTGTTAACTGCTTGCTCCAATTAATAGTCGTTCTCGCATAGCAAAATAGTGTCAGTAGAAGAGATGCAGAGGTGTCCCTGCAAATACTTCCTTTGCTTCATGGTCAGTATAGCCTGTCAGGTATTTTTAGTCTGTGCTTTTTTTTCATCCTTTTTTGCCAAATATTATCCTGTGCACTTTTGTTGAACTTGTTTTCATTTCATTTGGATAAAGAAATTTTATTTTTGCTTAGGAAACAATGGTGTTTTATTTCTGGTCTGACAACCACTGTTTTCTGGTTATTTGAAAATAAGTGAGGTTAAGAAGGGTTTTCTAAACATTGCAGTGGATACATAACATAATATTCTGCAGAAAAGCCACTGTGGCTGAAACTTTATGAGGAAGAAATGCTCAGTTGCCATTTTAATTTCCTCTTATTATATCAAAATTATTAGTTTCACATTACCTTCATTTAATACCTAATTGAGAATGTCAGATTTTTTTTTGTTCTTAGCAAAAATTCGCGCTGGCAGAAAAATCCATGTATGAAATACATTACAGTGAAAAGCTTAACCATAATGTGAAAGTAGCAAATCAGACACTGGCTGACTCTTTGGTAACATGTGAAATAGGTCTTCTTTTGGTATTTCTTTTGGAGCATGGGATTAACTGTTCCAATTGACTTCAGCACAAGCAGTTTGGGACTTGTCAGAGTTGATCATGACAAGGGACTAACTTCTTCCAGATCGGTTCTGTTAAAGCACTTTGCTCCAACAGCATGTAGAGCATCGTTCACAGTCATAAGCAAAAAGTCAGGTGTTTGAATTAGGCAGCCGCTCAGGCACCTGGCAGAGCTGGGCACAGGAATAATGTTAGGTGACTTATCACCTGTCAATTAAAAGGCTCAGGCGGCCTGCTCAGTGTTGCATGCTACTCCTGCTAAGAAGTCCCTAAAGCTCCTGAACTTTACAAGGACTTGTAGTCCCAGGAGGGCCTACAAATGGTGCTGGGGCTGTCTTCCCTGGGGGTCCAGTCACGTTCAAGACAGAACAAAAAACCAATTTACCGTAACAGACACATGCTTCTTAATCAAATTAACTTAACACTTGAAGATATTGTTTTTCAAGCTTGGAAGTAAAACAAAACAAAAAATGTTTTGTCTGTTCTTTTCTCCCCCCCCCACCTTCACGATGGCAGCTAACCCAGCTGTGTCCCCAGGTGTGTCATGAATGCAGATGAGAAAAATTGATCTGATTCTCCATTTTGTCCAAGTGGCTGATGAGGGACTCTGACAGGGTGAAGGTAAACACGGCGTTGTGGGGTGGGTCAGCACTGCACCACTGGGGCCATCAGCCCCTCTGGTGTCCCCTTGTCCCATGCCTCTCCCTGCCCTGGGCAGTGCTAGAATGCCACTCTCTTGCAGGGTTGCCTTCCAAACTTTTTTACCACACATAAGCTTTACAGTAACAGAGAAGACTGAAATGGTATTAATTTTTCAGCTAGCTTCTTTTTTCTTCCTTTTTTCTTTTTTTTTTCTTGAAATGCTTACAGGAAACTACATTAGAGTCCCAAAGTAATGGAACATTAAAAAACCATCTGGAGATCTAAAGCAATTTTAATATAAAGCGTTACAGTAGCACTGATGCATGACCACAAAGACAGATACAATCCATTGTGAGTGTGGCAGATAACTTGCAGTGGTGCTCAGGAACATAAAATTCTGATCTTTCAAAAGAAAATCTTGGGATAGCTAAATAATTACAGAATGAAAATGATAGAAACTAACCTTTGGCCACATAAATATAGCAAAACTTTGCTTAGCAAATAATTGTCTTGTTCTGGGAGGGTTATACACACAGAAAGATATATGCATGTGCTAAAAGAATGGAATTGGCTTGATGGAAGTGGTGCCTACAAGTATATAAAACCAAAAATACATTTTATGTTACATATATGTACATCTTTTTCCAAAACATAGATAGTTCCTAGTTGCTATTTTAATTTTAGTAATTAGTTGCAGGGCTTATTTTTGCCTTTTGGTACCTTAAAAAAGCTACCTTAAGGATATAAAATGTGATATCGAGATAAAAAACATTACCTCTCATGGAAACACACTGGAGTCATAGACACTTTTTTTCACTTCAGTTTCTTCACAGAAGAGCAGCAGTCTGTTTAGAGTTAGAAATCTTCAGTCCTTTTCATGCCCAATTATTTTCCAGACTATGTATTGCTGGTGCATAGAGAATCATGTGTCAGGTACACGGCTGGTGTGTGCTGTGCACCCAGCAGCTCTCATCCTCCGATCCCTGAGAAGAGGGGACCTTTTGGAAGAGATGCCTGGTTTGGTCCCGTTTCTGCATGCAGCCAAGCTGTGAATCTGGGCAACCAGATTGCACACAACTGCTGCAAATGGATTGTACCACAAATGCAGCCAACCCATGATGAGCGCAGCGCCATTGAATCTGCTATGGTGCTGGCTCTGCTGGCTTCGTCCCACAAGATTAATGTGATACATGGTACAACAAGGAGACATAAAATCAATAAGAAATAGTCTTCAGTGAAGCTCTTGAGACCCCATCCCCTGGGGTAATAAGAGAGTAGTTCAGCACCATTCAAGATCAAGGTCTATGTCAGGAAGATCCCTGCTAAAATCAATGGACCTGAATCAGTAATTGTTCCAGTACGGCCATCTCCTACATGACACCCATACAACACATCCTTTCACTACACCATCAACAGCGGACACAAACTGTTATGAGAGAATCTCAGTTTCCCCAAATCACTGTACATGAGCACTCTTCAGCATCTCAATAAAAAGTCTCTTTAACAGTATAGAATTTACTGCTTTTTCATATCATACATTTATGGTTTTACTTGTATGATTTCACTTTTCATGGAAAAGCCATTTAGACTGAACACAAGTCTCAATGTAAACCTAAATACATATTTTTTAGGTTTACAATAAATGCATACATTTATGTATGTTCAACAGCTTTTTAGCAATACAACATGCTATTGGCATTATGAAATTAACCAAATAATTCACCAATAATTCAGAGATCACTGGAAGTGGCAGTATTTTATTGCTTAGCTGCATAGCAGAATTTTACTTTTGCCCAGCCTATTTGAATGAGCGGGGCATGGTACTACTCACTTCTGGCTGCTATTCCAAACCTCTGGCATGTACAGAAGGTATGAAAGTCATAAAACTATTCATTGCAGTTATGTGACTGTAGCGTAGTTTTTCTTTCTGCTCAGGCTGCCAATTATTGGACACAAAGAGCAGAACCCTTGTTAGATGAAAAGGCAATGAAAATAAGGTGGATTTATCCAACTATCTACTACCCAGTGAGATGGGAAAGTACTACCATATTCAGTACTACTTTAATTATTGATGAACAGTTCAAATGTCTTTCGTCTCTTCTACAAAGAATATAAATCTACTTTTTCATATTCAAACTGATCCAATTTATAAGGTTAGTAATGTTTTCTACTCAAGGTTTGTGTTTGCTAAACAGGCATTTAAGTTCTTTTAATATTTAATACTATTTCTGAACTACCTGATATAAAAGGAGGGTGTTTTCCAAAAAGATGACACAACATTGTTGGTCAAAACACTATTTGACCAATCCTGTATGTTTCTTAAATACATAACTTTTCTCAAATAGAAATTCTTCTATAAAAAATATACTAAAATTTGGTCCAAGAAGAAGTTTTTGTTTACTTGCTTTATCCCAGGACAAACCCAAGTTGTATTTGTGTAGGAGCTTTTCTTTCTTTATGTATGTTCATCTTTGTTTCCTTTCCCAGTAGGAAAAAAAAGAAAATTCAGGATCTCCAGTACCCTTTTCATTTTTTTTAAAAAGGCTTTTGGAAAATGAGGGAAAAAGTGAACAATCTCAAGTGTCCTGCAACAGGCACTTGGAAATTCTTGCAATCTACTTTTTCCAGTTCGATTAAATTTGACAGTTGAAATGGGCATCTGAGTCTACCTAATGCATTCGGAAGCAAGGAATAGTTACATTCCCAGACTATCAGGTGGACGGCAAGCGAGTGCAGTGGCTTGCCACTAGAGCAAGAAGACTTTGGGGGAGCAGTGTGTTTTATAACTGCCAGAATGTTTCCTGCTTCCCACTAGGAGACCTTCTGCAATGTTCAGAGATACTTTATAGATGTGTATGTGAATTCAGTGCTTATTAGATTTCCAGCTTTGTGTATTGCAGTCCAGAAAAGAGTGTTGCCCAGACAAACCTCTTTGTGCAATCCCACGCACATGTTTCAGTCATGATCAGGAAGACGTGTGCCATGGCTGGCAAGTGAGGTCATCACTGTCACGTTTCTTCTTTGCTAGAGTTACCCATGAATGTGCCAGCTGTGGTGGTGGTTGCCTGGGAAGTAAATATATAGTTCCTGGGAAAGTGGTACAGGAGCATCCTTTTTGCTTCATATACATCCCTGAGCATATATTACATGTTAGAAACATTCAGTCATCAGTAACATATGCAGGCCTTTAACCAGGGAGTGGTATTTCTTGTATATTGTACTGCTGGCAAACATCCCAGCCTACATAAAAAACTCCTGTGGGAAATCTCGCAATAAACACTTTCTTACCTCTTTTGTTTTCAGCAGAAACCCAGAGCAGGAGCTCATCAACATGGAGGCAACAAAGCTGCACCTTTGCTGTGTTCAAGTTGGATTCATTAAGTGCTCAGAAGTGAGCTCAAGAGAAAGCAATGGCAATGAGTCCCATTCTAAACTCTCATCAAATGGCTTCATAGAGACAGTAAGAACTACAAAGTTTAGCTGTCTGTGGCTATTTTTCAGATTAAAGCACTAAACTATGCAGAAATCAAGGCATGAAACTCATTAAGGCTGCAATTCTGTCCTTAGTACACCCTGCACTACTGTGCACAGAGTACAATTTGTGGAATCACTTGCTGTTTGGAGAACTTCCAGATTCTCACACATTATGTTGAACTACAGAATAAATTTTTAGCATGGCCTCTGAATTTTTCATGCTTCAGTTGCTAATACAACTTCAACTTGCTAATACAACTTCAACTTGCTAATACAGAGTGATTCCTTTTATTCTTCCATTTTTTTTCTAAATAAAAATAAGCATGTCCAGAGAGGAGAAGGGAAATACAGGAATGAGTGCAAAACTATTAATAGGTTTGAGAGTAGTCTTCTAGTAAATCAATGTAAATCAGTGAGGTTGAGTGGACTGACCCATTTCTGAGGAATGCAGGCTTGATTTCAGGCTTATGTGGCCCCAGACCAGAAGAAAGCTTTGAGATCACCACAAGAAAAGGCTACTAGTTCCGCTGCCAGGGATTACTGCAGAGCGGTTGCCAGAGAGCCTGGATGTGGAAAGATCCTAGTTTATCATATTTGGCTCTGAAGGGAAGGATAGTCTGCAGAATGCAGCCTACGGGGAATCTGGCTGGGAAGAAGCCTGGCTAAAGCCGTGCCCTCAGAGGCTTACAGATTGTGGGAGTGTGGGAGAATGATAACAGAGGACATGACTGAGGTTTAAAATGTATTAAATTTTAAATAAATAAGACCTAGTCCCTGAAGAAAATAATCTGAAATAGAATGGCTGGGAGGTATTGTTTGATGCCTTGGTTAGCAATTTGGTCTAGAGGCACACAAGAATTGTTTGTCAAAGAATTTAACAAAGTTTTAAACATTTTGAAGTTTCTAGAAAAGTAAAATAAAACTCATAATAAAAATACCTCCATAACCCCAAATTCAATAAAGCATATATTGAGAACTGGCAAGAACCAATAGTTTACCACTTTGTGCTGTGAAATTAGCCCAAAGATTTTGTAGGCAGTGACTATCACACCAGCGAGGTGCCCCTTTAAAAACCTCAAACCTTCCAGCAGTTTTAATCATGGTGGGGAAACAGACCTGCTGAGGAGAAGGAAAGAGTTTGGAAGTAAAATTTAGGAGGAAGGTATGAGATATCTGCTAAGCTTTTACAGATATTTTTTCAAGGGCAGAAAGAGAAGTCTTCAGGGCTAAGGCTGAGAAAAGAAAGGGTAAAATTAGGGGCAGCAAGATTAAAATATTACTCAAGGTTACTCAGATTAGCTGTATGATGAATGTTCCACAGAACACTGCATAAATCAAGACAACCAAGATAAATGGAAGTCTAATTTAAGGAGTGTGCTGTCTCTGGATCAGAACTAGAAGGAACCAGACACATGACTGCCAGTTTATGAGGTACAAAAGCAATACCAGAATTGGGGCAGATCTGTTCAAGAGGCTCTGGTTCAGCATAGTTGGAATGACATGCTGCTTTCTAATGTCTTTACCAAAGAGGGTAGAGAAAAATCAGCTGGGAATTGAAGTTGGACCGTAGTAGTTAGTTTTAGTGTGCATTCCGTGCCCCCCCCCCCCCCCCGCCTAGCAGAAGGGAGCTTTTGGCTTTTCTAGACTGGAACTTCTCTCCCCTGTAACAATGACCTGGCTCTTTGCTACAACCTTCCTTTCCTACACCTAACTGTACATCAGTTGCTGTACTTCCTTTTCACTGCACACTCAAACATCTTTTCATCTTCCCTGCCTTTCCTCTCCTAATTACCTTTTTGAAGAGCTAGAAGACACGATCGGAGAGGCCAGGACTCCTTTGCCCATATGTTGGCAAGAATTAGGGAGTTTTGTTTAAAAAAAGCCAACAAAACCCACTACACAAATGTATTTTTAAACCTGAGGTGTCTTTAACACTTGCATTCATGTTTAAAAACACTTCTGCCAGAGGATTATTTTCATTGTGCGTGCAGAAAGAAATCCCCTGACCACCAGTGAGAGGGCATATAGCATTGTGAGACTAGAGAGGGGAGAAAAAGCCTGTGTTCTGTGCGTAAAGTCTCAGTGAAAATATTCAGCAAAGGAAATCTATAATGCACTGACTTTGTCCAAGAGACCAAAAATGTTGCTGGAGCCGCTGAAAGAGTTGGTCCAATGAAAAGTGGGAATGCTGACAGCAGTTGACAAATGACTGGGGTTAAAGATCTTCAGGCGGGAGTCATAAGCTGCACCAGCCGTGAGGAGGCATTTGAGTTGTGGTCCTGGTACAGCAGGAATAATAAACTCTGCATCCCTTGGGAAGGATAAATTGGGGCTGCCTAAAATCTGGGGTTCCTGAGCACAGACTGCAAATTGTGATTAGGTGATAGCTGCTAGAAGAAGGTGGCAGCTAACTAACTCCTGAGCATCTCTCAAATGGAGGAAGACTGCATTGGGACTATAGCCATGCACTCTGGCCCAGGGAAAGAAAGTTCCCAATGCCTATCAGGTTTTCCAAATTAGTATTTTACTCTTTTTTCCCACCTTCTCCAAAGCCTTCCTCTTCCCTTGTCCTGCAAAGTTCTGTTTGTTTAAAATCACTGCTGATGAGTAGGGAAGTATCTATCACTCACTGAGCCCTCTGTAGTCTAGTTTCATTTCTCAGATTTCTTGCTGGGTGCTTCAATCAGCTTCACTTAATATTTTCCACACTTTTTAAGCTGGAATCAATTGAGACTGAACTTTTCACTACCCAGAAATGCCCAGAAATAAGCTAATATGTTAATTTAAGGAGGTTAATTTTATTGTTTTATAGACCTAAGTATGGATGCACAGTGAAATCCAAGCAGCTATTCCCACTAACCGGTTGTTCACAAGCATGGACACTAGACCATTCCCTCCCATTTATTAATTTGTAAACAAGTAATTGAGATGTGAGCATTGCCTTATTCAAGATGAATGTGA
The DNA here is from genome assembly GCF_964188355.1 of Buteo buteo. Taxonomy (NCBI): domain Eukaryota; kingdom Metazoa; phylum Chordata; class Aves; order Accipitriformes; family Accipitridae; genus Buteo; species Buteo buteo. The sequence goes on from NC_134178.1 coordinate 33,153,539, forward strand.
AGGGGAATAAAACATCCAGTAACAATTGTCATTTTGCTGATATTGCCTTCAATAAAAAGCAGAAGCTATCAGCATTCAGCAAATAACTGATACTTAACTAGGCAGCGTAATTTCCCTGAGGCTGCTCTTTTTGTCCCCAAGAGCCTTAAGGAACAGAGACTTCCCAAAGAGCAGTAATTCCAGCCACACTTGTCTCCTCCAAGACGCTTTTCCTTTCTCTCCCTCACCTCATCCACAGTAATGTGTCTCTTTCTCTAACTGATGTTAATTAAAAAAATCAGGAAACATTCTGACATCATCATAGCAGCATGATTAGGCAGATGAATAATTTAGTTTCACGAAAACTTTAATCAGAAATTAAGCTTGTTTGCAGGGGTTTTCAGTATTGCTTCATCTTAACAACCACCTTCCCTTTGCATTCCTTCCACTTACTGTTCCCTCTCCCACAGCTTCCAGCCAGTCACTCCTGTGCCTTCTCCCATTCATGAGCCTGTGGGACTGCACCAGAAATGATTGTGATTTAAAAAAAAAAAAGAAAAAAAAAGAAAAAAAAAGGTTGAACAGCAATTTTACATTTTTACTTTTACATCTGGATTCTTGCAGGGGTCCGGCTTGCAGAGTGCAACATCCCAAGGCACTTTCATCGCCTAGTAACCACTGAATAACAGATTAAAGAATAATAAAACTACTATAAAGTTGTATCATATTAATGGTAGTCTCATCACAAATATTCTGTTCAATTCATTTATCCTTCTTAGAGAAACTGTATTAGAAATAGATACAGGTCCAAGGATGAACAATGAAAATTATCACAGGCACAGAAGGACTTTTGCTATTTAGTTTACAGGGGAGTTATTTCAGACTCTAAACTAATTAAAGTCTGCTCTTTCCCAGTCCTCAACATTATGCTACCAGGCAATTTGTCTTTTATGAAAAGTTAATACCTGCCCCTCCAGCATCTGAACCCACCTATATTGAGTAAATAATTCGATCGCTTTGGCTTGGTACAGCAGTTGCTATGTGCCTGCATGTTAGCAATTTGGGGACTGACTTTTATTTTGAGCTTGAAATAGAAGAGACAAGGGGGTGTATCTATAATATAATACACATATATGTACCCACCTCTCCCCCCGGTAGATTATTCAGTGGTTAATGCATTATAATGGAACTGTTTATATTTGTTAGCTATAGAATATTGTGCATTACATTAAAAAAATCTGGCACCATTCATAAATCATACCTTTATTCTGTACTCCATTTAGCCAAAAATATGCACATATGTACAGACACATTTTATCAAACAAAGGCACTACTGAATATAAATAGAATATTTCTCAAACTTCAGATTAACGTAAAAACAACATTGTGCAAATACCTGATTCTGCCAACCCACTGGCACATCCTCCACATTTTTAAGTGTTCTGCCTAAAGCAGCGTAGCTAAAGACTACGTTAGTGGGAAGAAATAGGTGAAAATACACCATAGATTACACAAGTAAAAGTAAGAGAGACAGCAGATGTCACTAAGGTGAGAAAAACCTTGCTGACACTCCAGGGAACCTTCCACTTAAATGATATTTAAAAATTAATAATCAAGCACTGACAAACTGAGGGTAGAACTTCTCAGAAAGGAGACAATGTCTCACATATATTGTCATCTCTGCTAGAATCAGGAAAATTACAACAACTTCCCTGAGTGAATTCACAGTTTAAAATAGAGGATTAAGCAAGAATCACATGGCATATTTAAAAATGTACATCTCTGTTTAATGTATTTTGCATAAGCAATCGATATCTGTTGCCTACACATGGCCACAAAGTTTGAAATACTTTCCAAAACCTCTGCAAGCAGTGTCAACCCAAAGCGAAAGCAGCCGTGGGGTGTGCAAAAGATAAGGGGTGCTGCCAGGTTCTCCTACCTGGGTATGTACAAAAGCCTGAATTCTAGTGACTTTTAAGTTTAAATCTGTACTTTTGCAAAAAGATGTGGTTTTAACTGCAGACTAACAACATCTGTACTTTGACACCGACTCCTTCTTAGGAGAGGACCTTGTTTGGTCATTAGGTTGGCTATTGTAACTGCAAACCAGCACCAGCACCCAGCAGAGTAGCATACAGACACTGGGTCTCCTCACGCCTTTGGAAAGAGTGGAGAACTTAAAGTTTTTGCACCCAGCTGCAGCAGCAACTCTTGCAACTAGTTTTCTTTTTAAATAAGGTGATGGAGGAGTGACTGTATTAATTTCACTAAATTACTTCAGTGACAGTCTTAATGAAGAACATGAGTTCTGTGAAAGGGCACACAACTTCTCTATGTTATGGTAGCAGAGGATGATAGACATGGAAGCTAAACATTTTTTTCACAGTTTTTCAAACAATACGAAAGATTTTAACTCGTAAGGTAGATGCTTGAATTTAACACAGAGGGGATATTTATCCTTTCTCTGCTCCACTAGAAGCACACCTGCTTTCTCTGTGTTCTATTGTCATCATCTAGATTTGTGAAATGTGAAACAGAAGCAAGAAGAAAGAAATTGAATATGATAGTTATTAATTGGTTACATTTGTAAGCATTATTCTAGAAAATGAGCTTGCAGGGAATGGATTGGGAGGGACAGTATAGTTCCAACAAGTGCACACCTTCAGTATACAGGACAGCAGCAAATATAGCAGGTCAATTTATTAATTCTGAAATGTTTACAATGCTGCTCAGCACTCACATGAAAACTGCTTTGTAAAAAAGGCCCTGGCAGTAACTTCAGTTGAAAAGGCAGAGAGAGAGAGAGAGAGAGAGGGGAGGATCCCACCAAGTAATAAAAGCTTGTCATTTCCACTGAGAAGGTTAGTTCCTTGTGGGCCAATGTGCAGCCAGTTCGAGGCTTGCCTTCCATTGCTAGTCCACACTGGCATTTACAGAAGCCAGATCAGATGTAATGATGGAAGCTTCTCTGAAAAATTCCACAGGCCAAAAAGAGCTAATTTCACTGAGATTTATGTGATAAAATATTGTTAATTATCATCCAGAAAACTGTTGCACTCCAGGGCTGCTTGCCAGGTGCCATCAGATCTAGATCAAGTTCCTAAGTACTTATAAGTACTAACAGATCCTATACTATTGTGTCAATAAGTGGTTAAGGGAAAACAACTGTGTAAAATGAGATCTATTAAAAAACCTCTAGCGTAAATAAAGGTGAGGAAAATGTTATGAAGTCATACAAATGTACTAAAAATGTCAAATTGCCAGTTTCATTGTTTTATACAATGGTTGGCATCAGCGCAGGAATATCTACGAAGAATGAAAAGGAATAAATTTTGCCACCTTTGTCTGAAATATATGGGCCCCCACCACAACTGCTTTGCTTTATAGGTCCTGGTGCACTAAGACCACATCTCAGTCCTGTGAAACACAGTTCTGTCAAAGCACCTTATGATTAGTTGAGTAAGGAATTGGAAGTATTTCATACATGTTGCAGCTGGAGTCAATTCTTCATTAGAACAAAGCTCATAATTTTAGCAAATACACCTACTGTCAGAATTCAGCCTCAAAATATAACTAATATCATGTCCGAATGCTAATCAGCAAAATAAATCTAGAAAGAAAATTCTCTCTCAAGTCTGAGGCAATGATGATTTGAAAGGGAGCAGTAGGTGAAAGAAACTGAAATAATAAATGTTATACTAATAGGGTTTTGCTCATTTTTATTTGAGGTCTGAAAGCATTTAAAGAAAATAACAACCACAACTTTATAGCCTGATTTCTCAGCTGAGAAAGTTCTTGGTAGCTGACAATGAAAACAATGCAGTCTCCTTTATCGCCATCCCCCAAAATAGGTAAGTTTATGTATTATACAGAGGAATTCAAAACCAAAGTTCAGAGTATTAAATCGCTTTAAAATGTTAGATGAAGGGAGTCTGGAGTAGAATTTACAAACGCAGAAGTCAGTGGCCTTGCCATCAGTTTATTCATGTCCCACTTTTTGTAGGTTCTGTGCTCTTTTTCAATAAAGTGCAACCAGTCATCTGCAGGACTTCTACGTTTTCTTTGCTATTGCTGTAAGAGCTCAGCCAATTGTTAGAGCAGGAACTCTCAAAGTCTGGGTTCAGCTCCTGACTCAGGAACAGTTTTGGTAAGCAGCCTTGGAGGAGATACTGTAATTACAGATGAGGCAGCAATCTGGAGATAGTATTTTATTTTCTATCTTGCCGAAGTAATGCAAGAATTAATGAAAGTTTGCAGAACACTAGAAGATCCTGAGGCTGAATATCCTATGGAAGTACTAATGATTTATCTTATCTCTTTTTGAGCATATGCACACAGTCAGTTAGATGTTTTTCCAGAAAAGACTAATCTTGTCAGAATAACAAACTTGAGCTCCTCCTTATCGCTCCATGTCATAGCTTTCAGTATAGAACAAAACCAGCTGTAACTGATATGTATTTCCTGCAATAAGTTTCTTGATTCTTTTCCATGTGTTAAATAATGTATGTGAATTTATCCCCTACATTTATGAAAAATTATTTGCTCAGTACTCTTCCAATTTCTATTGTCAGATTTTGTTTCTTCATCTAGAATTAACTGGTTAGTGAATTTAGACATGCATTTGATCTCTCATAGTAAATCATTTCCAATATGTCAGAAGGTATGGCCACAGAAACTGTCTGGAGGCTAATCTATTCAAGTGTCAGTAGAGTGAAATAAAAAAAATGCACTTCTTACTTGACAGTGACAGCAAACCATAACAAACAAGAAATGGTACAGTGATTGCAGAGGTGTGTGTCATTTTTATGAGCTATAGAGATGCAAGTTGAAAATTTTGCATCTGGCAAGTGACTCCAGTTTGATGTACCTACTGTTACTCTGCTGAGATCTCTAGATCTGTGGATGGCTACCAGGATGAGCTGGGAAAACTGAAAAATGGCTCTGTAAGCTATGGCTACTATTTATGATACTGAATTTGCCACTGGACTACACTAAATGCTGTTTGAACATAACTGATCTTATTGCCAGTACAGCATGATTTCTGGTTTTCTAAAAAAATTGTAAACCAAACCATTTGTCTTACATCCTATCTTCAGTAACACCACCACTTCCTCCTTCATTTTGAGAAAACTTGTATCTAAATCCACATCCCTGTGGATGGCCAATGTCTTTCTATATGTGGTCTTTTTGAAGCCTACTGAGGTCAAAGGAAAGAAGCTATCTCAGTATGTAACCCAGAAAACTGGATTGCAGTCATTCCTTACAAGACTGATGCAGAGAGAATACCCTTTCAAGCAGCCTTTCTTAATCTTGCAAAGTCTATTTTGCATGCTAATCCAATCTCTGGAAGACAATATGGCTTTTAATTACATATTACTTTCATTCCATAATTTCAATGCATCGCTGGAACCCCAGGAACGTTGACTAAGTCTTCAAAGAGAAAACCAAGAAAGAAAAAAAGGGTCACAACAATTTCATCTATCACAACTGGGATCTGTGGGCTAAAAAATGTTATTTTGGAAGCAATCTGGGTGAATAGTGAAGTCTGAATTGCACAGGTCCCTGACTGTCAGACAAAACAGGTAAAACTGTGGTCCAAAAGATCATAAATGGATGGATCAATTCATACGCTGAAGGCAATAACATGCTGAAGACAAGTCACAAATGGCCATATCCCTTCCAGATGTAATTCTCTTAATGAATGAGCAGAAACCACCTGCAATTTTATGCACAATTTCTATTCTCTGTCTCCTATAGTCCTATCCTTCTCTTCAGCTTTAGGGTGTATTACGATGTCTTGTTATTTAGCTGCAAATATCAGTTGTTTTACTTTCATTAATGATTCCAATGTAGCAAGGAAAACTTTGGAGAAAGGATCAGTCACCAGTTCACAGCTGCAGGAAGTTCACTGCGTATGTGATAATGGAACCTGACCTCGACTGAAGGATGGTAAAGCATGCCACACCCCAGATGAGTGATTTGTGCACTGAATAGTTATTAGTCAGTTTTTATTTGGCTCTCAGGAACCAAAGCTTCTGCTTTTATATCTTTGATAGTGACAGGCTTAGGCCAGTCTGTCCACTTTAAGAGAGTTACAAATCTTTATGGTCTCTCCTCTAAAAAAATTAATACCTTGAGGCATGTGTGGATAAAAGGATATTGAAGTAGACCTAACTTAATTTCTTTCACTCAAAATGGCTTTGATTGAAAACTTCTCAATTCTACTGACAAACAACAATTTTTCTCAAACAGTACTTTTATTTCCTTGTTCTGCTTTGAAAATAATGAAAGCGCACAAATGTTCAGTCGACACAAGATGTTCATTTCAGAAAGGCTCCAGAGTTGTAATATGGGCACTTCTGCTCTTCTTCAGTCTAGGCTCTCCAGGTAGAAGCCACTTGCTGCTGTGCCCTGCTACTTCCTATCACTGATGAGAAGTCTGATGCGCGATTGCTGTTTTCCCCTGTGTACTGGGATTAGTGTAATCCGAAGCCCTGCTCCCATTCAACACCACAGCAGCATTTCTAAATCAAAACACAGTCATTTCTGATTTCCGACTGAATTTTGCAAGATTGAGCCTGTGGGTTTACTGTTTCTTCTGTGGATGAGAGAAAAACACATTGTTCTCTTGAAATTTTTTCAGGTGAAAAACAATTTAACAGTTCTTATTCTGTGGATTGCTTCTGCTTTATTTTTATAAATATAAAGGTAGAAAAGAACAAGCTTGTGGTGCTTTTGATGGGTTTTGAACCTGCCGTCATAACTTGGAGTCTAAAGTGATATAGCCTTCATTCTTTTTTTTTTTTTTTGCCTTGCCATATCTCAAAATAATGACAACACATGGTAAAGCTAGGTAGCATTAGGTATTTGAAGCATCCCAGTTTAGTGAGTCAGTATTTACTTTAAAAGACAACACAAGTGTCAGAAAATATAGATTTGTACCAGCCCTCAAAGTCTTCCCTGAGTTCTGGGCATAACAACAGTTTTTTATTTATTTTTCTTTTTTAATCTGCTTGCTGTAGCAGTTGAGTGTAAAATTAGGTCACCTTATACAGTCTGATTAGCAGTTTAAGGATGAAAAAGGTGATGTTTGCACAGCCATGTGGGAACTGCAAGGCTCAGTGACTATCTGTTAACATCCTCCAAAGGAAGGAGTTCAGACTCATACGCACTCAGTATTTGAAACACAGTAAGCCGTTGTCAGGCACAGGATTACATACAAGAAATTTGGTTGGGAATTATGTCTTAGTGAACCATTGTCAGTTCACACTAGGGTTACGGTTACAACTGTTTTATTATTGTTACCTGCTGGGATTTTACTAGCAACAGCACACATCAGTCTGTGGAAGGCTGTGCCATATTACAGCAATTCCAGCTTGTTTCCTTGGATTGAGATCCAAAACCATTAAAATATTACAGTAAGGTGCACTGTATTTCCCCAGCTCAAGATTGTAGCATGCACGTTAACGGCGCGAGAGACGATTTTTTTCGTGATGGAGACATACCAGAGAACAAGCCCACCACCCAGCTCAATTTTCTCAGCACGACCGACTCCTTTCTCCGGTGCACTGCACCACCACGGGTGCTGCGCGGGGCCACGCACGGGGCTTTGTGCCGAGTCCCCTGCCCACCCGCAGCGCACCGACGCGGGCCCACGCACCCCTCCCAGGGCAGGGCCTGCGCTGCCTGGCCCAGGGGCCCGGGGAGCGCTCCCGAGCACGGCACCCCGTACGCCGTTATCACCCGCCCACGCGTGCGGCCCCGCTCTCGCCAGCCTGGCAGGAGGCAGGGCAGGGAGAGGGGCAGCAGCGGCGGAGGTTGAGGAATACTGCGCAGGGACGTGTTTTCTGGAGGGGGCGACAGGCCACAACCCCAGCGCCACTGTGCAGGGCTACCAGCGACTTCCCTGCAACGGACAGGGCAAAAGCTGACACGAAGACTTAAAAAAATGCCCGCTGCCGGGCTCCCCGGCCCTTCCTCACGGCCCCGAGGGGCACTCACGAGCAGCCGAAGCCGCCTCCCCCCGCCTCCACCTCCCTGCTGCCCGGTAACGTTTACACCGGGCGGTGGGCGCTTTACTCGCCCCTGTCGCCGGGCGGAGACCGCCTGAGCGCGGCCGAAGACGAGCTGAGGGGATGGGCGGCCCCCGCGCGCGGCCGCCGGCCGCCGCCGCCGCGGCGAGACCAGGCGCACTGAGCATGCGCGGGAGAGGCTTCCAGAAGGAGGGCGGGGACGAGGTGGGGGCTGTGGTGCCGCGCGCTGGGGGTGGGGCGCAGCTGGCAGCCCCGTGGGGGGCTTGTGGGAGGCCGCGGGCGTCCTTCGTGGGCTCCGTCCCTGCGGCCGTTCCTGAAGCGTTCGTGCGGCCGAGTTCTGGTTTTTGAGCGTTTACATCGGGTGTCCATCCGAAGGTGAGGTGCGGGGCAGGGGGCTGCGTGGGTTCGGCGGGTGCGGGGGGGCCCTGGTGAGAGGCAGGGCGCCGGCCCGGGGTGGCCGTGTCTGCTGGGGGTTTGCTGCTCAATTAATGCTTTAGGATGCGTAGCTGTAACCTCTTGGGTGCTGGCAGTAGTTTACGCTTGTAATGCAATGAAGTTAATTGTCAGTAATCTAATTTCGAACTCGGAGGGGAGCAGAGCAAGGAGGTGAGTTTTGCAGAAGAGCAGTGCTAGGCCCCTGGGTGGATCCAGGTTCTGAAGCAAAGATAACAAGTGCTCTCTGAGATTTTACCCGAGTGCTTCTTCTGGTCTTTTTCCACTTTTCCGATCAACACTTGAATGCCGCTGACAAGTGTAATTGACGAAACTAAAAAGGACGAGGAAGTAGGCTTCCAGTCCAGAGCAGGTGAAGTGACGTTACTTACAGAGCGTGTCCTGCCAGAACTGTTGGAGTTTGTACTGAGCTGACTTTAACCTGAGGCTCTTATGGCTGTAAGAAAACCTCATTTATATTTTGTGTCCGACATATTTAGTGAAAACGTGGAAAACACTAGCGTAAATCAACGTAAAAGTTCTGGAGGAAAAGGCATTGCTGCAACTTAAGACACTTTGCTGCTAGTTTGTTACAAGTGACATATTGTAAGCCTTGTAGTATCTAGGGCCATTTTTTTTTAGGTGTTGTATTATTAAAAACTGTTTTCCTTAATGTTTGTGATATCTTGATAGTCACTGTATAATCTGGAAAGCTAAGAAATTATCTGTGTTTATGCTGCAGAATTTAGAACTGAATTTTAGTTCATCATCTAATTTATGCATTCATGGAGTTGGAGAGTAATGTGCATGGGTGTGTGTATGGGAGGGGGAGGATCTGGTGCTTCTAACTTGATTTAAGTTTAAGTGGGAAACAATGGTAGAAGCAGCTATGGGTGTCACAGGGGAGTGACCCGTGTCACATAACACATTGTTCACAACAGAAATTACTACCCAGAACCTAATCAAGGCACTAGGGGGTGAAGGCAGGTTTCCAGCCAATGCTCCTGTGTCTCAAGCATAGTGACACATTTCAGTGTCACATTTCTGTCTCCCAGGAAGCCCTCCTTACTACTGAAGTGAACAGGCCAAACATTGTGTGGTCACTTTCTCATTCTATTCCATATATAGTGAAGGGAGAGGTAGCAAGACATACTTAAAATATATATCACATTATTGCAAAATAATGGCTTTTTCAAGAGTCAGTTTCTGAATATATGCCTGTGTACAGATACATGGAAAATTACGGTTACTGAAAGTACAGAGGTGTTACTGCAGCCTCCAAAGCTGCAGTATTGCCAGCCTTGTGGACTCAAACCGGAGAGTGATCTAGCAGAGTCCTAGTAGATGAAACAGTGCATGCAGAAAAGTCTGTTCCTCTTATGACCCCCTTTTTTCCAGATTTAACATTTCAAGTAATAGATGATCTCAGTGCCCTAGGAAAGAGAATATTCAACACTCTAAAAATGGCCTAGTTTTGCCAGCATAGCTTTTTCTGAGATCACAAAAAAGTGGATAAAATTTGCATTTGCTTGTGTGACTTAATCATATTCTCACCAGTTAGGGGACAGGAGAAAGAGAAATGCAGGTGACTAATAATTAGTGGTAGTAATGAGGTCCATATGCATATAGATGTTACTTAGATGCATGGTGCCCTAAGCATTTGTCAAATGAGGATTTTGCTCCCTGTGGACCAGCTATTGTTGTTCCTGTATTGGAAGCTTCCAGTTAAAAATTTACTTTGGAATTCAGAATGGTGAAGGTAGGTGGTCAGGCATGTCCATATATGAGAGAGGCTACAAAGGAACAGAAGTGCTTTTGCTAGGGGTGGTCTTGTGTTCAGGAACTGAACTGAGCTTCCTTTGTGTAAACAGGTACATAAAATTAAAACCAGAATGCTTATTTCATTTTGCTTTCTCTGTTTGACTTACCTTTGGCTGGTGTATGGCAGCTTCTCAAAAAAACCTCTGCATTTTGCCTCCCTGTTCTTGGCTTAGGGATTGCAAAACTGGTATCAAATTATCATCAGACATGATAGTGTTCTTGCTAATGCCTAGAACATTTTTCTGAAATTCTGATTCCTCAGACTTAGTTTTAAAAGGCTGCCACATTACCAGCAGGTCAAGAAATGCTAAACCTTAGCTCTTAGGCCCTGTTTTCACTAAGCTAAATTCAAGGTGGCAGCGATTTTTGTTACAGCTAGAATTACAGTTACATATTTCATGCATATGCTGTACTGTAGGCTCTTGTGGTAGGACAGCCATCTCAAAGGTATGTGCTAGAGAATAGGAAAAATAAATACCAATAGGGAATTAAAAAATAAATAATGTTCCTGCTAATCTAAGATGACAATGTTTTACAGAAGAATACGGCATCAAAAGCAGGGAACAAGCACTGCTGGGACCTCACTGTTTTTTAGAACTCACAGATTACAGCCCAGAATAGCACACAAGAAAACTTGTGAGTAATACCGGTTGTGTGCTTACTGACATCTGGATGGCTGCCAACATCTTCATTTCAATAATTGTGGTCTTGGTGATTGCTGGACTCTACAAGAAATAGATCCTGGGGACACTGAGAAGGGAGATTTTTTTTTTTTCTTGGGTAGGTATAAATGACTAAGTGTTGTGCCAAGAAAGATGATACAATTTAATACTTAATGCCAGGAATGCTAGTGGGATCTGGGTTAGTATTATAAGATGAAATTAATGTAAGCAACCTTAACTGTTGACTCAAATATTTAAATTTTATTCCTTAATTTTCTGTTCATTTTTTTATTTCAAGAACAGCCAGGAAATGGGAGTTTTACTGGATAGATCTGCCTTCAGTATGTAGTAATGTGTGTTGGTTTTGGTTTAGTTAAGTTCATATAGTAAACTTTTTGTCAGTAAACTATCGGTGTGCAAGGCAGTCCTACTCATATTTATCATATCCCTTTTTTTTTCCTTGCTGAATGTGTCACATAGCCAGTTACTCATGGAAATCAATTTTTAAATACTTGTGCATGTCTGTTCTCAGAAGTAGGTTATGTTTGTTCATCCAGTCAGGAAATGGAAAAATACCAGATTATCTTTATTTGAACACAGCTCAGCAACCCTCTGAATATTGGCAGCTGAGCCCTATGTAGGGAAATGCTGCAAAGAGATTCAAATACATTTGAATAATGGAATTCCATTCGCAGTATTCTAGGAACATGATGAAAAGAGAGAGGCTAAGTTTGTCAAACATATTATTCGTGGCAAGTTATTCATTCAGCTTTAACAAGCATACAGCAGCTGCTGTACTTTGCTGCTAAACCGGTTCTTCAGTGACTTCTTCTAAAAGTGACATGTACTGGGGAGTCTCCATCCTTGCTCAGTGTGCAGGCTAGATCATCAGAAGAGTTTTTCTGTAGCTGCAGGCCATGTCATCCTTCCCTGTCTTATCCTCAGTTCAATTAAGACATGATACGCTTTTCCTCCTCAATGCTCTCCTTTTATCTCCCCTTCTTCTTCTATTTCTATGGTATTGTTTTTCTTTTTCATACTAGAGTTGGTTCTGAATACTGATAAGGTTAAATATGCTGTAAATTACTGGAGAAATAGGCTAGCCCTGTGGTGTCTGGTGTCTTGCAAACATCAAACCTTTCATGTTCAGAAGGTTCCAAGAATGATCTGAGTTTTCAACCTTTATTTTTCACAAGGCTTAAACACAAATGCCTCTTTTTTTTTTTTTAACTGCTTTCATACTTCTCCATTTGCAAAGTTTCCCAGTGAAGACTCAATGCAAAATAAAGTAAAATTATATTAGGTCTCTTAGGCCTGTATTAATTATGAAGGTTTAGAAAACCTCAGAAGTTAGGTTGGCCCAACAGAGGTTCCTGCTGTATGGTAGTAGTACAGTTCAGATTGGTTGATTTGATGCGTTTTTGTTTTGTTTTATTCCTTTCTGTTTTTTGATCTTCATTTTTGACTTCTAAGTCTTTCGGCCCTTGTGCTGGCATTTCTGCTCAGCTTCTTAGCTTTCACTTTTTTGTGAATTTTAGTATTTTTAATTGAAATAGTGAAATTGGAAGATGAACTTCTGAGCTTACAATGATCAAGGTGTTTCAACATAAAGGAGATTCGTGATTCACCTCTGCTGTCAAAACCCCCCATGTCCTTAAGAAATTAATTCAAGAGCTCAAGCTAAGTCTCGAAGCCTGACAGGCCAGATTAAGTGACTGAATCAGTTTGCATGCTGTTACCTGCAGTTGTTCAGTACACACTCTTCCTCTTTTTGAAAGTCCCCACATGCTTTTTCTGATTCGATAGTTGCCAGCCTTGGCTAGCCAATAATTCAATTTATAGGTTTGTGCCTGAGTTAAGATCCTAGTTGGGTCATACACAGATGGAATCTTAGAGAAGCTCTCAGATGCTAATATGATCAGAGTAGATGTATTTTTCCCTTCTTAAATCATTAATTTATTGTTATCTTTCTAAATACTCATTTGCTAAAGGGTGCATAAGAGGTTATTTTAGTGTATACATAATCTGCAGAATAACTTTTCTGATGAAGAGTGAGCTACACTGCTTGTTATTAGAGAGGAACTACACAGAGTATTTGTAAACACACTATGGAAAAAAACTTTGATAGAGTACAGGCAAAATGACCTTTTCTGTCTTGGATCTTTGAGCTTGGGCTTATATCAGTGGAAACATTTGTTTATGTATTTGTATTATAGAGCTAGTGATACTGTTTTAAAAGACTTAGTTTAAAATATTTAAAGAGATTTTTAAAAATGTGTTTTTAAAATCTGTTAATGACACCATCGTAAAATTTTTATATCATACCAACATAAAATTATTTTTTAATATTTATACTAGAAATGTCACAAAGAGATTATCAGGTTTTTAAATTTGGCAGGGAGACTGAGAATAGAGAACAACTAGTTTGTCTTTGCCCTTTGAAAAAAAGTTCCAATTCATATTTTCTAGGTGACTCCTATTTGTAATAGACCAAGCCTTAAACTTCACATCAAAATGTGTGGGAGCAGTAAGATTGTTTAGATCTAGGTTGTTTGTTACGTGTGAGGGTTTTTTGGTGTGCTTTTTTTTTTTCTCTAATTCAAGAGCATTTTATGATGGGGGAGGATTGTATGATGATTGCCTCATACTTAAGGGACAAGGGATGTATTCAGTGTGCCTGTTGATTGTAAACCTATTTGCTTGATTTGGTTTGCATTTTTGACTTGACATAAACAAAGTAGTAACAGCAAAAGCAACTTGGTCAAAATCAGGACAGTATTCAGGCTTTTTCAGCTGTAGTTTATTTTGTTTTGTGGGTGTTTTTTTTTGTTTTTTTGTTTTTTTTTTTTTTTATACTTCAGCATCTGGATATTGCTTTCCAGAAACCTGTTGTGGCCTTTTAATGCTGTTAAGAGTTTATGTGTACCTCTGCTTATGAGAAAGGGATGGGAAAAAGCTAGAATTAACTTGCTGGTTTATAGAGTCTTACCTTTCTGTAATCTACATGCTCAGCCTATTCACACTGTATAAAATGTAAACCTGTGCTGAAGTTTAGGTGATGTTGGAATGCAGATGATTGATTTAGTAGCATTTTATCATTGGAGTGTTGCATTTTGATTAAACAACTGTTCAAGGTAAAGTGCTTGTCCCAATATTTGGGGCAAAAAGAATTCAGCCTATCAGTTAGAAATTAATTTTCAGAGCAACATGAGGTAAACCCAGGTATAGCAATGAGAAGGATATGAGAAGTTTCTGCAGGTACTCTATCCTTCCTAACCAAGCTACAAAACTGTACAAGTTTGGTTGAAATTGTTGTTTACAAAAACTTACAAAATATTGGTACAAATTTCATCAAACCATCAGTAATATTCACACAACCTTTTTGAGAGATTGGTATGTTTCAGAGCATGAAATCTTGGGGAAATTTGTCCTGGCTGACTCACTCACTTTCACTTCCCGATTCATTTTGCCAAGACAGTGTCTGTTTCTGCTCCAGTGACCCAAGCTTCTCCTATTCACTCTTTACTACTTTTCTTCAGCAATTTTAAGTATATGGATCTCTGTGTGTTGCTTTTTGGAGACAGCCCAAGAGGCCGTGTTTACTAGAGAGTGGAGACTCAGCAGTTTTTGAAAAACTGGCATCTTTTAGAATTTCCAGGCCTGGCATTCATCATCATTAGTGATTTCTAATGTTGCTGATGGCATTCCTGTAGCTGTTTCTGCAAAGCAAACTGTGTGCTCTTTTGTGGTTTCAGAAGCTTCTTGTGTGAATGGTGTTACATGTAAGTGCTCACTCTTCTCTTAGTTTGTGTGGAGTAGCTATGGGTATTATCTCTTCACACATACACTGCTATCCCTGCACCAGTGGACCAAGGAGGGAGAGCACTGAGAATGGCTGAACCAAGTGCTCTGAACACTGCCATAGATTTCAGGTACTAGTTTAGGGAAAAGTGGGGTTTACACACATAGGTTTCATCTTGGCAGAAACATTTGATTTGGGATTTTGGTTTTAACACTCCTTACCTAAATGAGTAAGACAGACCTTTTAGTATAGTAGTCCATCAAATCATGCTTTGGGTAATTAAGGGTCAAGATTCTGCTCTGGCATAGAAGGTTTCATGATGTTTCCATGAACTCTGCCACTGTGGCCAGCAAACTTCATGTGGTGTAACCAAAGGAGCATACACGTACCCCAATTTCCATTGTTTTGAAGGCTGAGGAAAGGGTGGACAGTGGCTCCTGGTGCTTTATCTCTCCTGAAATAATTGGCTGGAAATACAGAGAGAAGCAAATGATGCTTTATATATGGAGTGTAGTAAAATCTGCGTGTGGCTGAGAGCCAATGCGTGTAGCTCTTTGGCCACAGGACATAATAGGAATCTCATCAGTTGTCTGTATGTAGGTAACCTTACTGTATGCAGAGCAGTAAGTATAAACAGTAATACTGGAAGTTAGGAAACTACAAGAAATATTATGGTTTATTTGTCTTGGAGTTTACTGTGCAACAATCAGCAGTAGTGATAACAATAGTGTTTTAAAATGCTTTTAAGCATAGCACTTGATGTCTGCTATCACTGATCTTTTATTTTAAGCCCTGTGCTGTTCAATTTTCCACACTGCCATTGCTGGTGTAATTAGGAAAATAAAATTACTAGTTGGAGTACTAGGCAGGTGCAGTATCTCTTATGGGTATAACCTGCAGCATCCTGTCACCTCAGTGTAAATGGGAGGTAAATGTAAGACTGGAATTGTATCTAGGGCCTGTGGTGCAGTGAGGAGAAGTTCCATTTAGTAGCATGATGGGCTCCTCTCTGCCCTGTCCCTTGATCTCCTGGTTTCTGCTTTCGTAGCACTATGTTGATGAACTTGCCCATGGAAAGGGAAGTCTTCCAAATTCAAAACCAGCTTTTGATTGTTTTAAAACGTTTTTAATGGTTTGAAGTAGGTTCTGAGACATCCAGTTTCTAAACCTGTTTCAAGTGAAAGGTAGTTGGTCTTCAGAAACTGATACCCTTCTCTGATTGATTAGTTTTTTAACACAAGCCCACACAGAGGAAGCAGAGAACAGAAACTTATTGTGAGTTTTCTCATGCAGTGACAATTACAGAAACCTCTTCTGCTAAGTAACTACTGTTGATGTACTGTGAAAATTCAGTGTCCAGTAGCCTTCAGAATTTCTCTTTTCTGTGCTTGTGAAGTTGTGTAGAGCCTTTGCATTGGCTCCTGTATAGCCAGTAATGGCATACATACCAAGATTTAACTTGAGACGTTAGTGGTTTTTTTTTGAGTGGGTGCATATTCAAGCTTTTCATGTTAAGGCAGAATGCTTGCTACAGAGATTCAAACCTTTCCAGAAGCTGATGTGTCTAAGTCGGAGATGTGCCTAAACCAAGGTTTGTAAAGGGAACTATCAGTTGGAAGGCAACTGATCAGACTGGCAAACAAAAATAGCTTTCAGGAATACCAGCCCTTTTCTGTCTGTTCCAGCTATATCACTTGGTCCAATAAACTGCCTTTTCCTGCAGAATTTGCTTGCTTCCATTAGATTCAGGTTCAGAACTTCATTGCTACAGTATAGAAATAATACAGGAATGTTACCATAGGGGAATAGTTTAAATTGCTGGTATTAAAAGTATGCCACCAAAGTCACATTATCATTATTGAAAATTGCCAATTGCTTGCATAGTGATGAGATGTACTTATGTGAAAAAGTTTTAGAAGTGATGCAACTAAATGTTGATTCAGTATAAATAATAAGTTCTACAGTGTTCATTAGGAGATGATCCTTATGCTTAATATGGAAGCACATCTTCCTGTGTAACGTTTCTAGCTTTTTATGGATAAAGAATTGATGTCTCTTCTGTGACATGTTAAGACATGCCCTGAGTAAAATCTGTGTTGTTTGTTTTTTTTTTTTTCCCCTAGTTAACTCTTACTAGTATTGAGAATTGAGTTTTGCATTTGTGTTTAAATTTAGGGTTCTATGTAGTAATGCTTTTTAAAATTAAGATTTAGGCTGCAGCATTTTCTTTTAAACAAGAAATCTCGGAATTGATAGAGACTCTGCAATGTAACCCTTATAACATGTTGGACTGTTCTTTCCCCATCTCCATTTTTCCGTGACTGCTGCATGGAATCTGGGCTGATGCTAATCTAGAAGGACAGTCACACCTCATGAAAGAATCATCACTGCTAATCAAATCAGAGTGAAAACCCACCACTCTGCATCAGTGGAGACATTTAATGTGCTGAATATTTCATGTAGTGGGGGATCTGGCTGTAGACCCTCCCAACAGCTCCTTGTTGCATGCAAATATTTACTCAAACACTCTGGTGTGGTTGAACGGGTGTGCAGTAACACCAGGAAGCCTTGAGTGATCCTTCTAAGTAATGGTAATTACATGTGACTCCACACATGCTAGGTCACAGTGGCTTGCAGACAGCCCCTTGCTTTGTCAAAGCTCCCCTTGCCTGCATGATTAAGTGGGCAGTGTGCCACAGGAAATTTGATGCATACAGGATGACAAATGTCTGTTTTGGCTGCTGAGAATTGAACTCAATTGTAGATCTGCAGAAACATCAAAATACAATCAAGGGCTGACATCAAACCTGTGAGCCAAGAGAATTCCTCAGGCAAAAAGAGTTGAACTTGAAAGTACAAGAAAAGAGTGCTTTCGTTTGTACACTGGTACACCAGTTTGGTTTTGTGGACTCGTTAACAAGGAGGGGTGGAGGAAGTAATAACCCAGAAAAATGTGTGTGTCTGCCTTTCCAGTTATTCTTTACATTAGAGTTGTAGTGGAGTGTGAAAGAGCAGAGCAATACAAAACAGTAAGTTTGCTTTCAGTTTTTAATATTAGGCTTTTTAATTTTTTTCGCTACAGTATACAATAGTCGATCTTGGATGTCTGTAGTCAAAAGCATGCTTACTTCTTGTTTACCCTGATAGCATCTCCTTGTGACATAAGGAAAAACTCCCTGTTAAAAATAGTGGTGCAAATGCTCTACTTAACTGCTGCTTTTGCAACTGCTTGATCTTATATGACTTTTAAAAAGCTGTCATATTTTGTTGCTTGCATGTTGCTCGCATGTTGCTCATACTTGGTACAGTGATAAGTGATGACACAAGGGGTAAGACTGTAGAATCAGATCATTATGTATCTCCCAGTAGAGGTAAGGATTGAATTAATGTTATTTTTAGGCCCTAGGTTTGTACAACCTGAACAGTCCCGTAGGTTGATGTGTGTTACGGAATCCACTTCCAGGTTGGAAGCAGGCTTTAAGTTTTCAGCACAAGCACATCATCTTTGAGTGGAGAATAGTGACTGTGTTCCTTTGTTCTGTGTGAATGATGACAGAGGTTGGTTTTGGCCAGTAGATCCTACATCAAACTTACTCTGTGGTCTTCAGTTTAACTAGAGCATTTCTGCAGCAGTATTACTGGTGCTTGCTTGCAGCTTTACAAGGTTTATAGACCTTTCTGAATATGAAATGGAGATGTCCTGTAGAGCTGCAGTCATGTTGTCCTGAGCCCTCTGCTTTTGTAGTACTACTACACCAAGGGTGGGGACAAAATACTTGCTTGACAGGTGTGCTTGTCAAATAATAAAAATTATTCCTAAACAGGAGTTGAGGAGTTGTGAAAAGAACATGTTGAAAGAGTTATTTGCTGAATTTGGACAGTCTTTGCAGCTGGTTGAATAATGAACTGCTGAAAGGAATTTGAAGCAAATGTCATTATTTGTCAGATAAATTGCTTTCAATAAATAATTTTTTCCAGCTCTAGTCATCCATTGGGAGACTTGGTGATGATAGCTCTAAAGCAAAGACCTTTATAAGGAGTACAGAAGCACTATGCGTAGCGATGCTTCTGGGGCAGTCTCCATAGAGGGGCAGAATTCCTCACAAGGCAGACAGAGTGAACCTTCCACCCTGTCTCACTTGCATGTTCTGCCATACAGCTCTGCTCTAAGGAAGGAAGGAATGAAAACTGTAGTTGCTTCCATCCCAGTCCATTTGAGTATCCACAGACTCTTAGGAGTGTTCAGGCTGTATCCGTGTTAAATACAGAGGATTAAAACCAAAACAGTTTTATACTCTGTGCGCTCTGTTTCACCTGTAGTGGCCAGATAAGTAATAAGCAGAAACATCTATAACTGGTAATAGTGGCCATAACTTTTTCAGTATAGACTGGGGACACATGATTAACCTTTTGCAAATAAAACTGTCACAGACTAAGAACGAACATCAAACTATAAGCAAACAAAACCTGAAGAATAGCCCTGCAAATACACAAAGAAAGCTCTGAATACAACTTAGCTTTCTTCCAAGAACGACAGATTTACTTTCTGGATGTAAACGGCTAAATTTGTCACACTCCCAAGTGCTGCCTTCCAGTGTGCAATCTGCTTTTGCATGCAGCACCGTAAATGCCACTTGCCCCAGGCTGATGTTCTTGAGTTTTTTCCTCTCAGTGCCTGGTTCCATAGTGGTAGAGTGAAATTCTGTTGTTATGGCATATGTCCTTCCTCAGGTGTGATCAGTCTTGAGGTTTATCTTTTTGCAAAGTCTAGCTATGGAAATATAAATTGCACATTACAAGCTGAAGATTCAGATAGTGGTTTTTTTCCTAGGGATAACTGATTTTTGAATGACAGAACTCACAAATACATGCATTTGTCTTTTCCATAAATGCTTTCTGTGCGAAGCAGAACACTTTGTGAGATGTGAGCATGATTGTTTCCCTCTGTAAGGAAAAGGGCATTTGTAAAGAAATACTTTTTCTCAATGTGTAATGTGTATACTCACGTACAATATTTTGTCAGAAGATCACAGTGTTACTTGATGTGGCTTTACTACTATGTCTCCTTCTGGACAGATTTTCATCATATC
Organism: Buteo buteo; assembly: GCF_964188355.1. Taxonomy (NCBI): domain Eukaryota; kingdom Metazoa; phylum Chordata; class Aves; order Accipitriformes; family Accipitridae; genus Buteo; species Buteo buteo. The sequence goes on from NC_134178.1 coordinate 33,173,358, forward strand.
AGCCTCTTCAAACTAGATCGAATCCAAGAGAAATGGTGATTTTTAATTATTTTTTTTTTAAGAGGTAGGCCTCTGTTCTCCTTGCAGTTCAGAAATATCAATCAAAAAAAAAAAAGGCATTTTGAAAGTTGCATATTGTATCCTTTTGAAGTAGTTATACTTTTGAGGAAGCATGTGAACTGCTGGGTAGGCAGCCTGACATGCTGTTAGGCTTTTTGGAGAATTTCTTCCATTGTGACCTTTTCAGGAATTGTTCTTCCCTTCTGGGGAAGGGGATGCAAATTCATTTTGTTCCTATCAAGAAATGTTGTAATGGTTGTGATATGTGTTGTAACGAGTTTTTGTGGAAATGAACTTTACTATTTTGGATTTAATAAAAACAAATCCTAATACTTACTGCAAGCATTCACAGCATCTAATGACATGTAAGAAATGAATGTGTCGCTGCTCTGAATGCTGAGTGGCTGCATGGAGTCACTGAATGTGACTTTCTTTAGAATTTGGCTCCTTGCCGTTTGCTTAGTACCTGGGAAGCAGTGAGTGGTGGTTAAAGTAAGAGTATGATTCTGCAGACAATATCACACACAACTAGTCTTTTTATTTCTGTGCTTGTTCTTCCATGTTTTGCTGTTCATTATGGGCCATAAAAGTATCTTAGCCTGGAGGGTTTCAGCTGAGTTTATCTGGACGTTTGCTTGATTAAGGTAGCAGGGATATGAGTAAGATTTGTAGAATGTTACCAGGTACAGGGAGAGAAGCCAAACTATCTATTTTTATTAAAGGTTTTTTAAATGTGAAAAGGAGTGTTCTGTAGTTCTTATTGTACTGCATTGTTGCAAGTAAAAACGTATGAGATGCAAGGAACTTAAGTCCATGGTTTTCCAGCCGTTTTTGGGCTGTCTAAACCAATATTGTACGCCTGCACTGAGTTTTCTGAAATAATGTAGTTACAGTTTCTTGGGAAATGTACATTGAGGAAATCTTATTTATGCCTGAAGTCTTATAATCAGGAAAGAACCCACCATAATGTGTTTGCATTATAAGTGTTTGCACTGATCTTCAGTGGAAGGTCACTGAGATTCAAGCCAGTTGTTATATTAGGAACTTGCTACATCTTTGTAATGGCTTCTGTATACATCACATCTAGGCTGCTTATCTTCTAAACTTCAGCTAATTTTGAGAATTGGGACTTAGAATGGTTGTCAGATTCATTCAAAAAGACAAGGGTTTCCAGCTTTTACTCCCATGTATTTTTTCTTCTTGCTTAACTTACATAAAAGCACCTTCACCTGTTCTGATCTTAGAAGTGCAGAGTAAAGAGCAGTGTTTGCTTGCTGAAAATCCAGGAAATACTGAATTGTCTGTCCTGTTGACATCTGCCTGCCTGTATGTGCTTTAAAAATTGGATAAGGAAATGGGAATGTATTGTGCTGCTCTTGTTTTTTAATGGGAATTTCTCAGAAAATAAATCACTTCCTCCACCCTTTTTCTGTGAGGAACACAAGGATAATTCAGGCAGAATCACAGCAGAAGCTTCAAGTAATTGAAGTTCTGCTTTATCTGTTTTTTGATTCCCTAATGGACCTTCATCCCCAAAAGACTGAGATGAGATGGGTATGTTCTGATTAATGTGGACTATTTACCATTTCTGCTGATAAGCTGGGAGGATGCATTAAATCCACCTCAGCAAGTGGCAGTGAAGTTTCAAATGGTAACGAGGACAGCTGCATCTTTCTTTGACTCCTGAAGGTCAAGCATTTCTAAAGCCTTTCCCAGCTTATAAATAAGACTGCTGATGTGATTCAGTTAGTTACGGAAACTGTAACCTCAAGGATATTTTCAGCCTTTTGTGTTGGTGGAAATACTTCTGGCTGTATTTATAATGATATTCCAGATAGTACTTTCCAGTGTTTATTGGACAGTAGCTTGTGTCAAGGTGTCGTCCTAAAAGTGGATTTGTTACCCGGTGTGCAATAGACCAATCTCACACACTCAAGTGAGACACTACTTATTCTGCACAGGGTGCTCAGTGGACTTTCCACAAATCAAGCACACCAGATTCATCAGGTGTGTCCCTTTTATACGGTAACAATTGCATCTAATTTATTAAGCTAATGCTACCTAATATATATTCAAACTATCTAATGCATATGATTACATAACCATGACACATCAGATGCTTCCTTCGGACACACAGGAGTCTCAGGGGGTCTTCAGGGGTTGTTTGAGGAGGTATCCCCTCCTCACTTTGACTGCTAAGTTGCTCTGTATCGGATCAGTGGTTCATTCTCCTGCCAAGAGGGATGCGCCATCAATCGGGAAGAACAGAAAGGATTAGAATTGGTGCTCCAGGTGAAGCACCATTAAACAGGAAGAATAGAAAAGATCAGAATGGTCTTGACTAGCTAACTTAATTTAAAACAGGGCTTTCTAATCTACCACAGGATTTTCTGTATCTGACATCAAAGCCAGAGACATGTTTTGAATGAGTAGCGAGACTGCCAAAATCTTAAAGTGGAAATTGGAGTTAAAGCCAGATTCAAATGTGACAATTACATGAGGAAGAGGTGGGTCAAAAGGCCTCAGCTTCCTTAGGCTTGTGTGTTTCAGGCTCTGTGGTACAGTGCTGCTTGTGCTTGGTGTCTGAGACAGAAACAGAAGTGATTACTTGGAAGATTACAAGTCCTTCATGTGCCTGTTAAGGTTAAGATTTTTAGCTTGATTTTTTTTTCCTTTTTTTTTTTCTCAGTAGTATTGAAGAGCTGCATAAAATTTAGATCTCAAATGCACCTGTGTATAACCCCCATTTGAGAAGAGGGGGGAGGGAAATGGCTACTACATTACTGGTTACAAAGGGGGAGAGTAAGAGCAGGGTCAGAGTTGCATGTAAACCTTGCAGCCAGCTTCCTCTGGTGGTGTTACCTTTGTGAGTGTCACAGTGCAGAATGCCAGTCTCATGCTTGCAAGACCTCTGCTGCTACTGGGGGACTCAGTGTGTGGAGCGGTGGTCACTATCCCCCTACTTTTTTGCATACCTTTTGCAGCTCTTGTCTGCTTCTGTTTCCAGTCTTATACCCTTTCTAGTCTGGCCCCAGCTACTTCTGTTTGCCTGGTGGCCAGTGAACGTTGTCAGCCCTCTCTGACTCTTCCCCTTCATCTGTTGCCTGTCCCAAAGCTGAATCTTACCTCCTCAAGGATGAGAACAGTTTCCTTGGAAGGACTCTCTTGTTTCCTCAGGACCTGAGAAGCCTTGAGCTGATCCTGAGTAATGGCTTATTTATTCATCCCACAGATGATGGCTGTGCTTACCTTAGAGAAGTGTGTACTGTAATCACTGTTGTAACTTCAGTGGTACAAACTACCTTGCTCATAAAATACAGACATACTTGCTCTATTGTAAAGCATTTTTATGTTAACACTTCAGAGAACTTAATCCGATTAGTACAACTTCTTACTTCACTGCAGATTCCTTCTCTTGGAGTTTGTCCTAGTGCCATCTTCCTCCTATGAAGGTACTCCAACATTTGAGTCTTTAAACAAAAGGTAAAGTACATGACTGTGCAAAGGTGTTCAGTGCTAGTACTCACAGAGCTGCCAACCTCTTCCTGAACAACTTTCTCACTTTTTATATGAGCTACTTTCTGATCTGATTTGTGTATTGCAAATACTTTGAAGATGTCCCCAGACTTCACATTGTGATGACTTGCATACAGGGCAACAGTTAAAGGTAGTTTAGTTTAGTGCTCTGTTCTTGGTAGTGGCTAGTACTACCTTTATGAAGAAAGATTAAAAAAAATAATCGTAAAGATGTAAGCTAAAACTACCTCTGTGTTTATGTCTTACTTGCATCTCTTAAGAAGTAGGCACGGATTTGTCATGTGGTGTGGGAGGTGTTTACTGATCCATCCACAAAATAAGTTTAGAATCTGTTGTAAGGCTGGATAGTTTAGTTATTTCTTCTGTGTGTCATTCTCTCTTAAATAATGGTAAGTTCTTGTTTCTGTATCAGGGAGTTCAAACTACATGTTGAGTGAAAGCATGTTTCCTTTTATCATTTACAAAGTGTCAGTTTATCATGTGCAAGGTCTTCTCTGGATAGAGAAAACCAGTGTTTTAAAGTGATGCCTTTACAGAGGCAACAAATTTATCAGACTAGGGTGTGGACAGACAACTGTGTAATTGAAATCATCTGAAGTTAGAGGGGAAATTTGGTTTGCTTCTGGGATTTCGGTATTGCTATGGGACTGAGAGTACTGTGGCTCCTTTTACTGGAAGTGTTGTCATTGTAAAGGTACAGAGATTACAGTTGTGTAATTATTTTTTTTAAATGCAAATTCCAAATAATGCCTCTATCCATAGTAATTTCAGTCAGATATTCCAAACTCTAATTTGGGTGGGGGTGTATTGTGTGTATTTTTAAAATTGTGTTGCATAAAAAGTTAGTTTTTGCTAATGCACCGCTACAAACAGCAAATGCTTGGACTGTTGAATTTCCTGAACTGTCACTGAAGAAGAGTTAAATTTTCTGTATTATGTACTACTGAAAGGTCTTTCATGGACTTGAATAGGAAGTCTGTATCATGGGGATCTAGAAAGAGTTCAGTAAACTTCAGGGATGAGCTGGCATGCCATGGGTCCTGCTCACAGTAAGGTTTTGCCATGAGCTTTTTAGCAAACTTGACAAACTGTGAGCATGAGAGAAGTATACCTCAGTAGTTTGGTTTTCTGAAAGCTGTTGGTACAACAGAGAAACATACAGCTGGTTTTCAGATGCCCAGTGACAGTTTTCAGTGAGGAGTTAACTGGGTATGCCAGCACTCCTCTGGTCCTTCACTTGTAAAGGAAGTGAAAGGGAGGAAAAACCCTAAATCAAACTGGTTTTCATTTGCGTCATCAAAGTGGACTTAAATGAGTAGATTCCTGTTGTCTTTTATTTTGTAACTTGCTAATTTTTGAGAGATCTCCTCAGGAAATAGCTAAAATTTGAGGCATGAGGGGCTATTGCTTCTGAGATCTGCAAATGAGTGTTGCTTTCATCTTGCAGCAAAAAATCCTGACATGCTGATATATGACCAAACTGATGTGCATCCAGCTACTGTGAAGCACAAAGCTTTATGGAAAGCCGTTCAAAGCACACTAAAAAGACACCTGCTGGTCAGTGCTCAGATTTAATCAATTGGCCAAGTCATTGTTGCTGAGTTCCTGCTGGGTGCACATTCTGTACACCATCCCGGCCAAAACTGGGATTGTCTTTGCTCAGCAGGCGTTTTGCCAGCAGAACTGAATGGCAAATACCCCTCAAGCAAGTCATAGATGTCCTAGTAAATGTCAATGACATACAATGTATGGATACGGTTAATTAATCATTTGGTGCTAATAACACAATAGACCTTCAACTGAGATACTAAAAATGTGGTTTTGTAAGGCTGACGGTATGCTTCTGTGTAAGTTACATAAGTGGTGGGTCAGTGTGAGGTTTGTGCCCTGTAGAGCACATGTGAATTCATACAAAGCTTTTCTTTTTGTCCAAGGGACTCAGTGACTTGGAAATTAAATTTAAAGCCTGTGCTACAAAGATTGCCTATGTTCCCTGGCTTATGGATAATCAAACCAGGGCCAAGGAGAGACACCCTGCTGGTGTACCATGTTATGCTATGGAAGAAAGTGTTTGCAGGTGATAAAGGATTACTAATGATAGCTGGAGGGCTGAGGAGACTAAAGTCCCTACAAATCACTGGCTCTGAATTATATGTAAGGAGACCAGTGCACCTTGTCCACATCTTTATAAGAAAGGCAGTGCAATTTTGAGATGAAAATTTTTTTTTTTAAGAAAGTAGGGGTTTCATGACAAAATCTGCAAGATGTCTGCGGTCCACCAAGAAAATGCAAAATTAATCACATAAAAATGTTCAGTGTGGGCAGTGTAACTAATCAGGTAACAAAAACCCCAAACCGCTCAAGCTTATAGTACTGTGGGAGAAAAGCAGGCAGCTCACTTAATTTTGGTTGTAAATCTCTTTTCTTGATATTTTTTTTTCCTTCTTCTAGGTTGTCAGTGTTGGGTTACAGTGTGATTGGATGTATGGCATGGCATTTGTGTTAGGCAAATGGGCATTTAAATTATGGTATTTATAGTTATGTCTGGTATTATGTTTGTATTCATTTATAGACAGTTACACTGTTACATGCCACGTTATCTTGGTTTGCTATGAACTCCCTTTGTAATGACCTGCTATACTTGATTTTTTTAGTAGATGGTGGGGTGGGGAGTGGAACTGTACAGGTCCATATATGTCAAGATACAAACCGGATGCCTTCATGATGAGTTCCTGAGCCTGATTTCTTGTGCTGATCTTGGTGGCTGCCCTTACTTCAGGTAAGAGAGGGAGATGAGGGGAGGGTTGGTTTTTCTCCCTGGACAGTTTGTATGTTACCTTCTTTTTTAATCATGGCAGGGAGACAGGAAAGTACATAAAACGTTCCTGGGCTCCATCTACCAGATTGTCTCCTTGTGGTCACAGGCAGGCAAGCAAAGAACAGGAGAACACCCTGAGGATGGGGTGAAGAATACTGGGCTGCGGGCCACTACCCCTGAGCAGTGGAGAGGCAAAGATTGTGTTTAACTGTTTTTTGCCATGCTGGTTTTCAGGTTTCTGTGCAGGACTTCTGTAGCTTAGTGATGGATTGTATCCACATTGCTTCCAATTACCAGTCCAGTCTTCTCACTTCACTCCTTATTGTATCCTAAAACCAGTTGACTCCTCCGAGCCTCTCCTTCTTCCTAAAAATGCAAGGTAGAGATGCAACTCGTGGAGATGAGAACTGATGTTTTTGTTACTTTGTTAGTTGTGTACTGTGTTAAATGTACTGTGGAAAAGGAAAAGGCATACAGCTGCCCATTGGTTGCATGAATTTTGCTGTTATTAAATGTTGAGAACTGAAAAAGAACTGTCAGTCATTTCTGTGAATACATGTAAAATGTCATTGGGTGTCCATGTGGATGTGATCTTCCCTTTAACCCCCCAAAATGAAGCCTCTGATACTCTGCTGTATTAGATGATTATGGATTCTTCAGCAGATCTTTCCTTCTCCCAGTTGACAAGGAGGAACGCTTATGTGGCCTGGGGTTGTAATGTGCCAGAAGAATCGGAGACCAAGATCAAGCAAGACACAATGTAGATTGTGTGCACACCATGCCTTTAAAATGCAGGACAGCTATTCTTTATGGGGAATGAAGGACAGTTAAACCTACTGGGCCAGATGTTGATGCACTCCTATACCCTTGTACAGGGGAGTGAATTTACGCAAAGGTGAATGTAGTAGGGATCAGGTTTGAGAGCTTTGTTTTCAGTATGTGTAGTGTCTGTTACTAAAATGTATTTTTTCAGCTGTCAAGTGATAGCCTTATTTTGTAACTGGAGTTAGCTCCTGTCAGAACTGTCATGCAATTGTATTTTATGTCTTTTATAAAGATAGACTGGTAAAAATTGAGCCATACAATTATTTTGGGCCTTTTAACTTTCCTTTTTCTATCTTCAGGTGATCTAAAGCTCTGTAAATGTTGGCTGTTAAGTGTTACAGTAAATAAAGCTAGGCAGTACAAAACATCAGGTGTTGTATTTTTATATAGCTACTTCTGTATTACAAAATTGCAATGTTTTTTCAAATTAATACTTTTCTGCAAGCCAGAGACTGCACATACATAGCCAATCTGCTGTACTTTTCAAATTCAAGTAAAGGCTGTGGGAACCCCATGGCTTCTTCCTGCCAAGTGCAAGAGTTCATGTCACACTTTCTTTTTCCCATTGAATTTGTAATCATGGGTAAATGCAGACATATGACCAAAGTTAACTTCCCCTGTTCTGTGAAACTTGCCTTCCAGAAGTAATTTGACTATTGAGATTGTCTTTTAGCTTTTTAAATTGCATAGTGAAAAGATGATGTTGGTGTTGTACCTCAGAAACCTTCATATGACGAATGAAAGGAGTAATATCTGTTCCTTCAGCTGTGAATTTCCTGATGGCAGTAATGCAAGCTGAACAATAATATTAACTCTTTCATCTTTATTTTTGGTGTGTAACTTCTTTTGGATTTGTTACTCTTTATAGCTTTGGCACAAGGTTGAACACACTTATCACACCTCATTGGTTGCACATTTTACCCTTAGAAAGATTGTTAAGACTCGTCTTCTTATTGATTCCCAAGCTGAGCAATTTCATTTTTTTGTTTTCGTACTTTGACCTCTAACCCTGGGATCCATTAGGACACTGAGCCAGCAAGGTGTAGACACATCAACTGCAGAGGGAAAGAACTAAAATGACACTGTCTCCAGCAAGGGATGCATTAATAGATCTGAATTCAAACATAGAAAAGGCAATTTTTTTCCTGCTGGGAAGCAGAGTCCTCAAGAGAGTCATCTCAGACTGAAGAACCTGATATGAAAATCAATAAAGGCCCTATTGTGCTGGTGATGTGTCCGGGAAGTGTCATTTTATATCTTGTTAGTGGATATCTAAAGGAAGTTAAAGCTACTTTGCTCATAATAATTGGATAAATCCTCTTTCATCAGTGGTCTATTTTGCTGTTCAAAGTAAAAGTGAAAAACTGTGGAGAGTCCAATTTGGATATGATGAGACTGAATTAAGGCAATGGCTGCTAAGGGTGGGTTGGTTTTTTTTTTTTGTTAGGCTGATACTGTTTCCAGAACTGATTTCCAGCTCTGTTTTTCAATCAGAGATAAAAGAGTAATTAAAAATAGAAGGCTTTCTTCCGTCTCTTTGACTGGGAGAAAACTCTGCTCCTGACATTTTTACTACATTAATGCTTCAGACAAACTGTAAATGCACCATTTGCTTTATTGCAGTGGATGAAGGAATTATGTGTCTTGGTTAAGTTTGTTTGCATTATTAATGTTATAGGCTGGATAAACTCAAATGATGGCAATCATAACTGTGCACACAACCCTGGATATAGTTGTAGCCTCACAAAATTAGCAACAAATATGGTAATGTTATTACAGAAGTTTCAATTAAGTTATTGATGGAAAAAAACCCATACAGTTGTCAGAAGGAAGAACATGAGTTAGGGAGGAAAAAGACAGCGATTGCCTATGCTACAATTCAGTTTTTCAGTTTCTTTCTGTAGGTAACTGACATTCTGCAGTTGCTATTCCATGTTACCATTTGAAATGACATATGTGAAACAAAATTGAGACTTTTTCCTTCTGTGTCTTTCAAGCCAGATTATTGTTCATTAAACATGAGTAATGACAGGGGTAGGAGTTGACTGAATGTTGAGAGAGACAGAGAAATTCTATGCATAAATTTTGCTGGTGACAGACTTTGTAAAGGCATTGCTCTCTTCTCTGGTTCCTCTGTATACTGGGGGGGGGGGGGGGAAATGTATGAGTGCTGAGTAGTCTTTCCTCCTCTCTGGAAAGTTTGATTGGTATGTCCATGTCATGAGCTGCTTTACTTTGCAGCTTTCCGAATCGTTACATTGACCTTGTTGGGACTGTGTGAAATTCTGCTTATTTGCAAAACACTTATTCTTCCTACCAAATGCATTCAGTGATCTTTTTATTTTTCTTAGGCCTTCCCTTTTACCCAGTAGCTTTTAACTTAGTTTCTTAATGAAACTGAAGGTTTCCCAATCAATTTGGTTTTTGGACTGTCTTCTCATTGTAAGATGTCTCTCTGATGCATCTTCATGCTTTGCATTTCTGTTTTTAGGTAATGCTTCCCTCTGCTGAGATTGCATGGTGGCTTTTTTTTGGCTTGCTTCATTTCATTAAAATATGTGAAGAAAGATGTAAAACAAGAAGCTCCTCTTTTCTAGCTAAGAACTGTAGCAAGGTAGAAAGAAAGATTGTGTTCTACCTGCTGGGCTGTTGAGTTGACTAGTGGTGCAAGAGGCAAGGCAGAAAAGCTGACCTTTCCCCTTACAGTGTCAGCTTTGATTATTTTTTTTTTTCCTTAATGGTGTGATATACTGTTTATTGTGTGAGTACAACAGAAGGCAAAATCAATGTTAAGAAACAGTGGGGTTTCCATGTTTACCTCCCTCCAACACACATGCACTTTCTTGCAGTGAAGATGTTATGCTCATCAGTAGTTGTGGGATAATCTGTCCCAGCACCCCCACATATTATTTATTTTCTTGTTATTCTTATTATTAAAGTAATCCTAATAATTTGAATGAAGTCCTACTGAAAACAAGGAAGTCACACAAGTGAAAGACCTGGTTGCTACAGAAGTTTTTGCTTTAGTAGCATTTGACCTCATGTTGTTGATTGGGGTGAAATACAATGACAATTAGGACCATCTTCATTTCTAGGGTTTCGTTAGAGGCATATGGGATGAGAAGGCTTGATAATAAATACAAGGCCTGACTAATAGAGATTAATGTAGTATAAGCATGCTGTAGTTAAGAAGATAAACCTCCAACATGCTTTGAATGAATTTTTTCAGCCTTTAGTAGTAGTATCATCAGTGCAGTGTGGATGGCTTTTGCTACCTACCTCCTGTCTTGCTAGACTGTATTCTGCAAGAGCAGTGGTTACGTGACTACCACTGGCCGTGTGAAACTGCTATAACCTTTAGATGTGATGTCCCAAAAAGTATATTTACCAAGTACCAAGTAAGTCCCGTTATTTTTGCCATACCTGTGAATATCCAGTCCCTCCGAGAAACTTGTTAGGTTTGTGACCTTTTATAGAAAGATGTTTTCTTGCAATGTTCCTCTTGATTACAATTGCAGGTGTGTATATATATATTTTTCACTCATGTCTGTGTATGTGCAAAATTTCTGGTTTCTTACTGCAGCTGTGTAGATTAGGTCAGAGGTTACTTCTATGCCACTTGTACATCTCATCTCTTTTGCACAAATTCATCTCAACAATAGAGCTCAGTTAACATCTGCTATTAAATTTCTGTTCTTGAATTTAAATGACTGTCTTAAATCTCATTAATTTGAATAATGCATTTTATTAAAATTGGACTCTAAATTCAGTGCTATTGGTGCCACGTTAGCCTCCTTATTTCTCCCTTCACCTTACTCATTGGAGGAAAATAGCTGGAATAATACTTTGGATACTGCTTTAAAGAATATTTCCCCTAATAGTTGATTGTGCTTGGTTGACCCCAGTCAGCACCTAAGCCATCACCCAGTTGCTCACTCTGCCCTCCCCAGCAGCATAAGGGAGAGAATCGGGCAAAATTGAGAAAATGTGTGGGTCAAGATAATTTAGTAAGTGAAGGAAAGAGGAAGAGAAACAAAAAAAAAAACCCAAAGTGATGCAAAGGGAATTGCTACCACAAGTAGCCTTGTGCCCAGCCAGTCTCTGAGCAATGGCTACCTCCCAAAGCTGCCTTCCCCTTAGTTTTTGTTGTTGAGTATGACTTTATATGGCATGGAATATCCCTTTGGTTGATCTGGGTCAGCTGTCTCAGTTGTGTCCCATTCCAACTTCTTGCCCACCCCTAGCTTGCTCACTGGGAGGGACAGAGTGGAGGAAAAAGAGGCAGCCTTGATGCTGTGCAAGTACTGCTCAGCAACAGCCATAACACTGGTGTGTTTTCAGCACTTAGTCACAAATCCAAAACACAGCACCACATGCGCTACTACAAGGAAAATTAAGTCCATCTCAGGTAGACCCAGTAAATTGATACAATTACAAGATTACATTCTGACTTCCTGAACTTCTTGTTTCCCTGATGTGCCCCCCCCCCCCCCCCAAAAAAAAAGTGACATTTGTAGAGTTTAGCTGCTTTTTTTCATGAAGGCATGGGAAAGTCGAGAGATTGTAAGTTCAGGTAAGTTTATTTTAATAAGGGGATGTGGCTTCTCTCTTGTCACTTGTCTCCCCCATCCTCTGGGCTTGCGAAGGGTAGAACTTCCTTAAAATCCTGCTCTGATCCTGAGATCCTTTCAGTCTCTGCAGACAGAAGGAGGTTTCAGTCAGTCTTTAGTGTTTCATTCTTCCCTTCCTCCTCACAAGCAAATACTGTCTCCCAGTGCTCTTTAAAGTAGTAAATGGACAAGGGGTGTTAAACTGGTGGTCTGAGAACAGAGCTGCGTCTTTTATGAACTTTATAGGTCTGTCATCCCACTGATGCTGCCAGAAATGCTTCTTTACGTTCTTGTTCACCATGATGAATCCCCTTGGAGGAGATAACCATTACAAGTCAAACCACCAGCAGTTCAGCATAAAAGCAGGGCCAGAGTTTTTGCACAGCATGTAACTTTGCGTTAAGACCCTGTTCCACACAGACCTGTGCTGGTCAAAAGTGACTTGTGTGATGTTCTTAAGGAAAAGGTACTTCTTTGCAGGGGGATGTGTGTGTCAAACCAACCCACATATCTCATTTTAAGACTTCCAAAAGACACAGTCTGCTGTGCCAGGAGAGAGGGATTTCTTTATGGATCTACAGCTCCTTTCTAGGTTTTGCCTACAAAAACCCCAGCCAAATAAAACCAAAACAAAAAACCCTGAACAGACAAAACCCCCAACCCCCCCTGAGCGTAGTGACTCCTCTGTACTTTTCAGTGTATTCATTAACAATACTGTTCCTCCTAAGTTAAGTGTCTTAGAGCAATATTTTCATTTCAGATCTTGGAAAAGGAGCAGTTAATGATAAGATCAAGCTGCACAGGGCCAGGCTGATGCCTTGATGTAATGGAAGAGCTGATAGGTGATTCGGTACACCAGATGCTAGCATCTAAAATAAATCCATGTGAAAAATGGTAATAATTTGGACTATTTGTCATACACTTTCTTACAGGGAAAAAGTAAGTGCTTTGTGTCTATGATAGCTGGTGGGTTTTTTGTTTTGTTTTGGGGTTTTTTTAAGTTTACTAAATAATCTTTCAGTTGTATGTTTTTTGTATTGGCAAACAATGTGTTTTGGAATAGACAGTAGAGGCAAAGGAATCTGCTATAGTGATATTAAGAATAGATAAGAACATTCCGGATTCATTCTGGGTATCTTCATTTGTCATTGCTTTGGTGTTTGTCCTGGTCATTATGAGTGAAAGTATTTAATGGCATTTTCATAAGCTGTATAAAATGTCACCTTCTAGTAGTTGTTTAAGTATTGCTTTAGTACTAGAAAACTAGAAAATGAAGTCAAGCATTAATACTTTTTGAAAGCTCAGTCTCTAAACTGTAGTATTTCAGTTGTGGGGCAAAGAAGTTCTGTAATAACCAAATAGAATGTAAAATGTAAATACAAACTAGAACAAGAAAAACTGAACTCAACTAGTACTGACAATAAGAGAAGCATAGCCTGATACATACAGAAGAAAATTAGGAATCAGAAAATCTCTCTGCTGCATCCCCCTGAGAAAGCCTATTTTACTTCCTGGCAGTTTATCTGTTAAAGTATTGGGTGACTCTTCTTGGAACTTTTAAGTATTTGAATCTTGTGCTGTCTGTGCTGCTGGGGCATGTCCCACAGCTATAACAAGATATGAGAGGAATTCTTCTGGGCCTTGGTCTTGTGTCTCATGAATGACTGAGGTTTAGTTGCAGGTTTTAATGGTTCAAATGAGCTGTACAAAGGCACAGAAACAGGTTTCTGGCTTACTGTGGTAGACTCCAAGTCTGTTCATCTCCTGATGAGCATTGAAGGGCCCCAGGTGAATTATGTAGAAATAAATGGGACTGCCTGATAATCCTGCCCTTCCCCAGCTGCTGATGTTTTGGGGAACCCCAAGCTGCCTTTGGGGCATGCTGCTGGGAGATTTATTGTGTTAGGTGAGGAATAGGTTTTGAGGTTAGTAGCGCTCAGTACAGCATTACTGATAGCGTGTATGTTGTTCTACTTGCCTCGGTCTCATTCTTTATGTGTCCATGACTCTGGTATCAATTGATTTTCAGTATTTTTTTTTTTAATTTGAAAATAAGCTACTGCTTTTGGAAGAAAGTATTACTTCTCATTTAACTCAGTAGTGAGGATGTCTAATGTTAGTTGTTGGTTACTTCAGGCTGAGGTTTTTTTGGCTATGAAAATGGCAGTCTGGGATTTAATGTGAATTTAATTATTGGTAGTTATGTCTTGCTCTTAGCAATGAATGGGAATGCTAAATACATGAGGAACTTTCTGCAACAGACTTTACAAGCTGGGGAAAAGAGTTTGGCTTCAGTTCAAGAATTTGCAACCAACCTTTTCATAATTTTGCTCATCACTTCAGTTTTATTGGAGGCATTTGAGAAATGTCCCTTGACTTTCCATGGGCAATTTACTGTGTTTTTTAAAAAAAAAGGATGGAATGTAAAGTTTGTCTAGCACTTGCAGACTTTTTTCTTTTTCTCTCTTTTTTTTTTAATGTAATGTAGCAATGGTTGTTACTGCTTTGTTATTAGTGTTGCTTGCACAAGTAGTTGAAACTTAAGCTGCTGTTTCTGCAACTCCCCAGCGTTTGAAGAGCAACATGACTTAAAAGGCAAAGAAATATAGAACTCTGGATATATCTCTGTAGAGGTGTTTTTATAAAGGCTTTTGGAGTTAACTCTTCCTTAAATACAGAGACAAAAATCAGATGAAACTGCACTACATGTGAAGTAGGAGGGAGACATCAAAATAAACAATTGATTCGCTAACCCTCAGATTAAAGCTCCTATATGAAGAAAAGATAGTGGCAAGTAATGCAAGCTGTACAAGCAAGAAAAGGGGGTATACCCTGTTTTCTGTAATGGTTAAGTTGGGATTTGTGGAGGGTTGCTCCTTTTTATCGTAATTTCATTTTATTTTATGTGTTGGAGCACCCACATTCATCCTAGATTGTTATCAGATTACAATGTGAATTATGAAAAAGTAAAACCTGTCTGGTTTGACTATTCAAAGATGTCAGAGCATGTTTTCCATTCATAGAGCAAAGGTAACTGCAAGAATTGAAAACACCTTAAGGTTGTGATGAAAGAGAGAAAAACTGGCCTGAGAATATAGACTATAGAAGTTTTATATGAATATATAAGCTACAGTTCCTTAGACAGAAGTATTGGAACTGTTAGTTTGCTTTGTCTTCTTGACACATCGAGCTAGAGCAGTGCAAATCTTGTGTGAGAGGATTTTCTGTATTTTGTGTTCTTATATAGGCATCATAGAATGTGTAGGAGTTGTGGCTCAATTTTTATTCCAGCCACATTATTACACTATATTTAGAAGGTCATAAGTAAATATCAGAACATGTTTCTATATTTTTAGCCAGTTCTGAAATGTCTAACACCAACCTACTATTGGAAACTTATTCAAATTCCACAAGCGGCCTGTGATTTGTACTATATGCCTACTGAGTCTCGACCCGTAGGCACAAAAGAGCCCTTCAGTTTACCTGTCATGAATTTGTATGTGCTCTGTGAATCACTGAATTAGCACTGTGGCAAATTTTTAGCTGACAGGTTAAAAAGAAAAAAATCCATTCCCCATTAGCCCTAATCTCCTGCTCTTCCCTTAGAGTATTGGCACTTACAGGCTCTGATCTAATGCAGTGTTTGGTTTCCATCTTTTCTTGAGCCGGGGAGGAGTTAGTGCTATGGAGCTGTTGGGAGTACATATGCGTATGTTTTGAAACCCCATGGCACAGGGCATGCTTTATTTCAGAATATGGTATAGATTCATGATTAAGCAGGAGTTAGAGGCAGCCCAGTGTGCTCAGTTGATTGTGTACTTCAATCCACTGTAACACCAAAGATGTAGTAATCCCCAGTACTACTCCCAGATGTAAGCATTATTCTTCAGTTCACTTGGCCAGTATTTTATCCTGTCTTCCGAGGGAAGAGCCTATTACTCATTTTAAGTAGTGACATATGCTCTCAATAGTCCAGATGCACAGTTTTCCGATTTTCAGGATGAACAAAAAATGTACATTCTGTCCAATTCACCAACAACTGCTATCTTGCTGATGTTACATAGCATTTTTTTCTTTAAACACTGATATTGAAAAGAATGGGATGGTTTGTAAAGAAAAATACTATTGAAATGTTTCGTATTTCCTGTTCAGTAAGTATAGATGCCTCCTGGCACAAAGTGAGGAATTCTTCTACAAAAAAGTAGGAGGAAAGGCAGACACTACACCCCCCCGCCCCCAAACCAAAACCCCAACAATCAGGAGGTTCTTGAAATGGGGAAAAGATACTATTTTGGAACAGTTGATTTCCATGGAAACATTCTGACTCTCTGCTTCATGGTTTATAAACAATTAAGACACTAGAATTTTGGAATAATGTTGTATCTTTAGTTACTTAACAGTAGAAGCATACTGATATGTGTACTACGTACCCTGTGATGTAGCAGAGTTTTCACATTGTTTTAGAGGTTTAGATTTTGTCAGGCAACTCCAGTTACATGAAATGACTGGAAGGCATTAAGAAGGAGGACCATGTTGTTGGAGGAACCACTTTTGATGCTATCTAGTAAGCTTTAGATTGTGGATTTTGTCTCAAAGTGGAAAGGATTCCTTGGAAATTACGTCATGAAATCATAGAATCATAGGATCATTTAGGTTGGAAAAGACCTTCAAGATCATCAAGTCCAACCATTAACCATGCCCACTAAACCATGTCCTGAAGTACCCCATCCACTCGCTTTTTGAATATCTCCAGGGATGGTGACTCAACCACTTCCGTGGGCAGCCCATTCCAGTGTTTGACAACCCTCTCAGTAAAAAAATTTTTCCTAATATCTAACCTAAATCTCCCTTGCCTCAACTTGAGGCCATTTCCTCTTGTCCTATCTCCAGCCACCTGACAGAAGAGACCAGCACCCACCTCACTACAACCCCCCTTCAGGTAGTTGTAGAGAGCGATAAGGTCTCCCCTCAGCCTCCTTTTCTCCAGACTAAACAGCCCCAGCTCCCTCAGCTGCTCCTCATAAGACTTGTGCTCCAGGCCCCTCACCAACTTGGTTGCCCTTCTCTGAACACGCTCCAGCACCTCAATGTCTTTCCTGTAGTGAGGGGCCCAAAACTGAACACAGGACTCGAGGTGCAGCCTCACCAGTGCCCAGTACGGGGGAGCAGCCACCTCCCTGCTCCTGCTGGCCACACTATTTCTGATACAGGCCAGGATGCCGTTGGCCTTCTTGGCCACCTGGGCACACTGCTGGCTCATATCCAGCCAGCTGTCAACCAGCACCCCCAGGTCTTTCTCTGCTGGGCAGCTTTCCAGCCACTCTTCACCAAGCCTGTAGCGCTGCATGGGGTTGCCGTGACCAAAGTGCAGGACCCAGCACTTGGCCTTGTTGAATTTCATACGATTGGCCTCAGCCCATCGATCCAGCCTGTCCAGATCTCTCTGTAGAGCCTCCCTACCCTCAAGCAGATCGACCCTGCCTCCCAACTTGGTGTCATCTGCAAACTTGCTAAGGGTGCACTCAATCCCCTCATCCAAATCATCGATAAAGATATTAAACAGAACGGGGCCCAACACCGAGCCCTGTGGAACACCACTTGTGACCCGCCGCCAACTGGTTTTCACCCCATTCACCAATAATGGTATTTAGAGCATGTTTCTTGTTCCATGTTTTACACTGTACTTCAGGTGCCCAGCACATGCTGGGCTTTAGCAAAGCTCATTAGCAAGTTGGTAATTCAGGAGCTGCCTGCATGATCTAAGTGTTAATTATACTAGGTAATACTTGGACATCAACGTAGCTTTAAAAGTCAGTGAGAGAAGGCTTTTGGCACAAGTGGATGTTTGAAATGCTGCACTACTAAAGCATTGAGAGGTTGAGAAAATAGCTTCGCATGTTTTGTATCAAACCCTCTGGAGGTCTCAGGGACTGTATTTACTGTGTCTGGGTAAAAATATGAAAAGCCATACGCTCATTTTACACTTGCTGGGCCATGTAAGTCCCTCTCCTCCCCTAAGATAAGAGACAGAAGTTTAACCTGAAAGGAAGACAGTGCCTTTTAAATATGCCAGTCTCCTAGTACACAACCCATACACTTTGGCTACTTCTCAACAAAAGGACATGAGAATTTTATTCAGCCTGGTTTCCTGTTAGCTCTGCTATGAAACCTATGCAATGTTGATTCCAATGATGTAAAGTCAGAATTAAGGAAAACAAACTATTTTACCTGAGAATTAGTTCCAGTCTGTGGCAGAAACAAAGAAGCCTAAGTGCATCTTTAGATTCTCTAGCTAGGCTTGATTTAGGAGTTGTCTTATTACAGCCTTCCAGTAATGGGAGGAGGAGGACTTCTGTTAGGAATAGATGAGGCTTTTCAGGCTCAGACTGTTGCAGTAACAGTGCTGTGGCTTCTTGTGATTTAATCACATCATATTATGGCTTTTCATTGGGCTCCAGCTTCTGTAGTCAAGGGTGTGAGAATTGGTACTGTCGTTTGAAAAAAATCTCTTCCTCTCTTGGTTGTGGATAAAACCTTGTAAAGCATATTAAAAAGTGAAATAACTATGTTTTATTCTAATCTCTAATGAAGGCATATGGTTAGCAAGCTTGTTTTGTTACCAAGTTTTTATTAAGAAGTAGGTCTTGTATATTTTGGTAACTGTAATGCAGCTTTTTAAGGGAAGTGCTAGCCTTTGAAGAACCCAGATATGGGCTGGAGTTCAGATTGTTGGTGTAATACTGACTGCAATTTCCTCACAGGGAGAGAATGACTTTGTTTTGGTTATTCAGTGCTGTAACTTTTCTAGTAGCTTAAATAGCTTAAATACTTGCTTTGGGAATGATTAATAAGAAATAGAACAGAATAATACACAGGGGTGTTCTGTCTTGTACTAGTGCACAATTACTTGTATGAATATACAGAACCACTGAGAGAAAGGTACGTGGACTTTTGAGCAGGAGTGATTACTCAAAGAGGTTGTTTATTAGAAGAAAAGATGTAGGCTTTCCTGTATTTAGGAGACTTACTGGGGAAGTATCATAAGCATAACTGAAGTAAGAAGGAGGGGATAGCAGTGACACAGGAACAGTGCTTCAGTGCTGAAAACAGAAGGGGGCTGAATCTTTGTGGAATGTGATAGACATTGAAGATGGGTAAAATTGTGGCAAAGATGAGAGGACAGGTAAAAATCTACCTTTTAGTAAGTTGCTTGATCTGAAATGTTTTGTGAATGAAAAGAATAATAAAAGCATCTGTGATAAAACTAGAAAAAATACTTTAGTTATAGCATGGGAACACATCTGAAAGCCCCCATTTTTGTTTCTGTAGAAGGATGGAAACCAGCCATGTAGTGGCTACTTACTTCACTGGATTTGCCAGCATTATCATTTAGGCATTTTAGTCTGTGGAACAAATGTGGGAGTGATGGTCCATTGGCATGAGGCAGAGCCTCCCTGCAGCCCCCGGGGAGCCAGGTGAGCTGTTGCGATACACAAATCACGTCAGCCTTCCCTGACAGTAACAGCCAGGACTCTTCTGGAGACAGGGGCTTTGTTCCAAACTGGCTGTGCTGTGGTCTTGCTACAGCACATCTGGATCAGACTGATCTTTTTAGGAGAGGACGCAAAGATAATTCTACCTTACAACTTTCTTGATAGTAGTACAAAACAGAAGAGATAAGCAAATAGTATTTAGTCAGGAAGTATGTTACCTGTTTTAATTTGCTCTTAGAAAAGCTTTTATCGGATGTGGTAAGGAATAAGAGTGGGAGGCATTCCTGCACACAGAAGTACACGTAAGTCCTTTTCTGCTTTTAGTTCCCTCCATGGTTGAAACATGTATGTAAAACGCTTTGGAGTGGTTGGGGGTGAGGGAATAAATCAAAAGGGAAAATGAGCATTCTCCTGCTTTAAAGAAAACATCACTAAATGACTGAAAATGAGCCAATCTCAGTGGACCAAATAAATTATCTCTCCTTCAGTGTTGTATGTTTATGAGGTTTGTGCTTTGTAAAGAAGCACCACAATTCAGCTGGTGTTTTAAGAAAGGAAAAAAAAAAAGCCACTCTTAGGACAGTTTGATTCTTGAGGTGGTTGTTGAGGTAATTGCCCATTTCTAGTATGTTTTGTTTCCCTCCTATCTGCACCAGCCCAGTAGTGCAAACAACTTTAACCCAGGCTGGTAGAGATGTAGAGGTCTCCGAGTTAGACTCCACATGCTGTGATGGAAGAGCACTGACAGCTGATGGAAGACCTGCAGAGTGAGCCCAAGACTTGTTTGACACCAGAGGATCTGCATGAAGTTAAAGCTGTTGTGAATGTCCCGTTTAGGAGAGAAGAGAATTTGACTTGGTCTGTGGATGTTATTAGACTCCAGAAAACCCTCCTGTAGGGACCCACTCAAAACGCTGAGGGGAGAGAGTAGAATCCCTGAACTTCTCTCCAAACTCAAACTGATTCTGAAATTAATTTTAGAAGATAGATAGCCACAATGTCCTCCTATTTTTATTTTTTAAGTGTTAAATATTCTACCACAACGTAAAAACATAGGAAGACTACTATCTTTATCTGGCCTGACCTTAGCCCAAGCACCTGAGCTAAGGTTTAAGCATGTTTGCAATGTTTCTGGGTAGTTAGCTGAAATGAAGCACAGGACCTTTTTTTTTTTTTAAAAAAAACAAACAACTTTATAAAAATTGGAGGATGGTATCTGCCTGTGGAGCTTCACAATGCATATTTTAAGGACGAGTAGGTCTACAAGTTTCAGATGCCAAAAAATAGTTCATTACACTCTAGCTGAACAAATTGCTATACTAATCCCTCTTCTAATGTGAGATGAAGTACTTCACCTTGGTTCCCAGTCATACTAAAAGCAATTTGAACATCCTTGTCAGAAAAAAAACTTCAATAGCACACAAAAAATCTGACACTGAAAAAGAACCTGACCAGAAAGAATGCCTTGTTAAACATAGTATTGTGCAATTTTGTAGTGCCTAATATATATTTCTGGTGGCCTGATATTTCAGAGGCTTACAAGATACAGCATTACTGGAGTTATTTATGAGAAGTTAGACTGTGTTCTTGCGGTAAAGGAGAGTCTCAGCGGCAGTGGTTAATAAAGAATTTGGCTTGGTTTTAATCCACAGATTTTATAATGCTTTGTTTTTTCAAATTACTGATACTTGTACTACAGATGTAAGAATGGTTGTAGTGGTAGTTGTTCCCTTAAACAAAATTTGGGCAGAACTCTCAACTGTAAGATGAATAAATATTCTTTTAAGTATGCCTCTGTGCTATTTGCACATTTGTGATATGAGACATTTGGAAATACTCGTATTGTGTAATAAAACCTAATGGACCTCTCATGGCTTTGGGTAGGAAGCATTAGTCCAGCAAATTTTCCTAATACTGACAATGCAAAGTGTATCATGCATTCTGCATCTTACAGCATTAAATACCATTAGTGACTGGCAGAAGACTGTCTTTGTGGTCTACACAAATAGGTGATTTTACTTCAGCTCTTAGATGGTAAAGTGTTTACAGCAGTCCTGTCAAATGTGGTATTGTACGCAGTCCTAAGTTGGTTTGAAAAGATAAGTAACATAAGAGCAGGTATGTTCCTCATGTCCTGATGTGCCTAAAAGCTGTACAGCTTTCCTTTCTTGTTATAAAATTTTAGTAGAGGTCAGAGTATGTGAAGGGACCAGCAGTGGGACAGACAGCCTTTTGCTTTTTACCTCTAGGATTCAAATCCAGCCAAATCATTAGTAGCTGCAAGTTGTTACCACCCGGTGGCTAAGCACTCTATGTAAAATTAATTTGGTAGTCTCAGCCCAGTTCTGAGTAAACACATTTCCACTTTACAAATATGATGAAACCTGGCACTAATTGGCACCCTTGCTAGCAGCCTCATCAGAGATGCCAAAATAACTGAAATGTTTCTTTGCTTCTAGTGGTCGTCTCTCCAGGTCAGCAGTGAAATACAGTGATGGGGCAGTATGGAAAAGACGGCACAGCTGTTGCCCTCGCTGTTTTGTGGACTAAGTCTGCAAAGTTGTCAGTCTGGTGCATTTCTCATGCCAATCTATGTAGAGTTATTAGGATTTTTCCACCACTGTTGGTGCACTTTCAGCAGTCTGTTGGCAGTCAACTTCGAAATCCTTTTTGCCATCTGTGTGGTTGATGCAGTGATATCATAATAGCTAAGTGGTTCAAATGTGGGTTTGTATGGTATATTTAGGAACTCAGAATTACAGCCGGTGTAGGCAGAGCACATTGCTGACAGGTAGCTATTAATCACTTTTAGCCATTTTTTTTCCACTGCCAGCTGCTTTGTAAATGAGGATTGGCACATAGTAGATGAATACCTCCTCATTGTCCAAAATGAAAGGAGTTTGTACCTTGTTTTCAGTGGTAGCAACCCCAAATGGAGATAACAGATTTCAAAGTGAGACAGTAATTTAATGTATGTAATGCCTGGAGGGATACAGGTTTGGGGAAAATAGTTATAAAGAGGGAAAAGGAAAATTCTTTCATGTTGTCTTGTTTTGTGAGACTGTGTTTGATAACTTATTCAACTGAACAAGAAAGTCACTTTGTGAAGTGCAGTCACTGACTTCATCTCCACCACAAAAGGGGGGAGGGCTTGACTGCATCCACAAAGTAGGGGTGCCAGTGTTGCTAGGGAATCCCCTCTTGCTTTCAGTGGGAGTTACAGTAATTTGTCTGGTATTCTTGTTGCATTGTAAAAAACCTCATGGAAATCTCAATATATAGATTGCTCCAAAAAGTGGCGTTGGTAGTTTAAAAAGAGGCAAGTGCCTCTAGAGTCTTCTCTGCTTCCTTCAGAGTGACTGCTGCTCTGCCAGTGCTTTTGTGTGTGGTCAGTGTGACAGTGCCTCCAGGAAAAGTATGCAAAATGAAGTTCCTGGCTACTTTTGGTAATTAAAGATGCCATTTATATCTGCCTCCAGTTGTGAGGTCCTCAACTGAGGCGTGCATATAGTACCAGGTAACATTGGAAACTTTAACCCTGTGTTTGAATGGCACGTGTTCAGGTTGAAGGTGCACGTGGTACAGGTATGAGAGTCACAGTAGTCAGTCATTGCTTTTGCTTTTCCGTAGGCAGAAATTGCATTTTGTAGGGCTACTTTTGCATGGAGTTGATTATGGTATTTTCCTTACTCAAGCCTTTAGTTCTGCAGTTTAGTTTCTTTGAAATATTATATTTAAAATATGTTCAAGCTTTCCTTCCAGAAGCTTTGAAGTCTGCAACAAAATTGTGCACGCTTACTGCTTTTCCATTAAAATATTTTCAGGCTAAATATACTGCCTTGTTCACCAAAACTCTCAACTGCTATTGTGAAGCCGAAAAACTTTATAGATATGCAAATATCTATCTATATATGGATAGATACTGTATTTGTTCTGAAGTGACTGAAGAAAGTAGTATAGTCTGT
This sequence comes from Buteo buteo, assembly GCF_964188355.1. Classification (NCBI taxonomy): domain Eukaryota; kingdom Metazoa; phylum Chordata; class Aves; order Accipitriformes; family Accipitridae; genus Buteo; species Buteo buteo. Next base: position 33,196,666 of record NC_134178.1, read on the forward strand.
CTTGAGAAAGAGATCCACAGGCTTGCCCTTTGAGAATCAGTGTAGGTCCATGGTTTTGATAGGGGTATGTCAGTTTGTGCTAGGTAATAAGCCAGCTCAAACTAGCTGTCTCTGCTCTGATTTATTTCATTAGTACAATAAATGTGCTTATGTCTGTGCTGGGGTGCTGGGCCTCAACTTCCTGGGCTTTACTGATGGAGGTTGTAAAAGTGTGTAGATGTTAGAAAGGTCAGTAAAATTCATCCAGAAACTACTCATACCTTAGACTCCCAGAGACACAATTAATTTACTTCTGGGAGAAATTACTCTGGGGGTCAAAACCAGTCTGCACAAAGTGATAAACTGTTGAACCCAAAGAACTGGAATCTAGCAGGGCTGTTGTGCGTTACCCTTGAGATCATGATTTATGAAGATACATACGATAGTATCCGAATGCCAGTAATGTCCATGCATAATTAAAAATTTTCTTGATTTTTGTTTAACTGAGTATCTTCATGTCCTTTTAGTATAAGAAAAGGTGAATATAAATTATCTGTTGTCTGTTAACCACATTGTTTGCTATTCTGTATGCTTTTACTAAGTTTATGTGTATTGGTCTCTTCTTGAAAGTAAATAAAGCTAACCTTTTACAGGGGAGTTGGGCTATGTCTTTTAAGCGTTCTTTTATAGACTCCTTTTTGAACCACCAGTACTTCTGCTGTGTCCACGTAACAGGGGATACAGTAGCACTGCCATGTCAGCACTGGCTGAAGGATGGAAGGTGGAGGGGTAGGAGGTGTTCTCAATGCCATAAGATGTGCCCTCTCCCTCAGTTCCAGATAAAAAAAATATGGTAATAGCAGGTATGTATATACTGACGGCAGCAGTAGTTTGAACTGCTTTAAAATTAGCTACTTTGTAACCAGGCAGATTTGCACTTTAAGTTTCATACCTATCTATATTTTTAATCCTTATTTTCCAAGTGAAGTAGGTACTGAGCTTCAGAGTTTTAGTGAATTAGAACACCTTTCGCTAAAGAGTTTTTGGAGCCTGAAAGCTTGTTATCCTGTCATCTTACAATTTACAGACATACAATTTTTAAGTCCTTTTTAGTTTATTCCAATCTGCTAAAGTACTCAGCTTAAATAAGACATGCAGAAAAGTAGAACCCAAAATAAAACAGTCTTTCCTGTGGACTAGCTTCTTGGCCAACCTTTTTAAGATGACTTTGTAAAAGAACATCAATGCAAACTGGAAAATGAGTATGGTCTAGAAATAGCATTCATGTGGAAAAAGGTACACTGTCTACCACCTTGCATTTTCAGTATACCTATTGCACTTAAATGACAGTCACATCAGTGCTTTTTGTCTGCCCAGTGTCTGCCTCTTCCTGTGTAGTTCAGTATACCTTCACTTAGTTTCATAAGCGTTTGCAGTCCATCATTCTTTGCTGTTTCTTAGCTTGTGTAATATGCAGCCAAAATGAAATATTAATTGGTATATTTCATACCCTGTTAGAGATAAAAAAACTAGAAACATACGGGAATTGGGACAAACAACACTAGTGTAAGTTATGTGTGTTCATTCTCATTGTCATATGCTTTTAGTTTGGCCCCATAGTTTAAGAGTTATGGTAGGTCCTAGTAAGCATTAGAAGTGGAGTCATTAAATTAATTTCCTTAAGTAAAAGGATGTCTAGTAGGAGTTAAAGTTGGTCAGTATTTGAGTGGGACTGAGATTTCTATTCTAAACTGTACTAATACAGTGTTCATGTGACATTACAAACTCTGCTCTGGATTTGCCTTATACGTTTACAGTAGACATTTCAAACTGTAACTTGTGCTATAACAAAGATGCTAATAAAGGGAAGAAATGCAGAAGCAAAGTCATTCCTCTCTAGCCACTGCTTAAGTAATTTGAATGTATGGAAGTTTTCCTTGGGTATGGTACACAGGAACTATTTAACACAGTGACTGCTACTTTTTCTAGATGTTTTTGATAATAGGTTTCAAAACAGATGAATATGGTATTTGGGGTATCTTTCACGGTATGTTTTTTTTGTGGCTTTTTTTCTAGCTACTTGGCATTCAGTTTGTTAGGTGAAGTGAGAACATTTGAGACCTGTATTAAACATTTCATATTGCAGATTAATTTAAATGATTAGCTGTAGGGCATCTGGCTAACGTGCAAAATATCTTTGAGAACTCAAAACACCCAGGCATAGTTAAATTTTGGAGTGAACTTTGGAGTTATAATGATACACAACTAAGAAAACATTTTGTGTTTTTAATTTTAGAATCTGCTACAAAAGATTGTCTTGCTATTATCTGAGCCTGGTGTCTGTTCAAGTCTCACAGTTTTTCTGTTCCCTTGGGGATACATAGAACTGATTGAAAGAACAATGTGATTGTATGACTATGTTCAAGGAATATGTAATATAAATTAAATGCAGGAGGTATTAGAAATATTTTTTAAAATCAAACTTTGAGTTCAGTACGTGATGGAAAGCAAAATGCTGATACTGGTAGAAATGGAAACAATTAATTTAATCACTCTCTGTAGTTACTTGCTGTAATTCATTTAAGCACTTCAAAAAATTTATTCATTATAAGCCATTTACTCAATATAATTCATTTATCTAACAGTATAATTCATTTGCTGCTTTATCCATTTACTAAGCATAATTAAGTCTCCTGAATGAATGTATTTGTAAAGATTCACTATCCTTTCATCAGGGCATTAAGACATCTCAGTTAAGTTGAAAGGAAAAAAAAAATAATCTGTTGTTATAAAGATTAGCTTTGTCACAAGCAACTTTGGTTGCGTTTATAGCTCATCTTCTGTCTGATTTGATAACTGATGCTGGTTGGAAAGCTCCCACCCCCAGTATAAGTACAACTAGAGGGTTAGTTGGTCATCTAAGAACTTCAGGGCTATTTGCTGTAGCCATGAAGCATCAGCATGCTTGAATGTCCTTTCAAGACATTGTAAAGCATAGCATACACCTGAGAATAAAATGATCATGTGGCAGCTCCAAACTGCTTGCTTATGTATGTGGAGATGACCTGTCCCAAGGCTGAATGGTGAACGGTGGTGGCTGTGTTGAACGTACTTGGTCACTAGGTGTGGTCAGCTAAGGCAGAGAGCAGAGCAAGAAGCTGCTGAGAACAGAACAAAGTTCAATGGCTTGTCTGTTTTTGTTCACATAGTTTCTGTTCTGCAGGTTCTGGGTTTTTGGTGGTTTCGGTTTTTATTTTGGGTTGTTGGTTTGTTGTTGTTGGGGTGGGACGTTTATGGTGTTTGGTTTTTGTTTTTTTTAATTCCCCTCCATAAATGGAAGCAAAGTATGGGATTAGTCTGCAGAACATTAGCATGCTAAAATGTAGCTACCTTGTCCATGCTAGTTGTCTACAGACGTAATGGAGACATGCCCATGGAGTGCCTCAGGGAGGCTGGGATAAACTGCCCTTTGGAGAGGCAGAGGGAATATCCATTGATAAGAGGGCAGTCAAGATACCTATTTTAGATCAGCCATCTAAGTTCTGTTCCCTTTGCAAGTACCACCAAGGAGTGGTATGTTCATTGAGCTTGGAGGTGGCCATTTGATTGGGTATGAATGATGAAAGTTGGTATAGTAATAGTACAAACACCTGTCTATTTGTTCGTTGCTTTACCTGAAAGGCCAAAACTGTTACTGAACAAATTTCTGGTTATTTCCCCACTCACCCAAGCCTGCAAAGCAGGCTTATCATTTGCAGAGGTTAATAAGCTCCTTATGTGTATAGAGAGATACACAACGTAGGTCGATATTTGCAGTAGTCAGATGTTCTGCTTGTCTTGGTTCTGCCTCCCTCTGTTACTCCATGCTTTTTAATTTAAGATCTGTAAGGCAAGCAAAACCTGTAAAGTCAAATGGCATTCGGTGGGTCTCCTGCTTGATCACACAGCTTTAGTGTAGCCTTTCATCTGTTTCCAGGTCACTGGACTGGTCTTCCCTCTGACACAATACTTCCTGAGACTGTTTAGTTGTCACCTGCTCTTTTCAATGCCCTTGGCCTTTTCAGTTTTCCAAGCCGCTTACCCACTTGCCTTTCTGTTTCCAATGCTCTTTTTTTTCATGAACACTGATTCAAAGCACAGTTCAGGTACTAATGAAAGAAGGCGGGAGACGCTGGGTGAATGGCTGGCGTGGAGTACAAGATGCTTCAGTCTCCAACCTCCTGCTAAGGTGTCTTTGCTATTAAATTACACATATAAAAATCAAGATTATTGGTACTTGTCCTGTTCTTATAAGATGAATTTGAAGGGAAAATACATTTTCATATAGATGATAACTTACACCTTTATTTTATATTATTGTGATCCTACGCCATTAAAGTTCTTAGTGTTTGGTCAGTAACAAAAAATATACATGCACACATTTAAATAGTTTTGTAATAATATTACACGTTTGTGTGATTTTTGGGATAAGAGGTATTATATTAAGCAAAGGTAGAATGTACAGTGCTAAAAATAGCATTTAACATTGAGAGGTCATAAGTTTTATTGTAAGACTGTGCAGCTGAGTGCATTCTTTTGGAATACCGGAGACAAGCTGGGAGGCAGAAAAATTAAGTAGTTTGCCTACAGACTGAATCACAGTGCATGGAGTGAGCAGTGCGTTGCAAAGTTGTGGCTGCAAAAAGATCAGCAGGTGAGCGAAGAAGTAGTGAGGTTGGTTTTCAACATAGGCCCAACCAAAAATACTCTAAAATAGTAGTGAGAGAAGAGGTGGTGGCATTGGAAAAAAACAAAACAGTAAAGAATGGGAATGTGTAGTATTCTCCATTTTGCAATATTTACTAACAAAAAACCCCAAAACAAACAAAAAAAGGAAATCGATAAGAGCAAAGGAAGGGTTCAATAGAAAGAGATAATTGGTTGATTTGATAAGTTGGATGGGTTCAAATGCAAGATGGTAGCACTGCGGTGCTCCAGAAGTATCTTCAGAGAGGAGGTAGTGATTGATTCTGCCTCCTGCTTCCTTTCCCCTTTTTCCTATCCTGGCAGTTTTACAGAGGTGTTCTAGGAGCATAGGCGAGCAAACAATGAGAGGTGAATAAAAATCTGTTAAGCTTATTAACAAGTGTAAGGTTTGGAGTTGTCCAGTAGCAGGATGACAGATGGCACCATGAGTGAAGAGAACAAAAAACTTTTAAATCAGATGATGGTGTGTGGTCTTGGAAGCAAAGGAAGATGTAGACAAATGGTCTGGAATTCATTAGCTCTTGTAAGGTACGTGACTTTTTTTAAACACACTTCATCTTTCATTTTTGTCTCTAAGTGAACCTTTAAGCCTAATATGAAAAACTTAGTGAACGTAATCTGGCTTTTTGTTAAAATTATGACAAATGAACTTTTTTCCCCCTATGATTTTGTAAAACTGCGAAGTCTTTTCCTAGAACTAAAAGAAAAGATAAATTCTATGAAACCTGTGTACGCTGTGGTTGTTTTCGGATTGGTAATAAAACCCAACTTTTGAGCAAGCTTAGCAGAGAATGATGTTTTGTGTTCCTTATTAGATAAGGTTTTTTTAACATAAGTGAAGGATCCTGTTCTGAGATATACCTGTAGCCTTTTTCTTCCCACCACCCAAAGCTGAAAATTTAGTGGAAATATTAATTGACCAGTTTTCTTTTTTACTATTTCTTATTTTCTACTCAAATTTCTTAAATTTTAGTCAGGGAATTAATTGAGCAAGTTTGAGTAATCCTTTCTCTGTTATCTGCTGTCTTCTTCCTTTCTCCTTCTGGAACTTGGTATCTTTTCCAAGTTTGCTCAGTTTTGGAAAAACTAAGATAGAAAAATTGCTATTAGGGCCATTTGCCAATAGGTGCAGTAGCTGTTGCGAAGGCATTCATTAAAAAGCAAGAAGGTAACTTTTGTATCTGAAAATCGCTGTCCTGTACCTTACTTACGTGAACATCCAAGTGTTAGTCAATCAAAATACCATTGTCTCACTCTTTGTAGTTATGAGTTGTAGAATGTGGGAATAACAATGAGAGGAGGAGAAGATGAAGTCAAAGAATATAAAGCCTTTTAGGTCATTCTGCCTTAGTGTCTTTAACTTTTGTAGTATACTAATTGTATGACACTTAAAAAGCTTGGTAGTGCAACATTGCATTAAACTTAAGTTATGTTCTAAAAGCTACCATGTAGAATTACAGAATGTCCTCATCTATGTTTTTATACATTTATATTTCTCAGTATTTTTAAAAAAATGCAGTGCTATTGAATTCAGTTGAAGATCAATTTTGGCTTTGAATTCTTGAATTCTGATTTCAGAATTGGGAAGGTTCTTGCAGTCAGGAACAGCTTGATTTTTTTTGATGGTTGTTTTCATGGTGCCATGATGTTGTAGGAGCAAATCTGCTCTCACTTCAAGGGGTGAGGGGAATCCCTTTTCATCTGAAAACTTAAGAAAATCTTCATATAAATATAAGTATCCTTGGCAAGAATGGCTAACAATGACAACAGCAACAAAGATGTTTTGGTTTCCCTTATTCTTCCCTTCCTAATACCTTCTCCCACTCCCAGAATAAAAACCCCCAAACCAACAAGTTTGAAATATGAGAATAAAATGATGTGGATTATTTTAGGTAGTCACAGCACTTAGTGCTGTGCATTTGTTTAGTAACTTGCAATCAGAGAAATAATTTATTTTTCTGAGATTGAATTGATTTCTTAGCTGTATAATGTGGGGGTTGTTGGGTTTGCGTTAAATGAAGTATAATACTTTCAGATTCGTACAGCTCTGAGAAGTTAAAATAGTGCCAGGTATAAATAGAACTGTATCATCCTGAGTTTTCTTTTGCATTTCACTCATTCTTTTGATATGAAAAGCTGTTACAATTCATTATCTTGGCAGAAATCATACTCTAAGGATGAAACAAGTTGTGATTTGAGGTGGGCTAAATTGGAATGGAAATATTTTACTACAGGAAAGCTTCAAGGAGCAAAAAAGAATAATTCTACTATTAAAAAGTTATTGCCAAAACCAATAACCTTTATGGAGTCAGCATGCCTTTGATTTAGGAAAGCACAGAACTGAGGCTTTAAGTCTGAGACACCGCTGCAATGTTTAACAAAGATAAATGATACTTTGGATGAGAAGAGGTGTTTCTTATTACTTCACACATCAGCGGCCTAAACTTTTTCCACTTACTTAGGTTTATTAATTTTAAAGATGATGATACTTAGGGGCCACAGTTCTCACAGCTCTAGGTATGTTTGCTGAATATTGTAGACCTGGAGGATTTCAAACAAAAAGACGGTTAATCTTATTGTTTGTATAAAAAAGCCCAAACTGTTTTGAGAATGGCAGATGAATGGTGCCAGTGCTGTGCCCTTATGTTCTTAGTATAAAATGCAAACACAATCTTTTAAATATTTGTAATACATACAGCTAAGTGAATTAGCATTACAGTGCTAGATTATTTTTTTCTTGAATACAGGAAAAGGTCAGAAGAATTCTTCTTATTGTACTACTTGGTCTTTCATGAATAGATGTTTTGTTCCTTTGAGGATCTAGCCCTAGGCTTTGACAAGAATGGAAACATGATGTGCCATTTACTGTCTGAGATAAAAACGAAATACTTAACATTTAATTTGTATTAATTGATACTGTGCCAATGGTAAGAAAAAAGTCACACTCTTCCTTGAGAGAACTGAGAATGCTCAGTGTGCTTTGAATTTGACCTGTATCTTTATAATTAGAAAAGGCTTAGAACTGTGGCAACCAAAGTACTTTTTTTTTTTTTTTTTTTTTTTTTTGGCAACTCTAATGTGCTGTTGACTTTTCATTGCTGCCTGTTACATTACACAGAAAGTTAGTTAAGAAGTTACTTAATTACTTTCTCCATCGTAATAGTCCTGTCCCACTGCATTGCTTTTTACCTTTATTCATTTTTTGTTGGGAATTCAGACTTGGGTGAGGTTTAATGCTTTCAGGGAACTCTTTCTTTTGCATGCTGGACGGGTGTAATCTGAAGTTTCTGAACTACGTGCATGCAAGCCATGCTTGTTTGGGATGCTAGTACCTCAGTGGAGATCGGGCAGGTTGTCAGAGGAGCAGCAAGAGGAGGAAGGACTTGTGATATGATGAGTACTGCTTTGTGACGGATTTTTGCTCTGGAACAATGAGGACTGTTAGAACGTGAGAAACAAAAAGTGACCTGGGTTTATTAATTTATTTATTTTATACTTGAAAACTACTGTCTCCTTTAATCTTTGTTCCCAAGGATGAAACACCAGTTGCTCAAGTTGTTTAGGAAGGAAAAACCCAGTCCTGTTTTCACCTAGGAAGATGTTAGCCCAAGTAATTAGTGTGGCAACAACGCAAGTGACTGAAAACACTGTCTTACAAGGAAACAATAAAGAGGCCATTTCATTTATAAATATAATGGGAACTATATGGAGGAAAATGTGATAGAGTTGGTACCTAAAGATCGTTGCCTTGAGAGGTATGGAGTTAATAAACACAAGTAAATTTTTGCTAGAATGATCACTAAATCATTATTCAGTACTCCCACAAGTAATTATAAATCTGTAATGATCGAAATTGTAATACCTCTTACCTCTAAAGAAAACAGTTGCTGCCAGTGGGTACCATTTCTTCGGAGCAATCTGTGTAATAAATGGAAGCTGCCAGCCATGAAACAAACAAAACAAATTTCCTATTCCCCCCCTACCCTGTAAGAATTGAAAAGCTTATTTGTCACTCATCTTATGTTAGCAGAGGGTTCATGGTTTTTTTCCCCACTCTTTCTTTACTGTGTAGCATTTAAGGCTGTGTTCTAGAAGAATATGCTAGTTATTAAGTGGAAAAAAGGCAGGGAAATATCTTCAGAAAAAACCCCTTCCCTCTAGAGGATCCCTAACTGTCACCTTTACTGAGAAGAATGAGCATGTTGCAGCATAAATAACCTTGTTGACTCTGTCAGAACCCCTTGCAGAGTAATGTCCTCCTATCTCTGCAAGAACAGACACTTGGCCCCAAGAATTGTATGCACAACTTGCTCTCATGACTGCGTACCAGTGTTTGTGCATATGTTTTCTTTACAGCAGCACAGAGGAGATGGATGAAAACATGGTGTGAAATGCTCAGATTAAAAGAAGAAAAAAATTGCTGGAACCTGCAGTCTGTCAAAATAGAAATGTTCTTCCAGAAACTAGGCAGGATTCTGGTCAAAAATTGTTTGCCAGGCAGGATTTTGAACCTTACTTGTTGTGACAGAAAAGGACTTAACTGCAAGTTTCAAGCAAACGACTTGAACTTCACTCGCAGACTTAACACGCCACTATTACAGGTTTTACAGATACAATGGAGGAATGCACTATTGCAATTTTTTTAGGCAAGAGTAGTACACTATTACAACCACAAGTGATTCACAATCACAAGCACACACGTGTCTACAAACTTAAAGCATGAGCAATATTCACTTACCCCTTCAGGTAAGGGCTCTCAATCCCAGGGAAGTTACCTCAACCGGCATCCTGATCGAGGCGGGGAAGGGTTTCCTTCACAAGCCAGCTGCATAGTTGGAGAAGTGACTCCCCCATTTCCAACCTGAATCTTAGAGTTTTTATCCCCTGACTTGTGGAATGTTGTGTATGACTATGTCTGAGTGAATTATGATATATGCCTAAATGTATTATGTATATCTGAGTGGAGTTTCCCCTTGTCTTTCCTTTGTTGGTCTGCGATTGTTTGAATACACAAGGTTGTCATTTGAAACTGAAGCTGAAACCCTCCAGGTTTTGGTGGTTTTTTTACCTTGCTTCCTCAGGCAACTGAATAGCGGTTGGATTGAGACTAGGACATACTATTTGTTAAGAGATTTCAAGGCTCAGTTCAGGATTTGGTTCTTTGAATGGTGCAGCCACCGCCCTGTTTAGTTTAGGGTATATCCGACAACCCAGGGCTAAGCTGTCTACAGAGCTCCCCGTGAGCTGTCTGTGCAGAGAGACAGGGCCTCAAGGCAACCTGATGCTGGGTCACTTTTGTAACCCCCCGTGAGTTGCCTGTGTGCACTAGAGATGGTGAAACTCGTTCGTGAACTATGAGCTGGACAGTCCACACACTTGTGTGTTCTTCTGACAGTTTGTCTACCCGGATCCATGGTACTGGATCCTATGGCTTCCAGGTTTCATGGCTCTGGGTTAAAGCAGATTATGTACAAGGTGGGACTTGGGTTTTTCTCAGATATTTTAAACCTTTTTTTCTTTCTTCTGAATGAGAATGCAAACAAGTTTTGAAATGGCAAAACCAGAAGGAGGAATTAACTTTATTCTGTGTAGTCCTTATAGTAGCTTCTGGGAGACTGATTTTTCTCCTTTTCTGGTTCTTTACACTTCTCTACTATGAGAGCCAGTTGCACTTTCTTCCTGCTATTCTTTCCACTGGTGCTGGAAAGCTGTACCTGGCCCCTCAGCCATGCATATGCTGTGGCCATGACCAAAGACAGCGTCACTGTGGTTGGTCAGAGGTGGTTTGGAGCTGCATGGCCCACAGGAGAAACCAGAGGGGATTGTGTTTCAGAGGCTTCAGTTCTCTGCTGAAGGTGCCTTGTTAGGAATATGTTTGCTATCATGTGCTGATGGGAACAAACTAGTCCTGTTTCCCAGGTGAGGAGGATGGGAGGGACAGAGGGTTTCTCACAGCAGCCTGTTGCTGTGGGTCCCAAGGGGAAGGGAGAACTGGGGTAAGCCATCTCACCATTCCAGGTACTGCAAGGTTTGTAAGAACTGCTGCTCAGTAGCTATCCAAGCTAGGGAATATTTTTTAAATTATTTTTTAAATTATTTTTTAAAATTATTTTTTGATTTTATTTCCCCCTTGTATGGCTATGAAAAAGCCATGTATAATCTGGCACTCTGTCAAGAATACCTTTGGTCTAGAATAAATTGTGGGGTTCCTGCCATGTTTTGAAGGAAGTCGTGTTTCCAGCTGAGAGATTCTTTGGAGCAGATACCACTTTGCCAGTTCAGACCCTGATTCTGTTGCCCTTGACTCCAAATGAAAGGAGTAGGACCTAATGAAATCAATTGGTTTTTATTATATTGTCAAAAGCTAATATAGTTAAAATATACTGGTTCCATGCTAATACGTATGTATTTCCCTTTGAATCCTGCATTTTGATATCTGCCTCTTTTTCTTGACTTCTGGGGAGGGCATGGGAAGATATTGAGCATGAGTTGCTTACAGTACATGAATGAGTTCAGCCTGTTGGCCAGATTCTCCAATGTCTCTGAGGTGGGCTTAGCAAAGTCCTGAAAATGAAAAAGAGCTTCAGGCTGTCAGATCCTGTTTATTAATCAAACTGATTATGCTGTGGCCATCCATGGATATTTCAGCACTAGTAGAAATGTGATAGCCTTTATTGACAGACAGAATTGTGAAGTAAAACATAACTAAGGCAGAACAAAATTGTATCTGGAAGCAACCGGAAAATGTGTAAATTGGTGTTTGAGCAGAATGGCTCCCTAACAGAGAATAACGGAGCCGTGTGATGAAATTGGTTTACACTTTAGGATTATCGTCAAGACATTTCTGTGTTTCTCCATGGTGATAGATGAGTCTACTGATGATAGTACAGCTATCTGCAGCTCAAGTCTCTGTAGTATAAAAACAGTGTTGGAAGTGCAAAGAGCTGTGGTACTGGTTTTAATTCAAAGCCAACAGATGTCTTTGTTTTCCGAGTGTCTGTTTAAATAGGTGTAATATTTAACATTGACTTGTATTATCTTTTAGATGCTTTAACTTAAATCAGATTTTGGCTGAATAATTTCACTGTTAAAATATTAAACAATGAAAATATTCTGTGTATTTTGCAAAACAGTTTCTTGCAGAAGTGTAAAGAGCATCTGAAAGCTTCGATACAGAATGGTTTTCTTAGTAAAAATGATTTTTTTTTCAGAAAAAATTTTTAAATTTTATTTAACAAGTAATGGTTACAAGGGCTTAAAGAGAAATAATGTTTGCCATTCCTTGGGAAAAAAAAATTAAAACCCAACTAATTCAGGTGAGACATGAAAGTGTTTTCATAGCAGGGCTTTTGACACTGCTAGAGAATTGAAAATATATTCTCTCATTATCCCTGATATTTAATAAATAGGTTCTTTTCAGAATTAATAGTGGCATAGTATCAGACTTTCTTGATTACCAAGGCAGCAAACGAATTAAAGTTTGGTATTGATACAACCTACGCTAAGGGCGGGGGGGAGAGGAGGAAAAACATAGGCAATACTTGTCATGTTCCAGCTGTCATCCTGGAATAACCTTTACCTTTTTGCAAAACTTAAATTATGACTAGTATTTTAGCTGTTCTTTCAAAAATCGAAGCTGAATGCAGTAAATAGAGCTAATAACTTCAGACATGTGGGCCTAAAAAAACTGGGGAGCAGGGGACAGCTAGGAAAGACGCATTTCAGTTTTAAGCTATGGCTCTTAATTGAGAAAATACTTCCTGGAAGCTTTATTCCACTCTTGTTTTTTTCTGTGTGTGGTGGTTTGTTTTTTTTTCCTTCCCCCCTCTCTTAGCATTGCATCTCTGGTGCTTACCGCAGTGGGGAAAAGGTATAGCCAGGTTGGTTTTTTCTTTGCTTTGCCATTTTGAACAGAGGTGGTAGTTGTTCACAGGCAGGTTAAGCAGTGACCTTCCTTACGTGCTGGGTTAAAAGCAGACATACAGTGGATAGAGGAGAGATTCTTTTCTGAACAGATTTTGTCTTGAGCGGATTAGGAAGCATCTGCCTGCATTTCAGACGTTTCGGAGGCTGCGAGGAAGGCCGCTGGCCTCAGCTCAGCTGCAGACCTGTTCCTGGCTGAGGGTGTGGGCAGCGCTAAGCTAGAGCTGACAGCATTCCCTCGTACCCACCCGAGTGTCCCATACCCACCGTTTCCAATGCCTGTAATTGCTTGTTGAATGTGAATTAAGACTTCTATAAAAGGCTTGCTGCTTGAACAAGCCCCCCTGGGAAGCACGCGTCTTTGTTAACAGACTTTCCTGCTTTGATGCTAGAGTCAATGAAATTGCTGCACACCATGTATTTGGTGTACAGGCAGGGATTTACCCCAGGGGAGCTAATGGGGCTTTAACTTCCCCTTTAGCACTGCCTGGTATGCCCTACCCGCTCTGTAGTTTGGTCCCTTCTCCAGCTGCTGATCTCAACAACGTGGTGGCACAGTCATTCTTCAGAGTGTAATCTGCTTGGCAGAAAAGACAGTACTCTGTAGCTTTCCAACATCTAATATTTCTGCCTGCCTTTCAGACATGTTAGGCAGTATGGCTCTCACTTTATGTAATCAAAATGTTCTTTCTCTTACCCTGCAGCTTCACTGTCATGGTGGACTGTGCCCCCTTCTTCCACCGCTTGAGTTGTAGCTTTAGGGTAAATTGTTTTTTTTAGGCAGACTGAACACTGACAATCAGGTTGTTACAGTATTGTTAGATATCCTGTATAAGCAACAGTTTCTAGATGAGTTCCTTTTTTTCTTTTTTCTCTTTTTATTTTCTTCACACATCCAAAATATTTGTCGAAACTGTCATGACTGAATTCCCTTATCTCTGCATAGTGTAAGGAACCTCTCTTAAGCTGTTAGTAAAATTACCCTTTCTGTTCACTAGCCTGGCCATCTCTCTTCACTCCATTTCCTTCTGAGCTGATCTGCAAACCAAAAGTGTTAGGTCATCACAAGTCAGAAAGCAACAACATATTTGAAACTTTGTGTGCTTGTAGAAGTTTCACAAACAGGAAATAAAACATTTTTGCCTGTGTTCCAGGTCACTCCTGTATGTACGTGTTTGTGTTCCTTATCTGCTCATTGTCTGCCTGTGGCTTTAGAATGTAAACCCTTTTGGAGAAGGCTGCTTTGGTTGAATCGTAAATCCTGTTTCTTCTTGGGCCTTTACTAGGTCCCACGTTGTGTATGTTTACAATGCTAGCTAACTGAAAAACCCCACTTCTGCCATTCAGCAGATGTTCTGTAGGAACTATTTAGATTAACTGCATGTTGGTGAATTGGTCACTCTGAGCATTATTTGAAGGTATTACTGCTTGGTTGCTTCGAGTTGTCTGCTGTGTCTCAGGGGCTTGTTTCTGGGTCTTGGGATCACTGGTTGAAGGACTAGGTGGTATTCCCCTAATTTTAGCATTATCATGCATTTCATATTTAAGCAAATCTCAGTAGTTTGCTCTAACTTCACTTTGCATTAGTTTTCAAGCAACTTAAACTCTTACTAATTTTCATGAGGTGTTAAAAACATGGATGCAAGTGGACTAATTAAAATGTTACTGCAAGGTTTATATTTGATTTTTACACTTAACTGGGTTCATGCACATAATAAATGGAAAGTGTTTTTGATTAAATTGTGTTTAACTTTGAGTCAAGTTTGTGACAAACTGCAATTTTGGATGTGTGGAACTTCCTGGAAGCTGCTGAATCTAGTGAAATTTAAACTGTGTTTTAAATGTGGTTGCCTAGAAAAAATAGTACCTAGTCCCATATTCTGTACAGGAAAGAAAAAAGCTATCTGAAGTATGAGGACTGGTCTGTGTATGTGTTTCGCACAAAGTGCTCCAAACTAGACTAGGAAATTTCCTTAGGTATTAAAGTGAACTGTATTTTGCAAGCCACCAGCCTCTGTAAAAGCACCCACCTCAGTGGCCTGAAGGTGACAAAATGTGTTCTCAGAGCTACTGGAGAGTTTGTAAACAAATCAGGTAAAAGACCAGACCCTGTGTAGAACAGCCCTAGTTTGACTGAGGATTGTGTGAAATGTTTTGGATTTATGTATTCACTGTTACATAAAGAGATTCTTGTATGCAGAGTTACAGCATATTAGCCAATGTACCATAAGGTCTCACTGTAGTTTACATAATTTAAGTTCATTCAGCTGCTTGCTAAGAGGGGGTCCCATTTTCAAGAGTATGTCTATATTAAATGAAGAATTTCTTCAAAAAAAAAAAAAAAAGGAGCTGAATTCCATGTGTAGACTTCAGTAGGGAGTGTGTGATGGTCAGAAATTTTTATTAAAACTCAACCCCCCCCCCTCCCCCCCATATGATAGCTAAAACTTAGGTGAACTTTTTGGGTTACTTTTTCAGTAAGTTCCAATTAATAATTCTGTATCAATTTGAAGTACCACTTTTGGCTACAAAGTAATCCATTCAGCAATACAAGGAGCTAAGTTACAAGTCTTGGTTTCCTAAAACACTGTTTCTTAGCCCATTTCTCCAATTCCTCTGTAGCTTTATTTTTTAGAAGCAAAAGGGATTTACTCTGAACTGCTTTATTCTTTCCTGCAGACTGCCTTGCAGACTGTAAGGGTCCATTTCAAGCAGGTAACAAAGATGATTTCATCTAGCAAAGTGTTTGTAAACCCTATTCATCTTTCAGGCCTACAGAGTATTGCTGAGATGATGCATTCAGCTTGTCAAAGCTATCGAAGGGCATCTGCCTCTCTGATGGCTAAATAGCTTTTCCATTAACTTACGTGAACCATCTTGAGATAATCTCCCTGTAAAAAATGCTGTAATCTTTGTTCTCTTGGGGGCTATGAGTTTTCCTGTAATAGCATCAAATTTAGGTTGAGTTATCTGAGATAATCTCAAAGAAGGAGTCCAGACTTTCAAATACACTTGCAGATCTCTGGGAGTGATTAGTAAATGTATACAAGGATACTGTCTTGTCTTGATTTGAAACTGAGAAATCACAATGAAGCTGAAAATGGTTGCCTATGGTTTTGCCTTTCCCTTTGGTGTCAGGTTTATACAGTGTGACAAGACTGTTGAAGCAAATTTTTATGTTATACTCTTCTAAAATTTCATTTGCCCTAATTTGTAGGGCATAGCCTCTAACAGATAAATAAATGCTCTGGGGATCAAGAATACTTACCAAACTTTACCTAAGCACAGTAAAATTCACTTCCTCTAATGGCTGTTAACTCATTTCTTACACAGAACAGATGCCTGACCTGACCTGTTATAGTACTTAACTCTAAACACATTTAGCGTGGCTGATTATTAGTTTATCTAAAATTTCTTAGTGCCATTCTTAGCTGAGAATTGCTCCCTGGTGTATTGTTTTATTTTTTAGATTTTAACTCTCTAATAATACTGATAAGTAAAGTTACAATCATAGTTGAATGTCTTTTATATTCAATATGTACATTCAGTAATAAAAAAAAAAAGTGTTGCCTCTGCCTTTAAGAGAAAAGCCATGATCAGTAAAATGTCCATATTCAGGAAGACCTTTTATCTGGGAACATGATGAATTTTAACTTTCCCCTCTCTCTCCTCCTCTCTTTCTTTTTTTTTTTTTTTCCCTTTTTTCCCCATCCCCCCCCCCCCCCCGGGTAAGATGCTTTCAAGTACACAAGAGTGATTATAGTTGCATTTCCAGCATGGATTATTGTTTTTAGAATTTATTTTCATAACAGCTTGGTAATGAATACTGATCAGTATAGTTATGCTAAAATAACCAAACAGCTGGAAACCTCAACAGTCGATAATGCTGCTTATTTTTAATGGTTGGTTCAAACTCATTTCCTTGTGCATCTTTTCTAACAATGCTTCATGTTGTGTTTTTTTGTACAATTCAGACTTTGACATAATAATATACAAGTGTAGTTTTCTCAGATGTTAAGGTTCTAGTTGAATATGACTTGGAGATAGGAAAAAAATTTAAAAAAGATCCAGTGAAAATTGCATAAATTAGGGGGAAAAAAATATATAAGGCTGTATTTTGTTGACTCAAGACCTTACTCACCTGGAGTTACATATGCTCTTAATATCCTAGAAGTGAAGATGAATTTACTTCTTTTAATCTTTGAATCTTTTAAGATTGTCTGAATGCTCTGTATTCAGTCTTCTGCAAAATATGAAAACATCCATTTATTTCTATTCCAACTAGCAGCATAAAATGGAAGGTAGTTGCTAAAGAAATACTAGAAAGGAAACAGAAAGAATAAGCTATGGTATTAGTTACCTCTTTTGTAATTACAATAGGTGATATATGGCCCTTCTGAGAACTTTGCAGTGTTGGCTGGAAATGGAGTGCCATCATTCATCCCTGAATGCAGTATAACTTAGGAGTCCTTTGGTGGCACAGTATTTGCTACTTAGATTATTTAGGGACGAGTTTATATTCTGCAGCTGAATCTTGTGTGGGACAGCCACTGTGGGACATGAGTATAACATCACTGAAAGTTGCATGCTGCTGAGCCAGTCTCAGCTGATTTCTGGAATTCAGCTGCTCTTGTCTTTGAGGTCTCTTTCTCAGTTGTAAGGCATATTTTCCCAAATCTCTCTGTTAGTGGGAGATTAGACCTGTGGTGGGTGTTTTTCCTTGTATTTTTAGTTCTTTGGAGATCAACAGTAGTCAGGGACCACAGGTTAAATAACTTGTATTGCATTAGTCCCCTCGCTCTGGGGCAAGCCTAAGTTTAGTTAAGCCATTAGTGGTAAACATCCCATGGATCTATTGTATTTTATGGAAATCCGTGAAGGAGATTCAATATCCTTCAGAGCTCTCCTGTGTCAATGTGTGAAGTATCTGTATGATTAGATCCTTTCCCTATTCATGAATTTGGGGGGGTAGGGGGGGGCCGTGTGTGTGTCAGATTACAGCAGTGGTGGTTGTTTTTTTTGTTTGTTTGTTTTTCCCCCTAACATTGCAAGCACAAAAAGAGAGAAATTGACTTCTTTTTCTTTACAGTTATCCTTGAATACAAGGAAGACTGTTTTTATTGGTTGTCTTAAGGAAAAAACCTGATTCTTACTGCATTTCCCAAATTTTCCATTTTCCACTTTTCTCTTCCCTCTGACATGTGCTGTGCCTCCTGAAGTGCAGTGCTCAGAGTGAGATAAAGTACTTGTGGCCTTGCTAGGTCCAGGAACAGTGAGCATCCACAAATGTCCACTATAGTGAGTCTCCTGTGAATGTGGGATATCTGACTTAAATCCTCTTAACTGCCACCTGCTCTCTATTTTGGTCTGTATTGCCTGTATCAAGAACATAGTCTGCTAACCTAAGATAGCTACCTGGGGAGACCTAAAATGAAGAATGTGAAATATTCTTCACTATTTCACTACTCTGTAAAGGGGTATACAGTGTATGTGTCAGAAACATCTGTGGTTGTTTTTTCAAAGTTCGTATCCTTTCTAATAAGCAATAACTATTTGCACATATAGACTTTTCTAATGAAATCTTTTTCTGCTTCAAGTAGAGAAAGCTGTAGAGCCAAGTTACTGCTGAACCATATATGACAGATAGCCCAGCTGTTCCTTGGTAGGTAGTTTTTAGTTCCCTCCTCTTAGAATGTTTCATAGCTAATTATAATCATACTTTAAAGCTGATCACTTTCAGAGCCTGCCTGATGAGGCCTGCCTGTCTACAGCAGTTATGACCCATCACTCAATCCTGCAGAAAATGGTAGAGCTAGGACAATGGTAATCTAAATATGTATGACTTTTTAAATCTAAATATGTAAATATGAATCTGTTTATGAAACATCTAATAGTCATCTGATATTGCTACATTCTTAGCCAGGAAAAAATTTGGCATGTAGATCAATGGCCATCAATAAGGAGAGGATGTCATTTGTGCCTCCATTAGTAGATGCTCTTGCTGGCAGTTGGTATTGGGCTATGAGCTTATGTGAATGCAGCTGCAGACATGTTCTTCCCCAGATGTTAACTTTGACTGTGAAGAGTTGGTCCACAAAAGCGATACTGGAGACGGTACTGGAGTCTTCAAAACACATTCCTGAGGTCTGTGATATGTACAGATGTGTTTTCGGTTTAAAAGTCAGTGTGGGCTCTTGGGGCTCAGTTTTACCTTTAAACAAATCTTTTGGGCTGTCTTTAGTTGATGAATTATTTTTTGAAACTCTCAGATTATGTTTGAGTTCTGCTTGTTAGCTTAAAGTTTTGCAGTTTGAGCTGGTAGAGTTTATCAAGCTGAACAACAAGTTTCTAATGACTGAGGTGTTGAAATTAGAATTGCTGGTGTATTTGCCCATCAAAGGATAAAAATAAGGGCACTTCCACTAAATATGTCAGACTTCAGTATTATTGAATATGCTGGTTAACACTTGATACTAATAATTTCCTTAGCTGAAAATAAATCTCTACTTCCCTGTTTTTTATTACTGTTATTCTTACCATCTGTTAGAACCCAATGCCAGAGCCTTTCAAATCAGCAAATGTACTTTTACCTTGTGATATCCAATACCAGTCTGGTCTTGCCTTCTGCAAAAGGGTTTGAAACTGGTGGCTATGAGTGACACTACTGAGAATCAGTACTGCTCCTGAATTAAGTGTTTGACCACAGACCAGTAATATTTACCTTTCATAATCTTTACTATCTGTTAAAATGAGATTAGCATTACCTCTACAAGGTTTGTAGGCTTGCAGATTAGAAACCTGAATAGCAATTTAGATTCCCTAAATTAAGTATTCTTATGCTAAAACAGTGTTACCGTGGATTCTCAAAACCTGAAATCTGAGTTGATCTTGGTTCTTTTGCAGGACCTGTGTAAGATACATGCTGTACCTGGTAGTTATTTCTGTGTGGCTTTGTATACAAACTGAAATAATACGCTTTTCCTCTGTCTTAATTGGCATAATACCAATGCTTTTTATATGAGACTTTGAAAACGGAATTGAGGGACACTCAGAAGAGTCCTTGGATCCCCAGATTAGATACATATCTAAAATCAAAACTGATTAAAAATGAACATTTTATAATAATGTCACTAGATTTTGTATTTGGGTTTTCCTTTCATCAGTGATGTTTCAAATGACGGCATGTTACTGGATTGTGTTGGTACTGTTGAAAACATACGGGGTATGCCATTAATGTTTTTACTGTTTGCAGTTTGTTTTTGACAGCACAGTTTATCATTAAGTACCTGGTAATGAACCATTGCAAACACTCTCCAGTGAAAGGAGTAAATGAAAATATCTCTGCGAGGAAAACAAAATGCATTTTTAGCTTCTGTGAAATCTCTGTTGTCTGTGCAGGGTCCTCTTTCAATCATTCTAAATGTACCATTAAGTAGCACTCAGGGGCAAAACTGGAAGAAGTTGTACTGCAAGTGTTCCTGAATGTGAAAATGGCCCTAATATTTCACCACCTGCCATGCTATCATAATAGCTGTGTCTCCACTCAGATGGGTCACTTACCTTTTCGTAAGTGCAGACCTTTGTATTTTAAAGAATGAAATTATTCTGAAGTGTCAAAGAAGTCACTTTTAGGTACCTTGGAAAATGTAGTATAATTGTGTGGAAAATGCAGATTGAGGGATCCAGTGGTCATCCTCCTTCATCTCATTAAGACCTGAAAATGAAATTATTTGCTTGAAGCAAATCAGTCTTCAACTTAACAGTTCGTTGCATTAATTTTTCAGCAGTGAGTTCTTACTTCCTGTGTTGCAATACACACCACCTGATCCACATCTGAGAGGGGAAAAAAGACTTCAAAAAATTCTGCTAGGTAGGAGGATGAAGGAAAATGTTGACAGCAGCAACAGTTTAAGTTTTAGGAGTATCAAGGCACTTTTTGTCCCCCACTGTCAGCTATAGTATTTGTTGATACTCCGTCAGCTAAGCACTTTGTGGTTTGTTCAGAAGGAAGTATACAGCAAGACTGTTCTTGTCTGATGCAAAGATGTTTGCCAGAATCTTAGCACGCTTTCCACACAGTTTATACCAAAGACAGTTCTTGGCTTCATTAGAGGTACAAACATGTGTTACAGATGCACGACTAACCAAATCCAGTAGGTGTTAAAACTCAGATTTATTCTTCAGTAAAAGTTAGTTAGAAGTCCGGTAACATTTTATAAAACCACAGGCTCAATGATGTAAAGAGAATTAATACTACACGGCCGACTTAAGAATCCTCAAGATATAAAGTGATGGCTCAAAACGCGCAGATCACTCCGCTAAAAGCTGCGGGCTCTCTCCCTCGAGGAGTTACCTCAGGCGGTGCCCCGGCCCGAGAGGGAGTCCCCGACTGCAGACCTGCTGCTCCCAGGAGGACCGATCCCCACATGTCCTCCAGCGGGACCCCCTTTGTACCCCTGTCGAATCTGACCTGTGGTCATTTAATGCTATCGGCCAAGAAGGTCACCTCGGTGTACCTGGCGCATCTTGACTGGCCAGTTCAGATTTCAACCTGCGGCCTCCAGGGATTCCTTCCCCTTCTCCCTGCCTGGAGAAGTTTTGTTTCCTGTTGGCGGGATGGGGGGGCGGGGGGGAGTGTACTGCCACAACATGCAATAAATTAAATAATGCGGTCCTGGTCTTCAGCTCTGTGAATTGCTAGAGCAGGAGTTACGTTGGGGTACCCTGACCAGGTACGTGACCCAGGGTATCTGGAGAAGAGCCATACAGCTTTTCTACACAAAGACAGATTGACTTGTGGTCAATAGGAAAAAAACTTAGTTGCAGAATGAAGTAACTCCAGGCCCCAAATTTTAAAGGGGGTGATGAGAACTTCATGCCATGCATCCTCAGGGGCACCAACTAGAAAATGCTAAAGAAATACTCCTATGAGAGATGTTTTCCTGGTAGCATCAATAATGGGGTCATAGCTCTACCAGAGGAAGGGCCATAAGATCAGTTCGCAACACTGCTGTGAGTGAAAACCCAAGAAATCTATACTGTTTCTGGGAGAGGGTCTAGAGGGCAAGGAACCAATCCTGTTCTGTGTTGGATAAGTTATGATCTTTAGCCACTGTGGAAAATTGGGTCTTAATACAGCTCTACTCATACCTGTCAATTGCATCTGAGCACTTTCAGGTGTCACCATTCTTCCCCGCGTCATAGAACTGAGTTTGACCTTGGCATAGAAATTGCATATAATTCACTAAACCAACAGAGGGCTGGTAAATTGCAACTCATTACTGATGGAATAAAAATTTGTGTTAAACTTTGGCTTTCAGAGAAAAGAGAAGTTACTGCCTCCAGATAGTCCTGAACTAATGTCATAATGTTGAAAAACCACGTAAGTGGAATGACTAGCAAAGACGGGAATAAATCAGATGAACCTATGACAACAAAATAAACAGTTCTATAATAAAAACACGAATTCTCTGTCAGAAATCACTGTCACACCTCATGCATTCAGACAGATTTAAATACTGCAGTCTATTGTGCAACTGCTGAAGTTCTTCCATCTGTGTAAATGCTTAGAAATAACCTTTACCAGTTCCTTAATTCTGTTTAGAGTTTTGTAGCAACTGATCATCATTTATATAATTTCAAGAATTTGTAGAATTGCATACAAGAATGAAGTGCTCCTTGCCCTAGACATTAAGTACTGAGTGGGCAACACTATTTTAAACACATGTGCAGACTCTGATCCAGAGGGAATAATGCAGTTTAGCTGTTGCAGGCATTATTTTTCTGTCTTTTGTAAAATGGTGAACGTAAGGAGAACAAGCATTTTGTTTAAATACCTCACGTTTCAAACTTACGCGTGTGAATAACAGCTTACACACAATTTCATTCAACTGAAAAAAAGTCTTTACAGGATCAGGGTAAATGATCAAACTTCTGGTCTTGAGTTTTGCAACAAGATGGCTGCTTAGAGTTAGATACTCCTCTATGAATCGATTCTTCAATTTGGTCTGGTTTTACATGTGTTGTTGTTACTTGGGTAATAAAATGAGTGGTAGGCCAATAGGTATGAAAATCAAAAATGAATGTGTTGGGTTGATATGGGTGTTCCACTAGTTAAGTGGTGGTAAAATCTGTATGATAGTCCATTTGTAGTCACAGTTCTGTTTCAAAGTGCAGAAAATAAAAGAGTTAAACAGTCTGTTTTTCCTAACCAAACACAGTAATTCAGTCCTTCATTGTTGTTCATCCTTTTTTAGGAAACACTTAAATATATATTTTTTTAATTGATGTCATCAGCACTAAGAAATGCATGGATTTTTTATGACAAGGTCAGTATTCCAGGAATTACAGAAGCAGTAAATGGTAGGAGTGTGGTGATTACAGCACAAATAGAAACAAATGTGCAACAGAAGGGGAAGATACTTGTTCTTGTTTAGTCAGCTTCTGGTATGTGATTAAACTGTGAAGCAAGAGAAATAATTGCCAAATACCTAGATCATATTACATTTTTTCATAATGAGGTGAATATGATTAACAAATAACTTTAAAGTGGATCATGCTCAATGGAAGCTAGTTAAATTAGATAAAGATCTGATGAACTTTTTTATATATGTCTACTTTATATTTGTGTACTTTTCATGCTCTCTATCTGTTAAACTCAGCTTACAAATACTGGTATCTAAAGTATTTAAGGAAACAATTTTAGAGCAGTACTTTCTGATTGAAGTTCTATTGAATTTCATTAAATGGAAATTAAGTTGCAAAAAAAAACCAAACAAACCCCATCTATACCACAGTTCACCAGTAGTCCTGGAGTCCAAGCATTTAGTTCACATGAAAACCTAGGTGATGCCTTACTCAACAGTTTTCTATTTGAATTGTGCCTTTTAAAACCAGAGCAGGAAATTTTCTTTCATCAGTAGAATTTAATGAATTAGGGAGCATGTACCTTTAGATTACATAAAAAAAAATACTGCACTTAAGACACAATTCAAATAGTTTACTACCTTTGGCGGAAAGTATATATCACTTAGTTTGAAATGCTTCCTTTAATGTGAACACTTCTATTGCAATTAAATAATGAAGGCAGCCAAGTCTAATGAGTGTCATGAAGTGTGCTTCAGCTGTAATGTGTCTGCTACTTTCTGAAGCAAAAAGTACCACAAACATGTTAGTTAAGGAAAGTTGGAAAAAGAGAATAAGAAAATGAAGTCGAAGTTACAGACATTAATAATGAACATCTTAGTGCAAATTATAATACTGGTCTCAGTATAAAAATTAAGTCAAATCTATTAGATAAAAATAATATTTGAATCTTGATGTTCTTAGGTAGAATCCAGAATGTTATGAAGTGTTGAAGCTGCATCTATACTCAAAGTAAACTGCTGCCAGGCCCAAAATAAATAGTTGTCTGTATTGGTTGGTAGGAGTTTGGTTCTTGGCATCATTTTAGCCTAGGCTAGTATTCTTTGAAACAATGGTCAGGTGAGGCTCCAAAGATTATATATTCTAAAAATTGTTACTGTAAACGGTTTGGGCATTGCTATTCTTGCGGGGGGAGGAAGTGGGCAAGAGTTTAGCAATTCTGCAGAGTATTCACTTTCCTGTTTTATTTAATAGTATAGAAATAGCTTTAGATAGCCAGTGCATGTCTGTAGCTCCAATATGAGTTGTCCTGATTATGCAAGCACTGCATTACAGTTCTGTTCTGGATTCTTAAAATGAGGGTACACTTGCGCTTACTTAAAGACAGACCTGAATTCTGATGTCTGCCCCAAGAATGGTTTTTGTATTTCTCACTAAACAGTATTTAACAAAAGAGGAACAGCATGTAACAAAAGAACACAACTCCAATGTCTGAGAAAGTTGGAGATGAAAAAACAAGAAGAAGAAAGTGGATGTAGCTGGAATTTTAGTGTGTAGAGGCTTACATGACAGCTGAATAGATCAGAGCTATGACCTTAGGGAGACTCAGCTACCCAAGCCTCACTTCAGATGTCTATGTTTTCTTTTGAGGAATTGTATGTGTGGATTGGATTTTTAAATAAACTGTGCAGTCTTTCTCCTAAGCGAGAAAATTGTGAGCAGTACTCACGTCAAGACCCATTAGATGAACCAAGCTGGCCAGTCTTGCTCATCAGCTAATATGAGGATGTGTATAGTAATAACAGACATATAGAAGAGGGTCTTAAGGATAAATTTGAGTACAAGAAGGCTTTATTGATATGTTACAACTCCTTGGAAAACTATTCCTTAATCAGGAGAGGTTATACATCATATTTTTAATGTCTGTCTGTAAATTTTAATGCTGTTTTTGAGTCAGTGCATACTTTCTGGTTTTGTTTTGTGTCTCTCATACTTTCTCCAAGTATTCAGTTGTTAGTGCACTGTGAAAATATGCAGTTTTTCAAAGGGGTAAATGTTCAGCTGAACTAAGACTGTACTGGGAAGTGGTGACCCAAGCAATTTCCTTTTATAGGAAGAAGGCAATGCAGAGTGTTGCCCCAAGAAGAGCACTGGAGAAGGTGCATATTTCTTTGGTGGTGGAAAACAATCATTCATTGAACCACTTTTTGGATTGTGTTCACTTTCATGATACGCTTCCATCTACTTTTTTCTCCTTCTGCATATTTGTATCTGGAAGGAAATACATTCTGTAAGTGCTTGTGTTTTGGAATTTGTATTGAGAATGGCACCTGTACTGCATTTCTGTTGCAGTTTGAGTACAGACCCAAGCCATTACTTGCATCTAAACTCACCTAGCGTCTCAAATTTTTGGACACAAGTATGTATTTAGACAAGGACTTTGACCGAATATTAGAGCATTGCTGGGGAGTAATTTAGCATCTGTGCTACTCTTAAATGCTCTGTTTGAATTTGCAGCCACATGTCCAAAAATGCCTTGCGGATATGTAAGGGTACATAGAACATGCTATTTAGTACATTTTTGGATCTATGCTTTATTGAATAATACAGACAAAACTAAGTGACTGTAGTAGCATTTAACCCCATTTTAGTCTGCTTCTCTGTATAGCCCTTCGCAGGGGTGGATGTAAGATTGCTTGGCATCTGGATTTTGCTGTAGATGATCAAATTCTTCAGTAGAAATATCCCTTGCCAGCCTTACAGCCCAACTTATGTGATCTGTATGCTTGCCTTCCCCCCTCTCACCCCCAACATTGAAGGGTATAATTTGAGATTGGGTGAACAGAAAGTCTAATCTGGCAAGCTGTCGGAACTGGCATGGTTCTGTGACAACAAAAAGTCTCTGGGATATAGTGATTTTGAATGTACCTAGGCTGATCTGCACCATAGCACTACTTCTGCTTTGTTCCTCCTGTGGCTGTGGTTATAAATTCAAGAGACTGTGTCATCTGTTCTCCTCTGCTCAGATTTTGAGCTTCAATTTGCTGTCTTGAGCCTCTTGACAGAAAAACCAAGAACTATTTTTTTGGAAAACTAGGATACATTTTCTTTTCTTTTTCCCTGACACTCATACAGACTTTTTTCCTGAGGAACTGTGTTCTTATATGTGTTGCTGAAGAATACAGTTTTTTAAAAATAATGATTCCCTCTATTAGACCTGTTTCCTGCATAGGTTTGAGAGTAATCAGTTGAAGCACTTACAGGTCTGTAAATACTATCCAGGACACTAACAAACAAGGACAGTTTTCCCCCAAATCAGGCACTTTATGCTCACCAAAGGTCTGACCTTTAGATTTGTTCCATACAAATTGTTTACATGTTCTGTGACATTGCCAAGCCAAGCATTCTGCTTGATGACAAATCTAAGTTTTGTTGTTTGCTTTTAATGGGTCTCATTTCTCTTGTGAATTGCCAGTCAGTTTCTCTTCCTAATGGTTCTCTAAAGACCCTGCTTTCTAAATGATCTGTCAATATATCTTTGCAAAATGTCAATTGGAAATTTTAAGATTATCAATAGTATTCTGACACAGTCACACTCCCCACCTTTAAGTGACAACATAAATACCCTTAATGCACACCATCATGCATCATGATTCAACATAGCACTACAATAACTTTTGTATCAAAAGTTCTGTGCAACTTTATGTAGTCTAAAATGTCTTTTTGGCAATTTCTTTCTAAACTTGTTGCTGCTGGAAATTCAGTTGTTCGCATAGGATATGTACAAAAACTATCTCTTCATACTGGAACAATAAAACTTCAAGTAAACTCTACAAATGTTAAATCGCATTCCTTCTTCGCTCCCCTGCCCTAGTACCCCAGTTAGATTTCTTGATATGGAAAATCCTTCCGGATATCTACTTGTTATTTACAAACCAGTTCTAAAAACAGCACTGTTGTCACCAAGAGGAAAATAGGGCTTCTGTGTGATACACTTGTTTCAGCATACTTTTTAGTTCTGAATATCTCGGTTTCTTTTCAGAAGTTGGTATTGCTACAGGTGGCTATTTCATATTGGAACATAAATACAGACAGCAAAGAGCCAGCATTAATAATAATTTCTGGGGATAATTATGCTGCTGGTGGTGTTTGTTTGGCATTTCCCCCACCCCTGCCTTGCGCAGATACCTTAACTGATGCATAGGCTTTGTGCCTGGTTTTGTCCATAGCACGAATTCACCCATCTTCACCAGGCTTTTCCTTTCCACTTGGATAAGTCTTTTTAGTGTTCCTGACTCAGAAAACTACATGTAAAGTGAAAAGTAGGTCAGAGAGAGACAGTCTTTTAAGCCCTGGGCTACTGCTAAAGCCCACTGTATTATTTGGTGCACCCGCAGTGCTTGGATCTTCTTCAGTAAAAAAGGAGCTGCTTCTGAGCGAATGAAAATGCAGGTCACATTCATCTTAGAAGAGAGGGGAACCTGACACGGTAAAAACATCAGCATTTTCAAGAATACTCCCAAGAGAAAGCATTGGACTTACATTCTAGGCTTAGGGAACTCTGAAGGGAAAAGGTGCATTGAAAAGTTGTACATAGTTGATAATATTGAAAATGTTGATAAAGTTATGTGTTGGAAGGGTGGAAACTTGAACAGCTGATAAAATGGAACACTGGAGTTCTAGTGTTGTTTTGTTTTGTTTTTTTTTTAAATTAGCAGCTTCAAGCTACTGAGAATTTTCCTTTTTCCCCAAATATTTTTTGACAGCGTTAAATTAATGATCCTGAAAATGAGTCAAATATTGGTGTACAGGCAGTAGGGGGGAAAAAAATTGGGTATAAAGAGGTAATTATTAATGGGAACGTGGGAGTCATAAAGCAATGATACTCCTCTTCCTCCTGCATCTTAGCTAAAAATCTAGAAATCAGATTTCATAAAATTGCTTACAATTGTGTGTTTCATTTTTAACTGGAACCATCTCTTAATAGTACTTTGATTGCCATAATAAGCTAATACAGCTCACGACAATGTGAGAAAACTATCCTGCTAGGGTAGCATGTTTGATCAGTTTATAATCACATGCCTTGGAGTAGGGGAGGGGAGGGTAAAAGGATGGCAAATGGTTGGTGGCAGAGAGGTGGTGGAAAGGAGGATGAGAGTAGGAGCGTTTTTATTTTAGTAGTCGTCAGTTCTTAATTCAGTTTAGATCATCGTGTAGTTCTCTAAAGCAAAGACCACCATTTTGCTTTTGGTTAATTCTCAACTGTAGGATTAAACTTTGAGGCTTTTCCATATGAGACTACTGGCAAAGTAAGTGTTAATGGCTGTCCATGAATTTATTTAAAGAAAAACACCACTTAGTTTTATAGTAGAATAAATATTTAATATGCAGAAAATACGTAGCACAGTATATGGTAAAACATATGGAATATTAGCAAAGTATCTGTTCTCTGACAGTAAATAAGGAGGAAATCTTCATACAAAGTTTTCTCTAGTGTGTATATATTTCAATATAAAGACTCAGCATCGTTTCAATTTCCATACATACTTCAGGTAGGATTATTGTCTCCCTGGTTGTTGTTCAAAGTCAGCATTTCAGGCTTCATGTGAGAGCTGTGTATGTAAGTTAATGTCACTTAGACATTTAGCATTTGTGAAGTACAAATCCATATTTCATGTAGTTCTGCCTCTCAGGTAAACATCCGTGCTTACAGAGGTGGCATTTACATTTTGTATGTATGCAATTTGGAAGATGGATTTGATACTTTATTTGTCTTCTGTGCAAGTTATGAAACTTCTACTCTCAGCCTCTGGTGTCCCCTAGCTTGAGGTGTGACTTTGACGGGGTACATCTGCTTACCTCTGTCGTACCCCATGAAGATGCTTTGAGGATGCTGCTTTTAGTCACTTTCCAGTATTTAGCTGTGGTTGAGCTAAGTCAGCTGATTCTCAAGCATGTGGTAAGAATATGTTTCTAGTGGCAGTAAGGTTGGAACTGCAAACTTCTGTTGTCTGCTTTTCTTCTGTTCCCTTGCCAAAATGCCACCCCCAGGCTCTGCTGTGCTTGAAATTGAGAAAAAAGAGGTGAAAAGAGTTGTTCTCTCCCCTCTGGAGAAAGAGCTAAGGAGGAGGAGGAATTCTCAGCATTTCACTTTCTTTTCCCAAGTTCTGCTGCGGGGCTTGTCTCAGGGAAATGTATGGAGGAAAGGTGGGGAGGACAGCTCGGGCGACCGGGTGTAGAGACCTAGTTGGGCAGTTAAGCTATGTAGGGATTGGAATGGAAAGTTACTGTTCTTTTGTGGACTTGGAGTTCAAATACATAATCTTAAAAGGCATAATTGTGTAAACAACCTGATTTAATTCTGAATAAACAGGCTTGGAGAAAAGGAGGCTGCATAGCCAGACTAATCCCAGGTCTTCATAGGCTAACTTGCTCTGCTGAGCAATGTGCACGTAAAACTGTATACACAAAGTACCTGTATTCATGCAACTAACTTGAAGATTTATGCCTTGCTTCTATCATGACATTGTTCGGCACAAATTTTAGGAAGTGACTTATTATTATTTATAGGTTGGATTTCCTGCAATGTAATCTTCCTTGAGAACATCTTGTAGTTCCGTACTGTATTTTGGGATGCCTCCCACTTGCTCTTCAGTCATGCAAACCACGCTCTCACTGAACTACTTCTCACCATTTTTATTGTCACCCTTTTGACAGTTTTTTTGGGGTTTGTTTTGTGAACAGAGATAACGCGAAGAGTTACATGTCAATTAGACTTTCAGCTCATTCTGAAACTGCTGTTATTCTTTCATCCCATCTGCCCCAGGAAAAGCAGCATGAGTTTGTGTGCAGAATAAGACCAAGTTCCCTAGTCACATTGTCCAGTCCTGTTTTTTCTTCCAGTCATGCATCTAGCTCTGAAGAGAAACCTGGGAAGATGAGCGTAAGATGCTGCCCAGTAATTCTTGGCATTTCAGTGGAACTGAAGCATAATTCACAGGTAGGAGAGGCAAAGCAGCTTTGTCTCTGAGATTTCTGTTTTCCTTTTGCCCACATGAATGCTCAAAGTTGTGTCTTTTCATTCTACTGCTGGAAATTCCCCTGTCAGGCATTAAATAGTTCTTCATCCCTTTCACTCCTCTTTCCCCAGGACTTTGTAGGTTCAGGGGGGAGAATAGTGGAACAGCTCTTTCATGACACAAAAAGAACAGAAGCCCAGTATTAGAGAGAGATGCTGAGCATGAGGTTCACTTCAGACTGCATCCATCCTGTCTTGCCATATGTGAGACAGAATAAAAGTGCATGTTCTTCCATTTGTTCACTTACTATTCCCTGGAGTAAAAAGGTGGTCCTGCTACTGTGTCGAACCTGAGAGTGTATTAAGAGTGATTCCACTGAATAAACTTTAACAGGCATTGCCTAGCACAGCTTCTCCCTCATCACCACATAAGAGATTCCAGGTGCAGCTCACATCACAGGGCTCAGTGTGTGGCCTGTTTTATATGTGTGAGAAGAAACTTGAGAGATTCTGTTTGCTTGAGCAAGGTATACTGAAAATATAGAAGAGACTATTAATGGGGTTAGGGTATGAGGCATTAATGGTTCATTTAGTGTGTTGCAAGATTCCCAAACTGAAAATAGGGACATCCAAAAGTTTAATATGGAAGCAAAATGAAGAATGTTAATCTTTGCATGCTTACAGTTCCTTCTCTGTGAGAAGCTAAGCAGATATATCCCCAGGCCTGGATTCCCAGTATGGAAAGCTGCTAAGAGGACAAGTTAATTGCACATTGTGTTGTAAACTGCAGTCTGATGTATTTTAAAAAAAATATACATCTTTGAGTATGTTTTGTACAGCAGGACTCAAATAAGTGAGCTGAGAAACCTGTAGTAGCCTTGCTGCAGTTTGCTAAGGCTGGTTCATGTGACTAAGAAGAATAAAAGGGAAAGCCTTACAAGACTGTATGGAAGCTGTAGTCTGCTGATTACAGAGTGGCACGGAGCAGTGCACCTTGCTATGCACATTCAATAAATATCTCAGAAGGTGTATCTTTAATAGGTCAGTCCTTCTATTCCTTGCTAAGATGAAAAGAGTAGTTGGGTTGCAGCCATATGGCATTACTGTGGTAGAAGGTATGTGGAGGGAAAAATTTTGGGGATAAAGTAATGAATAGATTAATTCTTAAACTTGCAGCACCTTTTTCACTTACATGGCAGGTGCTACTCCTGGTTAACGTCATAGCCTACAGTTAATATTGACCCTAACAGTGAATTCAGTATACATGTCAGGTTGTTTAGTAGTGCACTTTTGCTGAGATTTCTCAGAGAATGGGATACTTGTTGGGCTGCATCGTTGAGCAAACCCATTCTTTTCTCAGATACTCACTTGAATAGATTCTGTTGCATTTTTATTATGTACAGAGCTGTGAAGAATGTTCAGATTAAATTTGGATAATGGCCACAACTTCTATTTGTTGAAAACTTTAGCTGTAATGGAAAGAAGTGTATAAAGAGGAGGGGGGATGTGGTTCAGTGAAGACTTTTATCTGATGTAGTGGTACAGATCTTCTGAACAAAAATGTATTCTCCACTGATAATTTACAAGGCTTAGTAAAAGAGGAATGAAATACCTCAGAAAAAGTCTGTAGACTTGGGCTGTACTCATGTTACCATCTCCACATACGTGTCTCCCACCACACAGTAATGGATTTGTTACCTGAAAAATGTTTAATGTTCTTTCATTTTGGCTCATTTGAATATGATATGTAAAGCATAGGTATGCTGGTGAGGATTCTTGGGAATCTCCTACTTGTGTTGCACTTCATTCCTTCTAGGAGTACGATTAAACCATCTGTAGGGATGTCTGAGTGCCATAAAATGATGTCTGAAAAGCAAATTATGTCAAATGGTGCTTATTTTCAGAACATATGATGTGGATGGATATACCCTGATGTTTCTACAAGCTCTTCATACAGGTGCTAGTAACAAGTACAAACAAGGATAAAAGAAAAGCTGCTCATTGAGACCGTGTTACATAACTAGTTTGTTGAGGAATAAAGTATAGCCCACTGTATGAACAGCTTGGTTGTCCTCATCCCGTTTCTTCAGCAGATTTGCTGTGGGTTGAAGAGGAAGCTCTTTCTGAGCTCTTTCCCCCTCTTCCCTACTTTGTCCTTGTAGAGTCAGCTATGGTGACTATGTATATCTTGAGTATTGCGTTTAATACTGTGTTATGGAATGGTGCAGTAGTTTATTGTTGAGTTTTTTTGACAATGGTACACTTAGAAATTTTTCTACTTAAGCAGGGTGACACTTGGTGCAAGAGAGTAGTGTATCTTCTTCAGCACCTTGAGTTGGAATAGAGCTGGGCTTCTGAGGGAAGATACCAGTTCCATTGGGAAATTATTTTTTCCTTCTCACTGTCAGATCAGACTGTGAGGTTGTGTTTTTGTTTGGATTTTTTTTTGTTTTTTGTTTTCCTCCTTTGTCTTAGCACTTTAGAAATCTGACAGAGGCAGCTGTTAAAACGCGTAGAATCTGAACAACTACAAGTACAGTAATATTTTCTGGAAAACAGAGTCCACTGTCGTGATACTGACAGTAGGAGCTGGACTACAGGAAAATACTATACTAGGTAAGTGATTTGTATTGCAAGTACTTGTTGAGGAAGCACCTTCTCTTGTAATGCTTTCCTTTCGTAAACTGTTATTTCTTAATGTTAGTGAGGTACTGGGAGTATTGTTGGAGCTAGGCTGAAAGACTTGATAGAGGGATAGAGCAGGGACAGCAGATCAACCAAGCTGGTGCAGGTTATATGCTATGTGGTCTACTGCAACACAATTTCATGAAGGTGTTCTTTAAGTTGTTGTATGTGAAACTTTGGTCAGCCATATTTGTAGTGAGTGACTCATCAGTCATGGTACTTTTCAGTCTGTTAGCATTCCATCTCTTACCAGAAAGTTTTCTGATAGCAAGTGAGCCAAAGTGAAGCTGGTAAGGATGGAAAGATGACAATAAGCTGAAGATGAATTCCCAGTAAAGTGTGTAATAGTGTCAGAGATGAGGATGAAATGTAAGAATTCCTCACAGACAAGTGTGTGTTTCCTACTAATTCAGTCCCTTACTATATTTTCTGAAAACGTAGGATTTTTTTTCTTTTTTTTTCTTCTTTCTTCTCTCTCTGAAGCATGTATTGCAAATGAAAAGCGTATCAAACCTGCCTGGAAAAGCTGTCACTGTCTCTCAATTTGAAATATAACTTACTTCTGTTATATCAAACTCAACCATCTTCTTGTTTCACTGTCAGCTACCTGATACTTTTGTTCTTACCGATCTCCAGTCCCCTGGCATATCAAGTTATCTTTGTTTTTGATGAACAAGCATGGTGACCGGGACATGACCGTGCCACCTTCAGTTCATGGAATTTCCAGATGCCCGTCCTGTGACTGATAGAGCAAACTGATCAGCTTTAAAGGACAGTTCTCTGGCAGTACACAAAGGTCACTTCTTCCTCTGTGTAGAGCACACTAGGAACTAAGATGTGGGCAGAATTAAAGCCAGGATATAAAAAAAAAAAAGTGGATATGGAAAGGCAACAAACAAAGAATATGTATATTATAAAACACAGCAATTTGGATCACAGCAGGGCTTGTACTATGATTAAAGTATTGCAGAAGGCTGATAGTACTGCAGAAACTAATTGATGTTTTAATTAGACAAAACCAAATGAACTACAGGTGTCATCCTAGATACGAGAAGTTTAGGGGAGATTTCTGTTTTTCTTCACCTCTTACAGATTTCAGAGATGTATGAAATCTGGCGGTTGTCCCCAGGGAGACTTTCTAATTTTCAAGCCTTTTTGGTGTTTTTTTTTTTTGTTTTTTGTTTTTTGTTTTTTTTTTACTCTCTAGTCACCCTGCTTATTTGTCTTGAATATTAAACAAATGCCTCTTAGGGATTATCACTCAGCAGCCTTGGCTTGATCAAAACTGTCTAGACCATGACAGTGTACTGTATCTATCTTTGCAGGTTTTGTCTGGTTTATTCTTTGTTTTTTCTGCTTTATTTTTGCTGTTGTTGTTTTAACATGGTACCTCTTTATTCAGGTAGATTGCTTAGGAACAATGAAAAGCAATGTAAAGAAGCCACAGAATTTCCTATTTGTTTGTTTTTTCCCTCTGTTACCATGTTGTCAAACCTGGAGACATGGCTTTAGTCATAACTTTTGACACAAGACTTCTCAAACATAAAAGAACAACAGCAAAACAGTGTTCATAACTGGATCCATTCACTTCTTGTTGCTCTTTCTTATGCCTGCTGACTCTAGTGGTATAACATATAAAGCTGGGAGTTACTGCCTTCCGGACTAATCAGGCTAAAGACTTACCAGGACTAGTACAAAGTTGAGAATAGGGCTTCTTTAAACATTCATCCTTTATCAAGTACTGTGTTTCGTTTGGGTAGGTTTTTAATCATGATGAATACTTAGTATTTGCTTTTGAAGAGTGAAAGTCAGCAGTAAGATGCAAACAAGCATATTGCAAGCTGGTCTTGTAGTCAGAAAAACTGCCTAATTCATAACATGTAGCTCTGAATGCATTAGCTTATGTTTTGCAAAAAGGTTGAACCCATGTGTTTGATCAGAACACGTACTTTCCCCTAAAGGTGTAGGCCTATCTCATCTATCTGGTATATGGAGACATGATGGTATGATGTGGATTAATCATCTTTAAAACCTGAATATGATGCATAAATTATATTCTTTGTGGAGCAGGCTGATAGAGTGCCATTGCCATCATTGTTTTCACTGTCAGTAAAAGCATGAGTCCTACTGTATTTCAAATGGAAAGCCCCTTCTGCATGACAGCTGTCCTTTGCCTGATTTGTTTCTCTGCTTGGCATTCTTCTGTCTTGCAAGAACCTGACAGTGTCATCCTTTTTGTTGAGAGGACTTGTTACTTTTCCTAACCTATTTGTGCTGGGAGTCCCTTTCCCTTCTTCAGCTGAAGACACGTTCTAAACAGATGCAGCAGAAAAGAGCATGCAGACTGAGGAACTGCAGGTTGTGTTACTAGTAGCAGCAGTGAAGCAGGGTGACTGACCAGGAGAATGGATTAAATGAGACACATATCTGGAAAGGAAGAACAGTTGAATGACACAAGTATATAGATAATTTTCATGTTGGAATGCAGTTGCAATTAGTACGATTTGAAACTGTAATGTTGCAGTCATGCTGGCAATATTTAGGCTTCCTATTGCTGTTTATGTACTTGTAGAAATCATTCTTGTGGCCCTATGCATCCCTTGCCAGATTCAACACCAGGTTGGCCTTGGCTTTCCTAACCCTACCTCTGCAAGATTGAACAGCGACTCTATACCCTCCCTTGGTCATCTTAGGATCCTGAACTCCACCATCTCATGGTTGGTACAGTGAAGGCTGCCCCTGACTTTCACACCCCTGACCAGTTATCCTCATTTTTAAGTATCAGGTCCAGCAGAACACCGTTTCTTGTTGGCTCCTTGGTCATGTGTGTGAGCAAGTTGTCAATGAGCTTGAGATGTGCCCTGGTTTTGCTTGGGCCCTGCTGTGTTGTCTACCTAGCAATTATCAGAGAGGCTAATGTCCCCCATGAGGAGCAGGGCTGTGAATGTGAGGCTTCTTCCAGTTGTTTGAAGAGAACTCATCTACTTCTTCCTGATCAGGAGGTCTGTAGTGGGTACCTGCTACGGCAGCACCCATGTTGGTCTGCCTTGCTTGACCCATAAGCCGTTGACTGACTCCTAACCAGTCCCAAGATAGAGCTCTTTGCATTCCAGCTGCTCCCTCTTGTAAAGGGCAATTGCCCCTCCTCACCTTCCCAGCCTGTCCTTCCTAAAAAAGCCTGTACCCACCCATCACAGCACACCAGTTGTGTGTCCCACCATGTGTCTCTGATCCCAGCGAGGTTGTAGCCCTGTAACTGTGCACAGACTTCTAGCTCTTTGCGTTTGTTCCCCATGTTGTGTGCGTTAGTGTAGAGATATGTCAGAGAAGCACCGAAGCATGCTGGTTCCCTGGTATAAGCTTGAGTGCTTTCCTCACAAGGCTGTTCTGTGGGCATGTCCTTCTCTGTTGATTGCTACGTCTCTTCTGTTCCCATCACCCTGAGTCCTTGGCTTGCCTATTGCATCCACAACTCAGGAATGCTATGTACATAGGGTGCTGTAAGTGTGTATGTAGAAAGGCAGAACAGATTTCTGACATCTTGCTGACATGTCATGATTGCAGGCGGAGTCTCTGCAGAACAATAGTATGCCTGAGGTTCTGCTGCTTGGGTAGCGGGGTCTCTAGAGAAAAGGAAAATTAGAGATGGAGAGCTGTTACTTTTGCTACCTGAAGTGAACACAAGTCTTGTTCTTTGATGATTGTGGAATTAAAAGATACTTCAGCTCTTCTCCTTTTTATGCCGCTTTTTATAGCAAATTATTGTGTGGATGAGGAGAAAAATGTGGCATTCACAAGTAGCTATGAGAATCACTGGTGTGTGAGAAGAGGGTGGGGGGCTTCCTCACTTTGATTGTCAAGGCCCAGGCCATTCCAGTGGAGAGTATTTGAAAATCTTCAGTAACTTCTGGGATCTGAATTCTTCCTGTGTGAATGAATGACTTTGGTATTTCTTTCACTTTCTGTGAGACTGTGTGAGCTATTTATTCAGCATACTTTATTCTCTCCCCGATTGTACATTTTCTGTTGTTACAACTTAATTTTTATGTATTTCTTGGATTAGTCAAAATAGCATGACAAACACTTGGTACAAATATGTCTTCACGAATAGTTGTCTTCAGCTATTCTCTGTTCATGTGCCTGCATGATTGGTGGTCTTGGTCATATAATACTGTATCTGCTTGCCAATTTCACGACTAAAATGGTGTGAACTGAAAAAAGGAAAATTCCAAATAACTTTTAGGGATTTCCTCAAGTGATAGTTTTTTCTGTGAATGCTCCTGAGACATGCAGCTAGGTTTTTATATCTACAAAAAAATTGTCACACTTGAAAAAAAAAAAGAATGTGGATCAATAATATACTACTAGAGTTGATGTATGTTCATCTCTCATCTACAGTATTTTTTCTCATCTTCATCTGATCTTCTTTTATACTGGTAGAAGCATCTAATTAAGCACTAAGAGCAGAATTGACCAAAGCATGAGTCTCTTTTTCCTGCAGTTATTTGTTCTTGGACAGTTGGTTTGTGGAAAAAAAAAATAAATCTGTTATCTTCACAAACTTGTGTGTGTTCTGTATCCCAGTGACCAAAGGAGTGAAAGTACAGTTTCCAGAATGACACCCTACAAAGAGTTTCCTTTCCCTTTTGCCTTTGATAGAAAAAACAATCCCCAAACAAAAACTTCATCACATATATTCAGTTCTTCTTGAAGGGAAGGGTTACCCCCCTTGTCCAGTCCTCTTAGTCATCAAATGCACTTTTTTATTTGCAGCTTTGCTCTGGAGAAATTAATGGTAATGTTTAGTCTTGAGGGCACACAGTATATGTAAAAGGCTGGTGATTTTTGTGTTGTTCATTACATACTTTGAATGAAATGCCTTTAAAGGGCTTAATTTTTGGAAAGTGCTAAGCACCCAGTGTTTGGTAAGTGGGGCTCCTTTTAAGATCTAACATTGGGCAAACAAAACTTGTTTGTAGGGATCTCAGATGGAAAACTGTATACTGAAAAAGGATTAGTCAAGTAATAACCAGATCTTGATTTTGATGTAGCAGTGTGAGATTGGATGTTACTGCATGGGGCACAAAACACTTCAGCTGTGGTCTTCAGCAGGGAATTTTTTATCAAAAAAATACCCCTGTGTTTTCTTACCAGGGAAATAACATCATTTTCTGTGGACTGATGATGCCTTTCTTAATGGTAGAAACTGGCTGTAATTCCAAGAACACTGACTATGCTCTTTTGGAAGAGGAAAATGTTAAGAAAGGATCACCTTGGAAGCTGTATATACTGACGTTGGAATGTGCCTGCACAAGTAGTCTTACAGGAAATGCATATGTAAATGTGAATTAAGATAAGCAAAAGTGATCACAGTTGGCCCCTTGAGTAGGAGCATGTAGTGTTAATTCTTGTCTGCTCTCCAGAACATACTAAACTGGAGTATTTGGAGTATGTTGAGAGATTTTATGGCTGCCTGGCAGAGCTAACTTCTCTCAGAAGAGCACACTGGTCTGGGTGAGTCTACTCTCTTACGTAGCTGTGGAGGTTTCTATGCTGCAGCTCCTTCTGAAAGAGCTTGCCTGGGACTGTTGTTTAAACAGAAACACCACAGTGAAAAAGGCAGTGGGTGCGGAGAGTTTCAGTGTATCTGTACATATGTTGCCAATACATTGAAAAATAATGCTGCTATTCCTTGACATAGAGCTATTGATGATGGATAGCAGGCCCTGGATGTTGTATTAATTCTCTGTGGTTGGACAGATTATAAGATTTACCTCTTGAACACTACAGAATTGATTAAATACAACTTGTACTGCTAAGAATTAGTATTTAATTTTATTCTGCTTCATCAAAATACCTCATTTGCACATAAATCACATAATGTGTTCACCCTGTTTTCGTGTGTTCTTTGTTCTAGCATTAGACTGTATTCCATAGGTGACCACTGTACAACCATGAAGTTATCTGAGCAATGTTGTTGACATAGGAAATGACTAATTGTTGTTATATTGGCTTCAATCAACTTGATTATAATGGAAGTTGCATGCTTCTGTATGAAGTGAAGCAGTGTAGTAAGTGCTTATTCATTACCAATGGACTGAAAATGTTAAGGCACAGTACTCAAGAGATCAAGAGGACCTTTCAATTTTCGTTAAGAACTTGTTGCAATAGTAAGTTACACAAAAATGCATTATGATATGTAGTAGTATATAATAATATACTATATAATGGTAATAGGTTATGTAATAATATGAAACCTTATGCATAAGTACAGTGAAGAGTGTAATTTAACCCTTCACTTATTGCCATGATTTGATTAGGATAAGCAAAAACATCATTACCTATAAAATACAGAAATTCAAATTTAAGATGTCCCACTACACTGAGCTATCTAGACATATAATTTAATTACACTCTTACATAATTTAATAGCAGAAAGAGGGTAGATTTAGATTGGGAATAAGTAAAAAAAATATTACTGTGAGGATGGTGTAGGACAGTGGAACAAGTTGCCCCAAGAAGTTGTGTATGCTCCATCATTGGAAGTGTTCAAGCTCAGGCTGGCTGGAGCCTTGAGCAACCTGATCTGGTGAAAGATGTCCCTGCCCACGGCAGGGTGGATGGACTAACTGATCTTTAAAGATGATTCCGACCCAAACCATTATGTGGCTCTATAATTTGAAGAGAAAAAAGACCCTTTGAAATCTAATCTTAAACATTTTACTCCATAATGCTAAACTATATGTTATAAATAACCGGTTATGGTAAAATCAATATTCTGTAAGGTAGATCTTTATTATAAACAATTTTCTTTAAAAACTACTCTTTAGATGTTGCTAATACCAAATTTAATGTTGTGCCATTCAGTCACTTAGATGATTGCTGGTACTTAAACAGAGCTCTTACATCCTGCCATTTTTACTGCTGTTTTATAGTAGTGTACCTAAATGTTTATCCATTTGTTTCTGAGACCTTAATACATCTTCATGATTATTGTAGGTGGCATTACAATCATTGACTATAGACAATGCTATTCAGCACCTGCCATAGTAAAAGTCTACTTTTAGTTGTTTGTATCTTTGCCAGGCTGTAGCCGTTTATGCTTCAGTCTTGCCTGCCAGGCATAAGTCTCAGGTAGTTTTTATGACAGGGAGAAAAAAGCTGGGAAGAAAAAAGCCAGTTCAGGGAGGAAAAAAATGCAATGAACACTGTTGCTGCTTTTGTTGGATTTAGAAAGTGAATGCTGTCCTAAATGAAACATATATCCATCTATCCGTGCATGTTTGAGTGGATATGTATGTATGTGCGTATATATCTGTATATATTTTTCTGTTGAGTGGAAACCTGTTCTAGATGAGCAAATCTGAATGGCTGTACATATCTGCTGTATAAATAGTAGCTATTCTTAGAGCTTGGTAACTAAATTCTCTAATAGTTTTGTCATTATTGGAGTACATTACCTATGGGGATCAGGGATCTCTGCTGTCAGTGTTCCCCTGCTTTTTTTTTTTTTTCCCCCGCAGGGATAAATTAGGAATAAACCTGCAGAGTTCTACTGGCAGGCCTTGAGTGCAAGATCTAATCTGCTATAACAAGTTGCCTATGTATTAGACAATCCATGTTGTTCTAGTCTGAAGAGTTACATTTTAACATACTGGTGAAAGTTTTTTAGATAACCGTTCCCAGACAATATCACATTATGTATTTTGTGTTAGTTCTCACCATTTTTGTTGTAGTAGCCTATGAACTTTTAAAGTCCTACTTGAGGTCTGTCAGTGGGGGGAAAAATATATGCATAGACTAAAAGTCTTGCAGCTGTCAGTCTAGAAGAAATCTTTTGGGAACAAAAAGATGAGATAAATCAGGTGACAAAATGTGCTTAGCACATCTGAGGATGCATTGCTAAGACTTACAAATGCCTACAATTAGAGAAAATATGTCCTAATCTGGAAAGTATGATCAATACCCAAAGATCAAGTAGTATTAAAGGGCAGTGGCTGACAATCAGGATAGGACCAGAGAAGTATTGGGGATGGAGCATCATTGCAGAAGTTCACAGTATGTGTGGGCTAAGAAGGTAAGGGATCATCATAGGCTGAAGCGGATTTCATTGCTTTCTGATTGCCGGATGGCTATTTTGTCGTGGTTAGTAGCTGAGGTTACTGATGGTAAAAAGAAGGTATCTACTCTCTTAACCTGTACTTCGACAGTGGAGAGAAAATTTCACATAAATAGTAGCAAGAGAGCAAGCAGAAGGGTACAGCCTACTTGTTTAGCTGCTAGCAAGACGGAAAGGGTAAGCCTGAGGATGAACGGTGGCACTGAGGATCAGGAAAGGTGGAAGGGGAAAAGGGTGAGCAGCAGAAACTGGCATCTTGGTTCGAGGCTGGAGCAATTATTTGGAAATGAAAGGAAAGAAGAAACAACTTGTTCCTGCATTGTCACTGGATGCCTGTGGAGTAAATACTGGTGTAGAGTATGTGTCGTGCCTTAGCTAATGCTGACCTAGAAAAGAGAACAGCCTGTTTGTGAGGTAATAGAATAACCGGTGCCTGTGTTTAGGATGTAAATATTTCAAACGTTTACATGTTTTGAATGTAATACTGAAGTAGACAATGAGAATAGCAGCCTATAGGTGGAAAAAAAGGCTGAAAAAGATTTCAAGGAGAAATGAACAGTCAGGAGAAAGCAAATATAGAGAGTAAAATTATTTGAAAGTCAATTCTAATACCTCACTGAGATGTAATTTCAAATACTGTTGTTAAAGTAGAATTTTATATTGCATTTTTATAAGGTGCTTAATTTACTCTCTTCCTCTCTCTGAATAGATTATTTTTTATTATTTTAAAGGAAAGTGTTTGAGAAGGGATAGCCCTACTGCTCATTCAGTTTTTTAGGGACTCTTATTAGAGATCACTATCTAATTAATTTCCTGCTCTGTGATTGGATATTTTTCTTTCTTTTCAGTTATTAGTATTGTGTTGTCTAAACAGACATTATTCAGAAGTACAATATTCCTCCAAGATGTTACTTCCAGCCACCACTTATGTGCTAAATATACAGTATTATTTTGGAGACTGAGGTGCAGTGAGATAGAGTTATCACATGTACTTTGTTGTAGTTTGTGCAAATATTGTCCCAACTTGTTCTAATTAGGGATGCACAAATTCTGTGATAGTGACTATTCACAAGTGTGTCCAATTTTTAAGGCTTTTAAGTACTTAACAAGTTTGTGGCTGGGGTTTTTTGTTTGGTTTTCCTTGAGGAAGAATTAAACAACCATTCTCATTGATGGCTGTTGCTCAGAATAGCTGTTGTTTTTGTCAGCATCATTCAGGATTAGAGCTTTATTGCCTCTGTGTGTCTTGGATCTCAGAAGCATTGAACATTCTTGTTTTGGACTCTCAGTTCAAAATTAGACAAAAGACACTCCTCCTTATTCTGTTATATTATTGTAGCTACAAGCTTTGAGATCAGTTTTCCCTGAACGTTACTGCCCCAATAGTTACATGTTTACATCCAGGGAATAATTGATCTATAGCTGTCTAATTTGCAAATTTAATTGGGTCATATTACATTTGTCTTCATTCACTTCATGTATATCGTAGTTTCTAAACATTGGGTTCCTTCTGAATTCTCTTTTGAGTGAGCATGTAATGGCTGAATGAGTGTGTTTAATGACTATGCTTAAGGGCTTGAACTCTTTTGCACATTGTCTACAGTTAAAGTGTAAGAAATAAAGCTCTAATGCTATTGTACATTTAGGAAGGATGTTACTGCTTTAACTGTACTACTATTTTTGTGGTAATAACATAATCATGTTCATAACATGTTTAAACAAATGTATCTTCATCCTTGTTTATATACACTCACTATTCTATTTTTCCTCCTTGTAAAATTATTTGCTACCAGTTCTGTTTCAGGCCACTCTGTTGGCAAAATTACACATGACTCAGTATCATGTACTCACTGTTGTTGAATTCTTTTAGCCATTATTAGCCCTACTTTGGAGGTGTAGGTGAAGCAGGCACTCAGCATCCAAGCAACGTGCTGCCAGATCTCAGTGACATGTATTTTATGCTAAACAAGGTTAATTCATTTTTATGTTAATTGTTGTTATTTAGTGCTAATATTCTTATTTATACTAACCATTACAAACAGTCCTGCATAGGGATGAAAATTAGAAGGATTTTAAAATTTTGTTTCTACTGTATGCTCAGCACCAAATGACTTAAGCTATGCTGCTTGATAAAGGCACAAAAATTCTAATTATTTACAAGGAAGGAAGTAACTTTAAGCTTTTCGTAGTAACTCGAGCATGTTACATTGGCTAAATCAGCTTTTTGCTACCTATGTGGTTGTTAATGACCTCTCCATAGTAGCTAGAATCTTTAGAATCAACACTCCTAATTTCCTTTTTTTTTTTTGTTTGACTGTTTC
Organism: Buteo buteo; assembly: GCF_964188355.1. Taxonomy (NCBI): domain Eukaryota; kingdom Metazoa; phylum Chordata; class Aves; order Accipitriformes; family Accipitridae; genus Buteo; species Buteo buteo. Next base: position 33,239,822 of record NC_134178.1, read on the forward strand.
CACCAAAATTAATTTTCCTAGCTTTTTAGATAACTAATGAAAACTTTCTTCTGCTTTTTTCTAGTTGGAAAAAATTTCCTTTCTACCTGGCCTTTGTAGAAAGGGGTGTTTCCAATTCCTTTTGTGTGTGCTTTGCTGATTGAAAGATGATGCATGCCAGATGCCTCCTATTGCACTCTCACTCATTCTGTTTAGGTTAACAACCTTTCTTGCATCAGTGGAGCTGTGAGGAGGGTGCCAGCAAGGCAGTGCTAAGAGAAGTTACTCAATTGTAGTAACTGAAACTGGTATTGTTGGAGAAACCTTTCAAGTTTTCAGGCACATAAGCTTTTATGCCAACAGGAATGTGGGGATTGTTATTTTCTGTACTGAAAGAAAACAACAAACTAGAAGCATCCAATCTTCTTGTTTTGCAAGTAACACCTGTTATGCTGTAGAAGTAACATGAAAACTTAAGAATTACCTGTCAGCGTCTCAGATGTTACTAGTCTACTTTTATATGAAAGATCAGCTGTGTCATTGGTTACTGTTGGAAATGAAAAAGATTATTAATCTGGGACTTTTTCTTTTTTTTACATCTGAAAAGCTCTAAAAGAAAGCTGAGGAAAGGCTATAAAGGAATAAAATTGGTAACAATGCACACTCAGTGGCTTTCCATAATTCAGCAGCCAGATCAGAAGAGAAAAAAAGATACACAGTGCATTATCATTAAACAGGGAGATATACACAGAAAGCTGGGAAGAATGTATGGGGTCACTATCTGCAGCCATGGAGATGAGTTGTTGTGCAGTGTAAACTTGAATTGATAGTATCTTGATTTATATCTAAAACATCAGCCCCCCACTCCGTCCACCCCCCTGAAACAGTACATGTCGGGTACTTAAAAAGCCTTAAATTGCATCTGAAAGTATGGAATGCTTTGTGCTTGCAGCTGTTACATTATTTTAGTAGTAAGGTAATACCTATGTGTCAGTTCTGAACTACAGGCTCAGCTACAGGTGGAAAGCCCACCATGGCATTTTATGGCCATGGTATGCAGATAGTACCATCTTGCAACCAGGTTTTCAGTTAGAAAGCTGTGGCATTGAGGCTTCTGACTCTTAAAATTTACTGTGGAATCTTACTCTATACACTTCCTATAGAAATGAAAGCAAAGAAAGAACACAAATGATTTAGCAGCCAGAGTTTTTCCATAGAAAGACCATCTCTTGGGAATTAAATTTAGGAGATTGTTACAAAGAGTAAACAAACTAGATATAGTTAGCAATTAATTTTGACTTTAGTTGATAATGAGCTTTAATTGTTTATAACCACCTGTGTATGAGATAGAAATAGTTGAGGTGTCTAAATATCTGAAGATCCATTACAGTCTTGCAGCTAGCTCCTTGCCAGCATTCGTCTTTATTTTCTTCAGGCCCATTGAGCAGTTTATGGGAAGCTGATGTTACATGAGGTATGATGCTGTGGTCCTCTAGAAATTGCCTCTGAACTCCTTTACAGTAATGCATTAAAAAAAGGAAAGTAACCAACCAAAACTTAAAAAAATCCAAACCAGTTGGGTATTAAAAACAGTGCTTCAACACGGTATTTCTCCTAGTATTAAAATAATAATATAATAAAAAAAATCCAATACTTGGTTAACTTCTACCAATAAGATTGAGTGAATTCCTGTCATGGTTTAACCACAGCCAGCAACTAAGCACCACGCAGCCGCTTGCTCACTTCCCTCCGCCCAGAGGGATGGGAGAGAGAATCAGAAGGAAAAAGAAAGTAAAACTCAAGAGTTGAGATAAGAACAGTTTAATAGAACAGAAAGGAAGAAACTAATAATGATAATAATAACAATACTAAAATGACAAAAATAATAATAACAATAAAAGTATTGGAATATACAAAACAAGTGATGCACAATGCAGTTGCTTACATGGTATGGAATACCCTGCTGGCCACTTTGGCTCAGGTGCCCTGGCTGTGTCCTGTGCCAACTTCTCGTGCCCCTCCAGCCTTCTTGCTGGCTGGGCATCAGAAGCTGAAAAATCCTTGACTTAGTCTAAGCACTAGTTAGCAACAACTGAAAAGATCAGTGTTATCAACATTCTTCTCATACTAAACCCAAAACATAACACTATGCCAGTTGCTAGAAAGAAAATTAACTCTATCTGAGATGAAACCAGGACAATTCCCCTTCCTAAAGAAGATCTGTAATACTTTGTTTCTCTGTCCAGATTATTTTCTTGCTACTCGCTAGCATTAACACTGATTAAATATAACCTTGGTTTAAACAAAATAAGGTCTGTGCTGAAGAATCAAAAATCTTAATGTTACAATTTAGATAAACGAATAATTACTTTTTATTAAGGTAGTAAACACATTATTAGAACTTTCATGGCAACTACATTTTCTTGCATGTCACAAATATAGCAGGTATGTGCACATGTTTTTATCCCATCTGCTAACAGAGTTTACAAAGAAATTGTTAACCTTAGAACTCTTTTAAACCTTTACTGGCATCACCAATTTCTAACCTGTAATCAGAGCCATTTCATTGTCAACTGGTGGAGGGAGAATGTCTCTCTAGACTCCTTGGATCATAAAATAGTGCTTTCTCTGTAATTTCTTTTTTTAGCATCAGTTTCCACACTGACAATACTACAACAGTATCTTTAACAAAGGGAAACAAAAACCTAGTTATCTTCCTTTTCACTCTTCTCCTTGCTCAGTTGCTCTTGCTTTCTAATGTGGGAGCTTATACAAATGTGTGATGAGCTAATTAAGAAGCACACTCTGATATCTTAAGTAGTATTTTCTTCAGCAGTCTAATCTTTCACACAGTTTTAGCTCTTGAAACCGAATCTTTTGGTCAGCTTTCAATGCACAGATTGTATGCATGCACAAAGCTTTACCTAGTCAGATTGTATGCACACAGACACTTGCAACCAAATGGAAATAGCCTGCTGTCTAAATTTACTTGCATGATTGTTTTGCACAGGAAATTGTGTGTGCAAATACCTTGATTAAATTCAAGTTTCTCATGCTAAGTTCTGAAAATCTGTTGCTGGAAAAAAGTAAATTTACATTTAAATGTACTCCTGCTAGAAGTTAAATCCTAATTCAGCCCTGTCAACAAAAATTAAGCTTATATATACAAAGGAGTAGTCTCATAGATTTACAATCAGGTATGATGCACATGACTTTGAATCTGATGTTAGTTAATGCTGTCTGAATAGGCAGATAATTATAAGTTATAGACTAAAGCCTTAGGAACCTGAATGATGTTATTTAAAAGTTACTAAATTTAGTTTCCCAAGTTCGAGATGAAAAAGCTGCCTTTGATTAGTGAGTAGGTAAGCTTATAGGAGGAAAAAATGAGACATACAATATGTGAAACAAAGGTTCAGAACCCAAGTACTTGTAATAAAATCTCTAGAAAGCAAGCCAATAAATTAAAAAATGCTACACATTGTTTCAAAACTATGATTCTGATTTTCTTTGGGCATCATCTGGCTTCATTCAATTTTGCTGAATCAGCATGCTTGAATCTGAGCAACATCGATACTGCTAAAAGCAGGTATAAAAATTAATTTATTTTTGACACTCCCCCTCCATTAGCTTTGGGAGTTCATGGTCAAGTAGGGCAGACTGGAAAGGGATTGGAGAAGAGAAGGGAAAAAGCAATTTTTTTTGCAAGTGTAGTGCAGAAAAATTATGCTGTGCTCTCATGCCATAAGGAGATACCGAGTCAAAATGGTACTCAGCTAATTGCAAAGGTGATAATTATACAGCAATCTTTTCACTTTTATGTATGCTTTGATCATCAGTGTAATATTAAATATAGTTGATTCATAATTAAGTTAAAAGTATATTGCGACCGCTATTTAGGAAGTGTAGAGTATAAGCCGAATGCTTCCTTTTTTTTTTTTTTTTTTTGGGAATACAACAGAAATTACATTACTGAAATATAGCCAAATTCATGACTGACTACAGATTAGCTTGTCTCTATGTAGACACTTACTATGAGCAGATACATAGGGACTGTTTCCTTAAACATTTGAGAACTAATGAAGTTGATCATACGCTCATCGAGGGGTTATACATGGTAGCCAGCTTCTGGCAGCCAGCTTAGAGGGCTGATACCTGTAGGTGAATTTTAGTGACAGGAGCAGAAGTATGTTCCTCTACAGGACAATTCAGGTCACCTGTTTTATTTAGGCTTTTGGTACGAATACTTCTTTCCCAATAACTCAACTGCCACGTTTTCTGAAGCGATCTGTCAGGCGCTGTACCTTCAGTGACCAGAAATACCGAAAAGAAATGTCACTGAGCTTACTTGTTCATACAAGTCATGGTAAAAGGGTAACCATCTATGCTTGGGTATATTTCTGTCATATTTCTTCCTGGGAATGCTTCTATAGTTTTTGCTCTGTCACTCACCTCTTTACTTTTGGATGGTGTAGATGGACCCCATGGGCAAACAGGGTACATTTTGTATTTATTTGTGCATGATTACCCACTTCCAGAGATTCGGCATTGGCAGGAGAGGCAGAAGTCTTGTTGGAATTGTTGGACCAGCCAGTAACTTTCTACAGTTCCTGAGAAAGCACTGCAAGAGGGCCCTGCTGAGAGGAGCTAGCAGAACTAGGATCTTGGGGTCCATCTTAGGGGTTTGTGTCACAGGAGCTTTCGCAGGTTCCCCCTAGAAAGTTAACTCTTTACATCTGTCAAAACATCTGCCGTTTTTCAAAATGGCCTGCAGTTTCTGCTAAATGGATGCCAGTGACTAGTCTGTTTCATAGTAATAGTTGCAAGAGCTGTTGTCTGCTTTCACGTGGCACTTGGATGACTTTGGTGTATTTGAAATACTTGATTTCTGATAGTTGTGCTTCTGTACTTCTGTTGTGGCATAAATATGTAATCAAGACAAGATTTATTTAGGGAGGTCAAATCTATTGTTAGACCAGTTGACACAGCCTCCCCCCCCCCCCCCAAAAAAAAAAAAAAAGGCACAGAAATACTTGACGTCTGAAATGGAGGAAGCCATTTTGAGATCACTCTAAATTTAGCTAAATTAGGTTACTTAGTTTGACTACGTGGATAGGAGGAGTTTTTAATAGGGACAGATGGTTTAGAAAGGACCATCTTAGCAAATGGGGTTGTCCCTCTCTGGTTTGGTATCTGCAGTGGATTGTCAAGGGTATAACACTCTTGACTCACTGTATGATGCAATCGTAATGGAAATAGGTGTTTTTAACGGAGGATGGTGAAGAGTCAGTGGTTTCAAATTTTTTTATGTTCCCCCCCGCACACACTTTAAAGATACCCAGACTAGACTGTTTTCTTCATCATTTGGTTTCCAGTTAGTAACCAATTATGTGCCTACCTTTGGAAGCAGAATGGAGGCCGATGGAAAATGTCAGTTTAACAAATGAGTGTGTTCACAAATGCCACTAGTGTTTTCAGTGTTTCTGCATTATAGAATCATAAAATTTCTACTAAGACTGGGGCTGATGAGAGTTGGTTCAACCTCAGATACTGATCTCAATTAAGAAACAGAACAGGCATGATGTGAGGACTGCAAGCTCTTCTGCATCGTCCTGTGGCATGCTGTGATCTTCCTGGTGACTGCTTCCCGGGTGAGGAATTTACTCCGTTGCAAAAGCCAGCCTGTCTCCAGACTTTTTTGAGGTTGAAGGCAGAAGTGGAGTTGTGATGATGCTTTGTTTTGGTTTTTGTTTTGATGTTTGGTTGTTTTTTTTTTTTATGTGTCAAAAAAGGATTTTAACAGAGATCACTGTATTAGTTTACTTGCATACCAAACCACTAGCACATGGTAATAACTATTAGTCAGTAATAACTGGGGCTGAATTCAAGTATGTTACAGTTCATGTGAAAGACTCCTTTTACTCTTCTAAAAGGTCAGGCGGGCAAACCTTAATTTCTTTCTTTAGTTCTCTGTGGTTTGGTTATCAGCCAAAATGAATTTCTCTTTGAAAACATGAAAGGGAGGAAATACATTGTGATTCATTTCTGTACAGTGCTATTAAGAGTGTAAAGATTGGGCCATAGTTACACAAGGGAAAGCCAATTTTTTTTTTTCTCCAGCATTTGATTTATTTTATGTACTACAGTTTTTCTTGCACTTGCATTAGGGCCATTTGTGGCAGGTTTTATGTTCTGCTTTGCAGATTTACTTGATATTTCATTTTGAAATAAACCACTCTGCATATTTCCATGATAGACAAGTAGCAGCTTGTATGTTGCTATCCCATTTGCTTCAGGCAGATCAAAACCATCAAAATGGTAGTTACATTAATGTAAATTAGAAAATAACAGTATTCTTTTACTTTAAAATAAACATGTCAATAAAATGATTAAAACCTGCAAAAACAATACATGCTGAGGATGAGAGGATACCTTTTGATGAATGAGAAAATTAGGCAGTTGCAAATAATATTTGAGATTTTCTAATGTAGTTCATATGCAAATTAATAACACATTTACAGATTGAAAGCACAGACATTACATGGACAGAGATTGTCAAGATATAATTAATACTAAAGTTTGTTTTATCTTTATCGGACTTGGCAACAAACCAAATGCAAAAATGTTAATGTAGTACTTCTGCCTAGTAACTTTGTTCCTGTATTTTGTAAACTGTGAATATTCATGTGTTTTAAATTTGGAATTCACTCTTACTACAGGCACAAACCATATGGTATTGCTTATTTTACCCACTTGAAGAGGTAGGTGACACAGTGTATTCTGAATAGCACAGACTGAATATTACCAACAAGTTGGTAAATATGTTTGAAGCATCATGAAGGAAGCATTCTGAAATGTCCTTTCTGGACAAATGATCCCTGTGGATGTTAACTGCAGCCTTACTAAGCCCTTGCTGGTATTTGTCAGTTCGTAAGCATGTTGGATGCCTATCCTGTTATGTTGGATGAGTTATTGAATGGACAAATATTTTTGTGTTGATGTCTGAATGCAAGATAATGGATTGTTAGTATTGCTGTTTGTATTTCATCTTGTATTCCTTTTTTGTACAGAAAGAAGTGAGGGCAAATCAAATGGCTGACTTATGACAGGAGGTAATGGAGAATTTCTGTAAAATCCTAATGAAAACACTAAGGAAGAGCACATTAATTGTGAATTGGGGTGAATGGTTACCTTGTGACTGTGTTACTGTTTGAGCAATAGGAATTCTGAGCTCAACTAAAGTAAAAATAAAATTATTATTTTAGATGGCAGAGAGATGTCAAGATAATGTGCTTGCCATTTGGCAACAGCGAGGAGTGATATGGAAAGACTCTAAAAAGTTTATAAAGGAATATGTTACAGCTGTCACGATGACTGCAGTTCTTGGGTATTTGGTTGAAGAGGAGTCAAACATCAGTATTTCTGATCCCAGTTAAAGGGTAGCTCAAAGTAGTGGTCTGCTTTTTTTATTACTCCTGTTTTGGGTATGGTGTTTTATTCCTTGTGCTGCTGGTCTGTAACGCATCACTGCAGCCCATCAAAGAAAGGACCATGTTGCCAGGTGGTTGTGGAGCTGGCGGAAACCAGCAGTCGGGGATGGTGTTTGGGGAAGTTGCAGTTGTGTTGACAACAGTGGAGAAATCAAATTACTGAGGAGGAGGAATGTGTTAAATGAGAGTAACAGGCTATTAAACAGAAAGTCTACATACACAAAATCTTCAGTGGGAGTGGCATGTGTCTTCAAGAAGGAGGACTTTGCTTACTTTTATATAATTGAATCAGAGAGTTTGTTTTCTGAAGCGATAGCCTGTTTGCATCAGAAAGAGAGGATCAGCATGTGAAACTGGAAACTTCAAAGTACTTAAAGAAATTTATTTCTTAAAAATGCTGTGGGATAGAGAAATGATACCCTATGTCCTTTGGTGTGGTGTTCCTTGGGGCTGTGTGGTGGCACAGCTTGCAGTAGACACACACACTGGAGAGCTGGACAGAGGATGTTTCCAGTCTACTTTAGAGCCTATTTTTGTCCATTATTGGTCTTTGGCTTGACAGAGTAAGAACTGGAAAGACTTGCTGATGAAAGATAAAAACATATGTTTTCCTATGTACATTATAATTTACAAATTAATAATAAAAAGTATTGTAAAAATAAAAACGTTTATATGCTCAAGAAAGTCTTAACATATTCTTCTCCTTCCTTGAGTTTTCTTTGCATTATCAAATAGCTGCATATTTTCTAGCTCCTTTTGATGAATTTTGCCAAAACAAAATTAATATAAAGAAATCCTTTGAACTCAAAAAGATCTGACAAAGGCTTAGTCTTTCAAATACTGAATTTTTAATCTATTAATTGTAACACAAAAATGAATCAATGGAGGCTTTCATTATAAACCCAGAAGTTTATTTTGGTTCTTCTTTCCTTTCTGATATTATACCAGCAAACACTTTTTTTCCTTGACAGATGTTTTCTAAGATAATGTTACATGTAACACCCTGCTGCCCGTTCTGCCTCTTATATTTTTATAGGAGTAAGGGGAGATAAGGATGTTTTATACCAAGCAAATTTGGCCTTAGCAATTATTTATACACTCTGAATCTCCCTCATGACAAGTGTTTATAAAGCTGTCTTTGCAGCCTAGTCTTGGTATACTCCTTCAGATTTTGTTTTTTCTGTGTTTTGGTGGTGTAGTGCCTTTTCTTTTTCTTTTTTTTTTTTTTTTGCATAGGGAATGACTTATTATGTGATGAAATTACTATATTTTCTTAAAATTCACCCATGTTCAGATGTTGCAGTAATTTGGATTTGGAAACCAAACTGCATGTGTTGCTGGATTTACAAATGCTTTGCAACTTCAAAAAAATGACGTTAGCCTTTACAGTATGTGTGTGAAAAGGGGAATAATTTAAGATCATGACTTTTGGCCCTGAAGTTTGATGATTTGGTTTTAACATTTCATTTTGTGAGAAACCGTTGTGTTGAAGTTATTTTCTATACACTGGAACTATGACCTCGAATGGGCCTAAAGCCTCAAATGAGTAACTGAGGTGTCCTTCAGCTTCCTAGAACTTGTTGAACAATAGCATCATAGGATAGTTCAGGTGGAAGGAGGTTATCTTGTGAGGTTCCTAGTCCAGCTTCCTGGTCAGCCATGTGATCAGACCAGGCTGCTTACAGCTTGATTCAAATGGGTCTGGAAGCTGCCCAAGTATGGAGACCACAACCGCTACAGGCTACTGCTCCAATGCCTTACTTGTCCTCATGGAGTGGGAAGGCTGCTATCAGGTCCCTCCGTAGGCACCTTTTACGGGCCAAACAAGCCCAGTTCCCTTAGCTTCTCATCCTTGGTCAAGTGCTTCAACACCCTTACCAAGTTGGTGGCCCTCAACTGATCTTGCTCCAATTTATTGATGTCTGTCTTGTATTTCTTTAAACCTAATTCTGCATCTCCCTTTTTAATAGCAATGGGAAAAGGAAGCATGTACAAACTCAAACTAGCATTTGTGCTGCCTTTGCTTGCTCATTTGTCACCTGCATTTTAGACATACTTGAATTTTTACAGACTTCCCTTAATTTTGAGAAAAGTGTTTGATTACTTTATTATTAAAATGCAGCCATAGCTGCAGTTTAAACATTGAACAAACTAAGCATTAAAATAAAAGCATTTTTCTTTATTTTTCATTATTCACAGCTGGAAAATAACAGAATTTTCACTTGTGTTTTTTTCATAAAACCCACGTTATTTCTAATGGCAAACCAACCTCCTGGGTTGGGTTTCACTTGTTCATCTTCTGTTTTCAGATCAAGGTTCTCTGACCTTGTCAGAAGAAAATTCAATGTGTGTTGTGCTGCACAATAGCATAGGCCTGATGTGTTGCTTTCAGTTGAGGATATTTGGTTTGTGGGTAAGAGAATAAGGGCTGTTAAGAGATGCTTTCTTATGAATGAGAATAAGACTTCTGGAATTTGTAAAGTGTCTTCCACTGAAGCTGGGGCTGTGATGGCTGTCAGTACTCATGAATCTTGGAGACTTTCTAACACTGTTCCTGCAAACTGCTCTGTCAGTGAGTTAAACTTGGACACACATTTGTCTTAGGCTCAGCCCTGTTGTGTTTGGGTGTGCAAAAAATACTGTAACATAACTTTAGGGTCAGTGAGTTTTAGACAGCGATGAATTTCAGTTTTTGACTCCTTGGGAGCTGTGGTTTTGTCTGTAGTCATGCCAGGGGTGGCTAATTCTCAAAAACAGGTTTAGGTGTTAAACAGCTTGAGCTATGACACAGGCTACTCAATGAATGAAACAACCTGAAAAGGTAGAATGGAGCAAAGGTTCATATGTGTGTGTCTGAGCCAGGTTCTTGGCACCAGAACAGACGTGCCTTCTGTCGAAGGAAAGGTGGAGGAAAGATTCTCCTCCCTCGTGCTCAAGTCTTTGGCCATACTGTAAGTTGTTGGGAGCAGAGCTATTAAGAATAGAGGTAGTAAGCAAGTGGCTGGTGATGGATCACAAGATTAACCAGTATTTAAAAAAGAGGATGAAGTTTGGTTTTTTGCTCCACAAGAAATTGGTGCAGGCAGAGTTCATTGGAGTAGGGATTATGTTGGGGCATGCAGGTAGATGGAGAGGAAGATGCCATACGACAGAAAAAGAAAAAAAAGAAAAAGGATTTTCTTTTAGGCACATACTGCAGAAGATGTGGGAAAAAATAGTTTGAGTAAAACCTGCTTTTAAAAGTATATTTTTACAGTGCGGAAATAATACTTTATAGCTCTGATGTAAATATTATTTCATGGGTTTCACCAATGAAAAGTGAAAAGGAATGAAAACTTCCCTTTTGCATTACATTTCTGAATGTGAATCCCTATGAATTTCTATGTGTGTAGGTGCTTGCTTGCTATTTACAAATAGCTAGAGCCCTCGCTCCAAAAAAAGGAACAGGTACTGCAATGACAAAGAGGCAGTCATATGGATTTATGTGCTGGAGTTATGCATTATTCATATAAGAACAAGGTATCAAAAAGGAACATACATGATTAACTGCAACCAGAACAACAGTAACTTACAAGCTGATAATTTAGACTAGTTTTATACTTACTTACTGGGCATGCAGTGTTGTTATGTACAAAATAAGGGGTTTTACAGTACACATAGCAAATGTCACATTACTTGGTGCTTATGATGTCTTTAGCTATGTGATATGATTATGGGACATATAAAATGGCACAGCTCATTCCTTGTCCAGATTAAAGAGTCAGATAATGCTCATCTTGGTGTCGTGGTTTAACCCCAGTCAGCAACTAAGCACCACGCAGCCGCTCACTCACTCCCCCCCAACCCGGTGGGACGGGGGAGAAAATCAGGAAAAGAAGTAAAACTCGTGGGTTGAGATAAGAACAGTTTAATAGACCAGAAAAGAGGAGACTAATAATGATAACACTAATAAAATGACAATATTAATAATAAAAGGATTGGAATACACAAGTGACGCACAATGCAGTTGTTCACCACCTGCGGATCGATGCCCAGTTAGTCCCTGAGTGGCGATCCCCCTTGTGCTTGCCCCCCCCCAGTTTCTATATTGGGCATGATGTCACATGGTATGGAATACCCCTTTGGCCACTTTGGGTTGGCTGTCCTGGCTGTGTCCCCTCCCAACTTCTTGTGCCCCTCCAGCTTTCTCGCTTGCTGGGCATCAGAAGCTGAAAAATCCTTGACTTTAGACTAAACACTACTTAGCAACAACTGAAAACACCAGTGTGTTATCAACATTCTTCTCATACTGAACTCAAAACATAGCACTGTACCAGCTACTAGGAAGACAATTAACTCTATCCAGGCTGAAACCAGGACACTTGGAAAGTGACTAAATACTTAAAGCAGGTTATTTTACAGAGCTTTCTAAGTTACTTTGACAGATCAGTCATTCTGTGTATAAAAATGAGCAGTTTTCAGGACACATGCTGAACTGGGATATTGCAGTTAATAGTGGACTGTTAAGCTGGTACCTGTTAGAGATTACATTAACTCCTAGGAAGAAGGGCAATGCAAAGACAATGTGTGACTTAAACTTTATTTTGAGGGCTTTAGCAACACTCAGCCAATGTCTTCAAGGGGTAGGCAGCTGCAGCACATAATTAAAAGGAGTAAAAGAATGCAAGATTTTCTTTAAGGATTGGATTCCTCCAAATTCATCTTTTTGAGGCTCATTTCTAATATTTAGGCACATGTAGGAATCATGGGGTGTTAAATTTAATGGCATATTTATTGTTATTCCTGTGATAAATTTAGCCTTTTGCAGCTTTATAAACTACCTCCCAGGTAGCCTGGGAGGAATACAGAGAAACTGTCTGAGCAGCCAGGAATCAGGTTAGGGAAGCTAAAGCCCTGATAGATTAAATCTGGCCAGGAACATCAAGGGCAACAAGAAAAGCTTATATAGGTATGAGAATGATAAATGGAAGACTAGGGAAGACTGGGCCCTCTCCAGAAGGAAACAGGAGACCTGGTTACCTGAGACATGGAGAAAGCCAAGGTACTCGAATTCTGTGTCTCAGTCTTCACCGGCAAGTGCTCCAGCCACACCGCCCAAGTCACAGAAGGCAAAGGCAGGGACTGGGAGAATAAAGAACCTCTCACAGTAGGAGAAGATGAGGTTCGAGACCATCTAAGGAACCTGAAGGTGTACAAGTCCATGGGACCTGATGAGACGCATCTGTGGGTCCTGAAGGAACTGGCAGATAAAGTGGCTAAGCCACTATCATATTTGAGAAGTCGTGGCAGTCTGGGGAAGTTTCCACTGGCTGGAAAAGGGGAAACATAACCCCCAGTTTTAAAAAGGGAGAAGAGGAAGACCCAGGGAATGACAGGCCAGTCAGTCTCACCTCTGTGCCTGGCAAGATCATGGAACAGATCCTCCTGGAAATTATACTAAGGCACATGGAAAATAAGGAGGTGATTGGTGACAGCCAACATGGCTTCACTAAGGACAAATTGTGCCTGACAAATTTGGTGACCTTCTATGATGGCGTTACAGCATTGGTGGATAAGGGAAGAGCAAGTGATGTCATCTGCCTGGACTTATGCAAAGCATTTGACGCTGTCCCACATGACATCCTTGTCTTTGAATCGGAGACACATGGATTTGATGGATGGACCACTCGATGGATAAGGAATTGGCTGGATGGTCACACTCAAAGAGTTGCCATCAACTCTCGATGTCTAAGTGGAGAGCAGTGACCAGTGGTGTTCCTCAAGGGTTGTTACTGGGACCAGCGCTATTTAACGTCTTTGTCAGTGACACGGACAGAGGGATTGAGTGCACCCTCAGCAAGTTTGCTGACAACACCAAGCTGTGTGGTGTGGTTGACACGCTGGAGGCAAGGGATGCTGTCTAGAGGGCTTGAGAAGTAGGCCTGTGTGAACCTCATGAAGTTGAGCAAGGCCAAGTGCAAGGTGCTGCACGTGGGTTGGGGCAATCCCAAGCACAAATACAGGCTGGGCTATGAGTGGCTTAAGAGCAGCCATGCTGTTGGTTGATGAGAAGCTCAGCATGACCCAGCATGCATTCAAAGAAGTGTGACCACCAGGTTGAAGGAGGTGATCCTCCCCCTCTACTCTGCTCTTGTGAGACCCCACCTGGAGTACTGTGTTCAGCTCTGGGATCCCCAGCATAAGAAGGACATGGACCTGCTCATACAGGTCCGGAGGAGGGCCACAAAGATGATCAGGGCTCTGGAGCACCTCCCCTATGAGGACAGACTGAGAGAGTAGGGATTGTTCAGCCTGGAGAAGAGAAGGCTCTGGGCAGACCTTACAGTGGCCTTCCAGTACTTAAAGGGGGCCTACAGGAAAGATGGGGAGGGACTCTACCAGGGAGTGTAGTGATGGAATGAGGGGTAATCGTTTTAAACTGAAAGAGGGTAGATATAGATTAGGTATAAGGAAGAAATTCCTTACTGCGAGGGTGGTGAGGCACTGGAACAGGTTGCCTGGAGAGGTTGTAGATGCCCCATCCCTGGAAGTGTTCAAGGCCAGGTTGGATGGGGCTTTGAGCAACCTGGTCTAGTGGTAGGTGTCCCTGCCCATGGCAGGGAAGTTGGAACTAGGTGATCTGTAAGGTCCTTTCCAACCCAAACTATTCTGTGAGACTATGATGATTCTAAATTTTATCAAATGTATTTCTTTGTTCTTACTGAAATGCATAGTATTTTTCCAAAGTTTCAACTCAGTGTTGACCTCCTACAGCCTGGATTTAGTAAAGGGTCTTGAAAATAAGTTAAGCCTGCACAGATAACATTCATGTGAATGTCTTAAAGTACTTGCAAGGAACAGCTTAAGATCTTTGCAACCATCTTTTGGTATTACCCTCCCTACTCCAAGAAAAAAAAAAAAAAAGACTTTCAGACATGATTTATTTTCCTCAATACTAGAGCTGTATATGAAAAAACAAATCAGGGAAAGGGAATCAGATCAAATAGCAGATACATCTGAAAATTAACAAGGGCACGGTTCTTCAGAACTTGTAGTCCTTTAAAAGCATGAACCTATTTTTGCTTAAGCTTTTCCTTTTAGCACTGTAGTTACTAATACAAAAGTGAAACCAAACAGATCAATATGCTGTTTGATTTTTACTAACCAGATGTCTTCTGCCTTCTTGAGTAGCCAAGCATGTGTCAGAACACTACAGATACTAGTTGGATATGCTATAATTATCATGGAATTTCTCATACTAGGTGATGCCTGGTTGTGCAAAGGGAAGAAAATGTTTATTTTGGGAAGAAAAGTTAAAGTACAGTTTTAGACTGAATGACCCAAACTCTTGTCTCTGTGAAAGTACAAGGTAACATATTATACCTAGGTTTGTGAAGGACACCTCATGTCTGCTCAGCTGTTATTTTTTTAGAGCTACTTGCTCTTCATGTATCTAATATTTGCTGATAACAAAACAAATAAAAAGAAGGGAAGTTAGTCAAAGCAGCATTATGAAAGGTGCTGTAAAATCTATGGTAGCCATTTTCCCTGCCCAGGTAGGAGGATTTTTTGTGCTATTAAGATCAATTTTAATTTTAGTTCTGCAGATAAAGCTTTAAAATTAACTTCTGTTTTTCAGTTTCCTGTTTTTCCAATGCTCTGCATATTATAGTGACTAATTATTTTGTTATAAACCCATAATTTTTACTGAAGCTTTGAAGTGCTTCATAATTTGGAAGGCATTGCAAAGAGCAGTTCCCCCAGAGGCAATGTTAATACTAAATATGCTGTGTGAGCAGCATTAGAATGATGCCAGGAATTTTAAAACTTGTAAAATCTCTGTTAGGGTCTGATCCAAAGCTGGTCGGTCTTTGACTGGATTCATTGGGTATTGACCCAATCCCTGGATAACTTACTGCTGTTTTATGACAGTCATAATTATATCTTTACAAATGTACACAGTTAAATATTAAATTGGAGATATTGGTGTTAATCTTGCTTGTGGATGTCAGTGGATGAAATAATTTTATATGAAACAATACACAGGGTAAAAAGTAGATGATCAGGAAGACAAAATATGTAGAAGCAACATTTTGATCTCATAAGGTAAACCCATTTTCTGTAGCGTCATTAAAGATTATAAAAATCTCCTGGAAGAACATTGGGGAAAGAAAAGTATTTGAGAGATCTGAGGTTGCAGTGTTTGCGATGGATAACTACTTTTCTTCATACCGATGGTATGTACAGATATATTATTTGTCTCAGCATGCTGCAACATTTGTTTTTCTGATCAATAAGCTACCTAAGAAACATAAAATTCAGTCTTCAGGATTTCTGAAGTTGCTTGCTTACCTTAAATACCTTATTTCTAAACTAGGTGATTAAAACAAGAGGTGGGGCAACATTAGTATTCTGACCAAATATCACTATTCTCTTAGTATGTAGTGAGTAATTCAATGTAGAACCTTAATAGATTTTTCAGTCTGGTATCTGTCACCTGCTGCAGTTAGAATTAAACTGAAAAGTTATACCTCTAACATAAAGAGAACGTACTAGTGAAAATGCTGCAAAGGATAATACTAACATTTACTCTACCCTAGTGTCACAGTAAAAAGTTGGGTGCATTTCAGCATCATCCAGTGTCATATACAGGTGACGCTCATCTTCACTCCCAATGGCGTTGTTTGAAATGAAGTGTCGGAGGCAGCTGAATCAGAATGGCTGGATTTGTATAATTGATCTGGCTTTACAAGGAATGTTAATTTCCAGACTAAAACTCAGATTCTGAAATGTTTTTTTGAATGTGCCTAAAAGTGAACCTGATGGGCGATTTCTGATTGTGAAAGAGGAGTTTTCTCTTCATACGCTTTCAGAGTATGAAGAGAAAAGAGTGGCAGCTGATGATCTTAACAGTAGAGCTTTTCTGCACTTCACCCACTTTCCCCTGTGAGTCTGAAAAGGAAGAGCAATTGATTTCACAGACAGTTGGGTAACTGCTGTTACCTAGGTTAAAGGGATTTAATCAGAATACACAAAAGGATAAATAATTTCTCTTAGCAGTCAGCAGTTTTTTTAATAGTTTGAGGACTAAACACATTAGTGCTCCTGGTTAATTCCCAGTTAAGGAGTATATTTCAGTAACTCTGTGAATACATTGCCTTCTGCTAAAGTCTTCCCTTCACATTTTACTTTTAATCTTTAAGATCTTTCATGACCTTAGTCCTGCTGAGCTAAACTTTCATTTCCTCCGCATGTCATCTTGTGCTATGTATTTAATAGATTGTGATTTATTAATCATCTCCAAATGCAAATTGAAGATGTCAGGTGCTGGAGCCCTTGTCATCTATTCTCTAGGGCTCAAAATTCTCAGCCCAGGGTATTGGATCAGCAGTTCTGTGGCTGTGTTGAAAAACTAGATGAGTACACAACCGGTATCTCAGGTGTTTTAGGCAGCTTGGTAGAACTGTGAAGGTTCTTCTTCTGTTCCTGGATTATTATGGTTCCCCCGCCCCCCCGCTCTTTGTGAAATGCCTTGCGATTCTCATCATGAAAGGCACTTTATAAATGTATGTTGAATAGTTAAATAGTGAGCCAATTTGTAAAACATCTTGATAATATTTTAAACCTGAATTAGGTTATTACCTTGATTGCATTTGACTAATGTGCCAGCTCATTAGGAAGCTGGCATACATAAAACAAGCATATTATGGAAAAGAACGAATGAAATTTTACTCGCATCTTTTAGAAAGACATCGTGCAGGAAGAAGAAAGAACATAGTCAGAAACAAAGCATGCGGTTATTGTAAAATTGTTCTCTTCTGTAGTTCAATTTCTGAAGTAAAGAATTTATAGATTTGGAAAAAAATATTGTTCTTATTCATTAAAATATTGCCAAAGCCTTTCTTCCCTCTTCTTCCCTTCTACCATACCTCTTAAAAAAAAAAGAAACAAAACTTAGTTTTTATTGCTATGACCAAGATACTTAGTAGCATGACTTTACCGATCTCAAATGTCAAGTTTAACTATGAATTAGCGGATGTAATGTGTGACAGGATGATTATGGATTTTAAAAGAATAAAGGAGATACGTGATTTCCCTGGAGAAACCATTGGAGTGGTGCTTTTGAAGTAGCAAAGTAAAGAAAATCTGGAAATTTTTTCTTCAAACTTTTTTAAACATAGCTCTTTCGCAGGCAGTACTCACACAAAGGGCAGAAGAAGCATAGGAGGCACAAAAGTGAAATGATGAAGAGTGGCTGACTAACAGAGACAATAGATATTCCTAAATGTGTCCTTAAGTCATTATATTTTGTAGTCTTCAGTCCTTCAGCTTTCTTTGGGCTGTAAAAGAGAACTCTTGCTGCTACCAGGCTGTTCTGCTGTAGCCCTGTTTGACATAAGGGAAAGCAAAGTAATTCTTCTCCAAATAACTTCATTAAGAAGTGGTTGATGGTACCTACAGATGCTGCACACGGAAGGAGGCTTGCATCAGAGTTGAAGAAGTAAATGGTGCAGAGCTGCTGCTTTATCTACCTCCTTTTCCTTTTGGCTGTGGGTAAGAGACAGGAGGGACTGAGGTGTGTTGTAGCTGATTTGATGCTGTAGCAGACAATGTCATTTTTCACCTTTTGTGGTTTTCAGAATTTAATATCTCTTAGTGCAACAGAAAGCAATGGAAGAATCATGGTTTGAAAATGTTAGGAGCATAGCATGTGGTGGTGGTGTTCCCTGATAGTAGTGCCCATCTGCCAAGTCTTTCCTTAATCTATTAGTATTCCTGTTATGCCTTCGATATGGGAAGGTCTCATCTTTGTACTAAAGAATTCAGATTAACATTTGCATATGGTTTTTGATGAATCTATCTTGATTTTTGCAATGCAGATTTACATTGCCTTATATTGATACCCTTAACTAATGTTAAGTGATGTTGCTCTGTTGATACTGAAGAAGAGAGTTAAGGCTCAGGTCTGATGAATTCAGAAGTGCGTAAAAATATGTAAATTCCAGTCAAGTTTGTTCTTGCAGAGGGTGGTATTAGCAGTATAACC
The DNA here is from genome assembly GCF_964188355.1 of Buteo buteo. Classification (NCBI taxonomy): domain Eukaryota; kingdom Metazoa; phylum Chordata; class Aves; order Accipitriformes; family Accipitridae; genus Buteo; species Buteo buteo. Next base: position 33,258,317 of record NC_134178.1, read on the forward strand.
TAATGAGTTTAATACTGCTAGTATTTAATCATGTCATGTTCTGCTGTTCATCGTTAGTTAATATATGTCACAGACTAATGAAAGTGTCAAGGTTAAAAATATATCAGTAGTACATTGTACGGAATGGTTTTTGGTCCTGGAAATAAGTTCACTTTCCTTTCTGTAATTTTTTTTTCTACACTCCCCACCCCCCCACCCTTTTTTTTTGTTTGTTTGTTTTGGGCAAAGTGTTGGTGTAGCTTTTTTTCCTTCCCCTTACATAATGTTTTGTGATTCTCTTGGTTTATTTGACAAGAGGAACCCCAAGGTTTTCTGCAAAGCATCTCGTACTTTTACTGATACACCACTGTGACCTCATTTGGCATAAAGGGGAAGGCCCTAACTGTTCTCTGCGTAACTTCATTAAGAAACCCTTGATACTTGTAGGCATACTTGTAGAAATACTTTAGAAATACTTGTAGACACTGCACAGGGAGGAAGGGTTGTTTCAGGGTTCAGCAAGTAAATGGGGAAGAGCTGCTGCTGCCTCTACCTCATCTTACTTGGTGTGTGAGTGGAGAGAGAAAAGAGGCACAAGACAAAAGGGTAGCTTCATGCAGTCTAAGTTTTAAGTTTATAGATCACTTGATAGTGATCTATACCAAAGGTATAAGCTCTTTGGGGGGTTAGTAGGCAGTTCCCAAATCTTTTGTTTTGCCCAGTTAACTGTGAGCGTGTGTGTGTCTATGTATATGTAGTTAATGATCACTGATACACATTATTTCATAGAAGTATTCCAAGATTGGCCTGTTAGCTGATGTAACGTTTCTTGTTCAGTAGCCAAATTAATTCTGTTTGGGAAGTGGTGTATTGGCTTCTCTGAAGTCACCTGGCTGGTTCTACCCATGTGATGGCCTTGCACTTTGAAGAATCGTAAATTCTGCTGTTCTCTGAAGGTCGCTCTGGGAGTGGGGAAGCTACTGTACAGGACTGTAGCACAGAGTGCACAACCCTGTGTTTTAAGTAAAACTAAAGCCTCAACTACTGTTCCTATTTACAGATGTTTTTAACAATTATGCAACTAAGTAAACAAACTAACTTGCTGTTTGCAAAACTTCACTAGGCAAATAGATGGGAAGAGGTGACAGAGCTCCTGAATGAAAGCAAACGTCAATCACATGTAACAAAAATAGGGACCTGATCTGAAGACAGACATTTTTGACTCCTTCAGGCTTTAAATAGAGTTGACAGTGTTAAGTAGCCTCACCAGACTGGATGGGACCTGTGTGACCCAAGGACTGATTGCTATGAGAAAGGTAGGTTGAAAAGGGGTTAAAATTTTGTTAATTATACTTAAATTTGATTCTAAAAAAATCATGGAAGGTTATTTCTGTTTTTTTGGTTCTGAGCTGCCAGTCTTGAATTGCTGTTTTTACAATAATTTGCTCTTTCTTTTTGCAGCCTTAGTCTTCAGTATTTCTGGTGTGCTTGAGAAATTAATTATTTAAGATAGTCTTTGCTTCTGTTCTCCTGTGTTTTTAGTGTTTCGCTGTGTATTCTGTACATTGAGCTTTTTAACATTCAGTTAATGCAAGTGTAGCAGTAAGAACATTATGAAATATGAAAGGCCTGGATGCTGTCAATAACCTTATCAAGTCTATAAATTATCTGATCTAGTGTTGGATCCTCCATGACTTCATTTTTTCACCTTCACATTAAATGAAGGAAAAACAATTACTGTCAGTGTACAAGTACTCCCTATCCTGTGTCACATCAAAGAGCTCTCCTGATTAAATAAAATTATCTCCTCCTCACAGTTCTGTAGTTCCAATGCCACAATTTCTGCATGACAGCACTACCTGTTCATTAATAATTTTTTTCATCTTTTCCCCCCATTATTTTTCTTGCAGACGACTTAAATCTGTGGCTAGCACATGTTTCATTGCTAAGCCAGGGAATGCAGTACTTGGATTCTGGTATGCAGTGTTAAAATCCTGTAATTTCCCCAATATGCAGCTTGAGCTGTATAAGAGACTTTGTATACACATTCCTAGGCTGACTAAAGTAAGGTCTTTACTGTAGGAACAAGCATAGCAAAGCCATAGGTAGCTTTCTGACAGCAGAATAATTTGACACGCTATAGGTGGACACCTTTGGTGCCCAAGAAAGTTGAAAAGCTGTTGCATGAAATATATCTTCTGTTGCTGATATCTGATATGATCCTTATAGCTTCAAGAGGTGCTAGATTACAGACCATCTTTCACCTCCTAAATGTGAGATCTGGGTAAGGACTATCATAATCACTCAAATGATTGCCCTGCTGAGGGGAGTGTTGTGTCAGATGATCAGGTCATCTGTTGTTAGTGATTGGGGATTGCAGGACTCCTTTCTCTCAGTTTCCATAGTCTTTTGGAAAGGTTGAAGACTCAGTTTTGTTCTTGTTCCTTCTACTATTTACTATGGATAAAATGGTCCTCATCTTTTGAAGATCTGTTAAAACTGTTTTCAAGTTGGCTAAATAAAGTGACTACTTACGAGCTATAGCAGTCTAATCGTGAAACTCGGGCAACACAAGGACAGAATATATTTAGTACGTGATTTCACTTCCTGATGGACCGAAGTATCTTTAGCACATTATTTTATATATTTGTAATTTGCTGTGGGTTTTTTTTCTGTATTTGAGATAAAATAGTTAGGACAGACATGCAGTCACACAAAGATTTGATCTTGTACTTTTCTGTCGTCATTCTCTTTCAGTCTGACAGCAAATTTATGTTTTCACCATACCCTTTTCTCATTTCTGTGATCTGAACTCAGAAGAGTTTCTTACTGAAGACAAATCATTATAAAACAGCTGGCTGAAAGGTTACGCATTTAAGTGCACTAGCTGATAGAGTCTCTAGCCCAGAGTATCAAGATATACCTCACTTTCTAGGGTTTTTGTTTGATTGTTTTTTTAATAATCTTGGTACTGCTATTAGATTTCATCTTGGAAAATTGGTTGTGAACAGTGTCCACCATGTGGTAGACTGCTCAGTATGCAAACGCTCCCTGGCTTGCATTCCAGAAGATACAGGGAATCCAGTTGCTTGTGTTCATAGGGTGCAGCAAGAACAGCATGATAAAGAGGTGTCTTTTATTTGACCAAATAATAAATAAAATATTGCCAGAAACTTTATTCATGAAAGAAACAAAAGAGCCAACATTCACATGCAAAATGATGGTGCTAGTCCTACCAGCATGTTCAAACCAGGTTCTGTGATCCGCCACATTCGGAGTGATTAGCCTCACTCTCCATTAATTGTGTGGGGTTGATAGGTCTGCATTTGTTTGCACTCACTAAGGTCTGAAGGTAGTTGTTGGTAAGGGACTTTGGTTTTTTTTCCTCCCAGTGATGCCCAAATCTTTAGACTTTCTGAGCATCAGTTAAGACTTTGATGTTTTATTACACTTTTGCATAAATAATTGCTGACAGTGGTACAGTAGTTTCTTACAGAGGACTACCCAAAGTAATGGAAATCAGAAAGCATGTTTTCACTTGCTGTAACATACGCATGACCATAGCTTCACCTGTTTTTAAGTAATACAGGAGCTATATTGGAAAATCGGTGGGGGAAAAAAAAAAAAAAATCAGTGTTGTTCTCCTAAGACCTTCTGAAGGTTTCAAATCTGAAGGTACATATGTCTATATATGTATTTTTAATATTGAAACAAAAAAATTCCAATGGTCATTTTCACTACTTGTGTATTTTTAATTCTAGAGTGTACATATATGTTTTCCTGCACATGCCTTTTCACCAAGTGAAAATGGACTATGTACAGGAGTAAACATAAGACCGCTAGTGGCGTTTTAAATAAATGGACCTTTTTGAAATCTAAATAATGATGGTGGTATTGAGTAGATCCACAACATGAAACTGAGAAAACTAAAAGTAGGTGAAGGCCAATTGTTGGAATTTTACAAATGCGGAATGTTTTCCTTGGTATCCACTTGATACATCCAGGATTCAGACTTTTCATGCAAATGCAAACCAGTGGTGTTACACTTCTATATCTTGAAATCATAGAACTACATTTGTCGGTTAGAGATTTTTACATTTTTCTGTCATTTTTTTAACCATTAATACATACAAATTACATACCTAATGCAAAAGTGCCAATTATTTTCTCATTTTGCTGAATGAGAGGCATTACTTTAGTCAGTGGAAAACCTAGAAACTTGAGGAACATGAGGAAAATGTTTTGTATGTTCCTCTTGGTCTGTTGCACTGTGCACTGACAGTTTTATTTTTCTACCAGTATTGTCGTATTTTATCTGTCTTCAAATTTTGCAATGTTCCAAATTCTGTTCTGGAGTACAGAGAATAAAAGAAATATTTCTTTTCCTTAGGCATAATTGGTTAGTTAGGGGGGTGGAAAATGACTTCTGTCTTGTGGTTACATGATCATTGCAATGTGTGTATCACCCTGCCACATGGTGGTACAGCTTTGATACCTGTTAGATACGCACGTACCATCACCTTTCTGTCAAATTGTATGGAAGCTTCCCTTGGGGGTTTTGTTCCTTGTTCTTTTTGCCAGATTTTGGATGACTGTGGGAGAATAGACAATAGCATGACGGCTGCTAGTACCTACATAATTTGTAGGTATATTTAGTGAGTATGAAACAAATTGGTGTTTTTGAGTGAGCATGAAACAATAGTCAAGCTTACAGCAGATGTGTGGTTTGTGCCATCTAACCAGAGTTTTTCTTGCAGTACTTGGAACTCTAAAGCTGGATTTAATTTGTTGTTAAACAACAGTCTATGACAGACAAACAGTACTGCCGAACAAAAATTAATCATCTGTAAATGTTTCAAATACTGGGAAGGATAACTAGGTGCATATGTTTCTTATTTCAATCTGGAATGATTTCCCTCCTGTACAATTAGCTGAACCAAAAAAAGAGTAAGTTTATAATGGAAGTGCCAGCTCACTGTAATGTAAAGCTGTGGTTGCAGTCTCTATAAACAGCAAGTGAAGTGTGAAGGATTAGTTTGAACCCCAACAGACACTTATTATGAAGAGGTGACGGAAATGAAGTGTTGGGTGAAAAGGTTGAGCAAGATTTAGCTAAAGCATTGCTCTTGCTCTGCAATGGTTTTAGAACAACTTAGCAGATGTGCTTATTGTCTTCTGGATTTTTCTTCCCCGTCTCTCAAAATGTGCTACTTTCATATGTATTCTCCTCTTGCTTTCTCCCTTCTGTTCTGCAAGCAGAGTAGCCTGTGGAAGAGGGCTGCCGTGTGAGTGTTGTTGTCCCAGTGGAATTCAGCCCTGAAAAGAAGCAGGAGTGCCTCAGCTGGCAGTGAGAGACACCTCTGGGCTGCTTCTATCCAGTTAGGAGACAGGGAGGGATCAGTCCAAAACCCGTACTATTTGATCAGTTGTATGTAAGGTTGGCATATACGTGGATGTAGGTGTTGTGCTGGAACAGGTGCACACAGGAAAGTTCTTTGGGACAGTGTGCTTTTATTTTAGCCAGATAAACATCACCTTTCATCTTTTTCTGCAATTTTCAGGGGACAAAAGCTCTGCTCTGAATATGCAGTAGATTCAGTGAATACCATGAAAAAATGGTATTCTAAATACTGAATTGCATAGAACAAGACAGTTTTGGATTTTATTTTTTTTATAAAAAGGTTATTTATATTTGGTAGCTGTGCATTAAGATATTTTTTCCACTTTAAGTACTATAAATGTGTGAATTCTGTCTTCTCTAGTGCAAGAAAGCAAGAGGTACTTGATATCTGCCTCTTCAAATTACTATGAGCAACATTGCTTTGAATGGTAGGAGTGATAGCTCATTTTTAGATTTTCTCTTAAGTTTTGTTCTTGTGCTTTTTTCTGACATCTCTAGTATTATGATATCATCAGATAAACTGTTTTCTGCATCAAAGGGAAAGATATCCCATAACACTACTGTTCTATAAAAATGCCACATTTTCTATATGTATAAATGGTTTCCAAATGAGTTACTTAACAAATTTAGAAAAATTATGATTCAGTTGCTTGTTATGAAGGTTCCTCAAAATTCATTGGGCTTAAAATTGCTCTTGTGTTTGACCATCTTTCTGCTTGGCCAGTCATTGTTTGTACCTGAAAAGGAGCTTTTTTTTTTCCTCCCTTCTCTAAGGAGTAAGGGTAATATGCAAGTTATTAGAAACTTGTCATTGTGTGGTTTTGTGGTGTTGAGCTTGGAGGCCTAGAAATTGCTCTGAGCACAAAGGAGTATCCCCCTCTTTTGTGGTGTTCAAACTGCAGCTTTTAGCCTAGCTTTATTGTAATTACAGTTGGATATCTAACCAGCCATCACTTCAGTATGTATTTGGCATGCAAGATGAGACGAGCTAATGCTTCTTGCTGTGTGCAAGCCAGTCTCAGTACTGTGCACATAGAAGAGCGGGCACTGTGAGGTGAATGCTGAGGCACTTCATCCCAATTCAGTGATATCCTCTAAGATCTAAATCTGCTGCTACAGTCAGGTGTCACTTCTGACAGTGACAGAGATGACGTGTATTTCTTGACAGTGACTGTGAGGGGAAGAACAGGAGGAGGAGTCTGCTGGTTTTATTCAGCCTGACAATATAGTCTTTGACGTAAAAGGCATCTGAAACTAACCATCAGATGAACTTTGTGTGCTAGAACCTCTGTGTTATGTGCACCTACTCGTGTTAGATGTTAAATGCTGAGCATTCTGGATTATTCATTTCCTGAATAATGTGTGTGAAATTCACACGTATTGGCAAAAAATTTAAGTGTATGTGCTGTATGTTGAGTGCTCAAACAAGTGCCAAAGGCAGTGCATTATTCTGTTTTTTATTTTGTGGTAATGGTAGGAATAAATTTGAAATGCTCAGGAGCAAATGCATGGCCATCTTCTGTTTTCTGGAGTTGATCATCAATTTACCAACCTGCTCAGTGCCAGATGATCTGCAGACTAGGTCTGTCCTATGCAGAGGATGAAAAAGGGCCTTGTCATGACCCAGTCTGGACAGACCAGGGAGTCATGTTTAATCTGAAATTCCCTCAGGCTAAATTAAGGTGAAACAACACCAAACGATCAGTTAAAGATTTTATTTATGACAGAAGCAAACTGAACTGGGGAGGTGTGGTAGTAGGTGGCAGGGTTTCTCACAACAGGAACTGGCGTAAGACTACTTCTATAAACCGTATAACCATATACATCAATTCAGGGAATAAGGAGATCCCTCCCGTTGAGTCAGGAGGTTCAGAGCAGACCCCCTTGCTTTCCAGACTCCTCCTTAGAGAAGGGCCCAGGGGCAGCTGGATCTACTCCTAGTCTCAGACTTGGTCAATGGTTTATGTCTTGAAATGGATGAGGTGTAGGGATTGTGGAAAAGTAAAAGGAAAGAGAGAAGAAGGCAGAGAGAGAAAAAGGAAGAGAGAAAGATTTCACCGGTCCTGGGTCCAGCATTGGTCCAGTCAGCCGATGGGTCCAGTCCCGGTGGGCTTGCGCACCTGGGGCTTCAGTTTGTGTCCTTTTATCATCCTTGCCCCTCCTTTGGGTGGGCACCCGAACTCGAACTCCTCAGGCTAATGAGCAGTTTGTGAGCCTTTGGGCTTGGGGGTCCTTTGTGGAGTAACTTGTCCTTCCCTGCAGATGTGGCCATCGTTTGATCTTTGTATCAGAACAGCTTATCAGAACAGGGAGCTGCGCACCCTCCAGCACGCCCCCCTTCCTGTTGCTGATGTCTGAGCTGATGGGCTTCTCATCTTGGCTCCTTGCTGTGCAGGGTTTGTCTTTAAGCAGAACTTGCCGCACCACAATGTTTGAGACAGTAACTCTTTCAGTCTCTCACAGGCCTGTAGGGAAAAAATGTAATGATGTGATTAGGTAGTATGTGTGTCTGTGTGTATCTATATACTTGCATGTCAGAGGACTAAATTGGAGGCACTGAAACAATGTAAATGCAAATGATGTTGCTTAACTCATGAGCATTTGGCTTTGCAATGTTGGTATGGCTTTTATGCAGTACTGTATGCGCTGTCATTAACACAGCAGATTTTAATGTTACCTCTCTACTCCTGAAATACATTGGTGTTCTCTTTATGTTGCCATTGTGTGTCTCACCTCAGAAATATTAAATAGATATTTTATAATTTTTGCCATTTTTTGATGCTCAAAAATAGCACTTTGATTTTTAGCATGGTCATAATTGTGTTCTGTTCAGTTCTGGCAAAAATCTTGTGCTCTTGTAGTTGGAAACTTACTCTCTGTGTAGGGGGTGTTCAATTCCCAGATGACTGCAGTCTGGGAAGAGTTAAGAAGGGAAGTGGCTAATGTCCCCCTCCGTGACTAACAAGGTGGTAGTTGTGGGGTTTCTTTTTTTTTCTTTTTTTTTTCTTTTTTTTTTTTTTCTGCTTCCTTGCTTATCACTGCCATATCTCCTTAATCATCCCAGAAAACAGAAGAAGGGGTAGGAAAGTTGTCCAGAAGCGATGAGAAATGAGCTTGGAGAAACTGCAGGAATTCTGACATGAGTAAAGAGACTAATAAAGGGGAAAATCAAGGATGGGGGGAGGGGGGAAAACATAAATATTAATGGACAAGGTAGAGCAGTCTTCTGCAGCTGAAGGTAGGTGTCGAGTGGGATCTAAAGGACTCTGTGTGCATGTGCCTGGGTTCCTCTTCCCTGCTGGAGAATACGAGATGCCCCTAAAACTTAAAGGGGAAGGATCTAAGCTTTGTGGCCTCACGAGCAGGGCCTCTTCAGATTTTGGAGGGGAAGTAACTGTTTCTGTCTGTGTGCTTTCAGTCTATAAAAATGTCACCTCTGTGAGTGATATCTTCTGTGAGGAGAATCTCTCTTCCCCAGACTTGAGTATGAGTTAGTTACTTTGTTAGCTGCCTTTTTCCCTACTGGAAATGAGCATGAAAAAACAGAAGACAAAACGTGAGGAAAAAAATTAGTAATTTTGTTTGAATTACAAATGATTACACAACTTCTGAAGCTATTATCACAAGATGTACTTCTAGGTCTTGGTTAATCTAAATCTGTGAAGGGGTTACTGGGACCAGGATCTGGGTGTGAGAGTGTGAGAAAGCAGAAGTGGTATTGTGGATCAGTGGGAAACTGGTTTGTTTTTTTTTTAAGTATGTATTTTGGAAGATCATTTACTATATTTAGCTATAAAATAATTAGTATAGTTGGAAATATTTTAAAGAGAATAAAAGTGATCAGACCCATGATAAATTGCAAAACATCTGGCAGCTCTGTTCTGAATCAAAATGAATCTGCCAAGAATTAACTATGTAGACCAGAGTCTGTGAGTTGGATGATAACCACAGTATACTAATATCACAGAAGCACAGAATCGTTAAGTTTGGGAGGGACCTTGAGATCATCTGGTCTAAGCCCCCTACTCAGGTAGGATCAGCTGGAGCAGGTTGCTCAGCTCTATGAATATCTTCTAGATGGAGACTCCACAAGGTTTGCGGGCAACCTGTTCCAGTATTTGGCTAACTTCATAGTGGAAAAAGTGTTTTCCTGTGTTCAGATGAGACTTCATGTGGTTTTGATTTGTGCCCATTGCCTCCTTGCCATTGGGCACCAGCGTTGTCTCCCTCTTCATTCCCTCCCCTCACTTACCACATTCTCCCTAAGCTTTGTCTTCTCTAGTCTAAACAGTCCCAGCTCGCTCAGCCTTTCTTCATGTGATAGATCCTTCAATCCCTTCATCTTTGTGGCCCTGCACTGGACCAGCTCCAGTAAGTCCATATCTTTCTTGTACTGGGGACCTCAGAGCTGGACTCAGTACTCCAGATGTTGCCTCACCAGTGTGGAGCAGAAGGGAAGGATCCTCTCCCTTGACATGCTGGCAATGCTCTTCCTAACTGAGGCTCTTATGCTGTTGGTGATTTTTGCTGTGAGTGTGTATTATTTCTCAAGTTAACTGAAATTTTTGCTCTTTGTTTTAATTTTCCTTTTTTTTTTCTGCCCAGCCAAAATTTGGTTTTGCAGTGGCAGCACAGAGGGACTGCAGAGGTTTTCCCTTAAATCTGAGCAGAAAGTTAAATAAAATTTGTGGTGAGTCAGGGTGAGAGCTATTCTATATTCCAAAACCAGTCTGGCTGGTAAGAAAAGGTAGGTATTGGGAGGAGTCACATGGTCCCGAGATCCATTTCAGAAGCTTCCTCTGGAACCTTCTTTAAGACTCTTGAGCTTTATGTCACAGCCCTTATCTTTAGGTGAATACTTTACTTGCTTTCTCTGTGTTAAAGGTACAGGCTCCTTAGGGTGAAAAGTGACTTCTGCTGTGTGTATGCAGAGTGCCTAGCACTGAAGCATTTCTCACTGCAAATGGCCTACAATTTTTAGAATAGGTACAAGCGTATGGCATATCTTATGATCTACTTCAGACAGTTTTAGAACTGCCTGCAAACCACTGGGACTGCAGAAAGATCTTAGGAAAGAAAACCTTCAAGGGAGTGCAGCATTTTAACTTCTGAACAGTTTGGCTTTTGAGTTTTTAATGTGCTTTCGTAAACTGAAGTTCATGAACTGAGAAATGTATTTTAATCACATTCCTTCTTGCTTTGCTAAAACTCTGTTAAATTTGTTTGCATATCTGAGTAAGCAATACAAGGAGTAGATGCTATTGTCTTACTGTGCCTTCACTCTGCATTATGTGTTTGAGGTAGATGTGTGACAAACGCTTGAAATTGAAAGTTCATCTGAAAAGGAATTGCTGTTTTTTTAAAAACTTATTTTCTTTCTGCATGCTCAGGAGATCTCCAGTTCAAGCACATGCTCTCTTACAACAGTAGATTATACTCATATGTGTAAATGGCAACAGCTGTGTAATCCTATTACAATCATGAATGACAAAATGTGTCACCATCAAGGTTCTTGGTGTTTGAGAAAATGTGAGCTATAGAAAATATTTCATTTGGCAAATGTTAGTGAGATATTAAACTGGTCTTGGTAGACAGAACAAGAGCATAACGTTTGCCAGTTTCTGAAGTCACACAGAACTCAAAAAGGTATTCCGTTTCTGGCTTTTTCATCATCACCTCAAAGTTGCTTATTTTCAGTGAATTTTAATTCCTTTTTGTAGAGATGGATGTATTTTTCCTGTAAGAACAAACAGTTGAGTAGCTGGTACTAGATCTTTTTCAAATAAGGAGAAAGTGTTATTGACCAAGTTGATGCCTCACTTTAAGGTTTCTCCTGTTTTAAATCTTGAAATGACTACTTATTCTATATGTGGCTTGATGAACCTGTGGTTTTAGAAAAGTATAGGAAATTTAAATCACATGAAGTTACCAAGGTAATAAACAATGAAGCCCAACAACCTTTTTAACGTGTCGTCCCTCCTGTCCCCCGCTCCTGTTTCCTTTTGAGTAACAATTTCAAATACCATTTAATTGATTAAGCAAAGGTCAGTTAAATCTGCCTGGTTGTTAACTAATTAATGGATATAATAGCTTAACATTGGTCCCTCAGGGATTCTATGATGAAATGTGTTTTATTAATCCACCTTTTGGTCAGCTTGATCACTGGTAGAACATCAACTATGGTAGGGTTTTCAGGTTCCAGGCAATGTCTGTCGTTATGGAATTTTATGAATAACTAGAATGAGTATGTACTTTTCTTGTGGAATGCTTGTTGGGATAAAAGACATACTTTTACATTGGCTGTAGCTGAGAATTACTTTCGGTTCTTTGTCCATACCTTCAGACATTTGTGAAGAGAAGCAGCTATTGTTTGGATGATTGTAAAATATCTTGATTTCCCAAAAATGAATGATAAAGGCAATATTTACACAATTAAAATTCAATTTTAACAGTAGAGTATTACTTTGATTTGCTGATTTTTCTCTCCCCATCCTCTGCCCTCCTTTATTTTGGTTGTACAGCAGTGACTCAGTTTTGGGGAAAATAACTTCATTCACTATCTGTTCTACATAGAACTCAGGCTTAACTTTTTTTTTTTTTTCTTTCTCAGAGTTATGCATCTGTTGGAAAGTAGCATTTGCCTGTATGTGCATTACTGTTGTATTTTTTGTAGTAGAGTAGTCTTCAAATACCTTGAGAAAATTATTGATTCCTCAGCAATTCCCTCGCTTTAGTATGAATGTATTATGTATTATCGTTTTCCTTCAGAATACAGTATTATAGCTTTTCAGATTGGGAATCTCATACTTTGTGTATATACTTTAGCATTTTCCTATCTCCAATCTTAGAGTATATTCAATTTCCCATGTAGAGAGTTGGATGAATATTGTTTCATATGTGTGTATATATATAGGAATATATATACACACACATATATATGCCTGAAAAAGGGGTAGTATTGACTTAAAGACACTGTAATTAGTGAGCTGTTTCTACTTTCCATGGCAGTGCAAACAGGTGGCAATGCAGACACATCCTTACACATCACTGTAATTTTTCAAAACAATTTTTCACACCTGAGCAGTTGCATAAGTGTGCATATAGCTGCTACTCTGAATTCACTGTGACTTGGGATTCAGTTAGAATGTGTGTTTAGATATTCTGCATACAACGTTCTGTAGTAACAGGTTGTGATTCTTTGCAGGTCTTCATAGTAACAATTTATTTTTTCCATTAAACTGGTAAAAATGAATAATATGTTGAACAATAGTTTATGTAATAACATGTGCTGTTAACTAACTTAAAAGATTTCAGTCTCTAGTGTCTTTGCATCAACCAAAAATCTATATCATTTTAAACAGCACATACTTCTCCCCTATCCCTGAGAGTAATGTGTGATTATAAAAAAAACTATATCGTGCCAGGTTTTTTTTGTTAGTATCTGCTACTTTAATGGTTGGTGTAGTCAGAAAAATTATTTCATTACTTCCCAAGTGTACATTCATCAAGTTTCTATTTAAACAACCACCTCTGCTCTCTACTTAAGACTTTTTGCTGTCAATTGCTATAATATAACTTGGGAACATGAGCTAAATGTTGATAGGGCCATAGTTTCCAGGGTGGTTTTAGGTGTGTTGATATGGAATTGACATTATGACTTGAATAAATTCAATTGTGAAGTAACATAATAGGTGCTATACAGCAAGATGACAGAAATACGATATATAATGAATCCTGTTAGTCTTGCCCCTGCAGTGCGTTAGCGAAACATTCTGTTAATCTGTGCGACAGTTTCTGTTATTACTCAGTACTTACAGCTCCTCCCTGCAGTACATGGCTTATAAGTGTCAATAATTTGAAATGCAATTCTTAAAGAAGATTGAGGCAACTACTTCTTGAAATATGATCAAATGTGTACTCATTCTGTATATGAGGATAGGTAATGGATATATTTAATCTCTTAGATTAGTAGAATTGCTGAACTCATCTATTCCAAGAAAGTGAGTCAGTATTTGGGGGTAAGGGAAGTTCGTTAGAGGGAAAATGAAGAGAAGGATGGGTCTAAAAGCTGAAATTAAATAAGTAAATAAATCTGGGTTAGTTCCTGATTTGAATGTATGTAGTACTTTCATCTTCAAGCATGAATAAAGCAATGAAAATGGAATCAGTGCTTTGAATTTTCAGCTTCTTTTAGTAGAGAGTTACTAATAAATACAAAACATGCCTAGTTCATGCGTGGGTACTCAAGCTACCCAGTTCAGAGTGCTTTAGACATGTAATTTTTTCCCTCTTCTTCGGCCAGGTAGATATGTGTTTTCCCTTTACTGTATCAGGAACTCTGGCTTCTCCTACTAGTTGTGATTCAAAGGATTGAAGGTTAGAGCTGCCATTGTTTGTGTAGTTATTAGAAAGAAGTAGGTGCCTCTGCTGGAGAAGAGCTAGGGATGGCTTTAGTGGGAATACAGTTAGGAAAGGGATTTAGGTGTCTAAAATAAATCCTCCATATATTTCTAACAAATACTATAGCTGTAATGAAATTATGATTATTTATACATTCTTAAATTTCTGATGCTTGTTTCAATGATATGCTAGGAAATATCTTCTGTGTGATAAATATTATTTATGATATAATTATTTTTAGAGTAAATGCAGTTTGCTTTTAGAGAAGGAAGCAGCTATTTAAAGTTTCGTGTTTTCTGCAGAAAGAAGGTTTGGTTCCCTCCCCCTGCCCCATGCAGCTATCACTTTTGGAATTACTGTGGTTCTGAGAGAAATGGAACATGAAAAGTTGTGCTATTGTGTGGATGGAAGAGAAGATGAGACAAGTTGAAGAAGAATATTCTCCAGCAAATATGCTCTGGTGATGTGGCATTTCTTGGAAATAGTTCATTAGCTCCATATAAACAAAACATTGTTTGTATAATCCTCCATTTTATCTGCTGCTCTTCTTTTATGCTACACTACGAAGGTAAGCGCTGCAGAAAATTGTATGACTGCTAGAGTCATATACCTTTGGACACTATGGCAAGCTATAGTGGAGCTGGACCCAATTTCAGTAATGCAGATGTTACTAACTATAGTGCTTCCAGGCTTAGAGCTCTCAAACCTCTCAAATATCATGGGTGTTTTCTTTTCTTCTAAGATGTTCCACTGCCAATCTGTTAACCCAAACTTAGTCATTAAAAGCAGCATACTGCAATACTTATATCTAAGGAATCTTTTATTATGTGAAAGAAAAAAACCCCAAACAAACCACAAACAGTAGTAGTGAAAAGGTGTGGCCCTCTGTGGGGACTAGTTGAGACGTACCACTGTCTGCTAAGCCGGAGACAAAAGCTGGGAAATATGATTTGAAGTTCTACTGGTTTTGGCTGGGATAGTTAATTTTCTTCACAGTAGCTGGTATGGTGCTATGTTTTGGACCTGTGATGGAAACAGTGTTGATAACACAGGGATGTTTTTAGTTATTGCTGATCAGTGCTTAAGTCGTGCTGAGGCCTTTTCTGCTCCTCACCCTGCCCTGCCAGGGAGTAGGATGGGGGCAGGCAAAAAGCTGGGAGGGGACACAACTGGGACAGCTGACTGACCAAAGGGACCATATAGCAGCATGCTCAACAATAAAAGCTGGGGAGAGGAAGGAGGAGGAAGGGGAGATGTTCAGAGTTACGGCGTTTGTGTTCCCAAGTCACCGTTACGTGTGATGGAGCCCTGCTTTCCTGGGGATGGCCTGGACACCTGCCTGCCGATGGGAAGCGGTAAATGAATTCCTTGTTTTGCTTTGCTTGAATGCCCGGCTTTTGCTTTTTCTTTACCTATTAAACTGTCTATCTCTACCCAGGAGTTTTCTCATTTTTACCCTTCCAATTCTCTCCCCCACCGCTCAGGGGGGAGTGAGCAAATGGGTGGCTGTGTGGGGCTGGGCTTGAACTATGACAGAAGTTCAGTCCTGATTCTGAAAGGGAGTAGTGAACAGTCAAATGTACTTTTTGGCATATTTACACCAAAAGCAGTAGAGCTCAGTGATTGCAGCTCCTTCTAGCAGGGATATATGTTCTGGTCTCTTGAATATGCCTGAAAGTGTAGTGTGTAGTCAGTTAACTTTTGTTATTTGCTGTGTCCAAGCTAAGAGCATAAGGACTTGCTCGAAAATTTGTATGAGGAACAGAGAAGTAAGAGCAGCTTGAGGAAGACCAGGTCTCTTGCTCCTAATTCTCCTGTTGAGTTTTGTTTGTTCCACACCCCCCACCCCCTTAGGTCAAACCCGGAGGGGAAAGAGGCAGCAACACTTGTTCCTTCCTGTCATGCTTGCCCCTTGCGACTCTAATTTTCAGTCTAGATGTGTAACTAGAGACTGAGATGAGCTAGCTGAATTTCAAATTAATATGAAACTTTGATATGTCCTTAGTTTAATTTAGTGTAAACTTCAGTTTTTAGATTTCCCTTAAAGTAGAGCTCAAAGGGAAAAAGATTTTCAGAAACACTGACTCCTGATACTCCTTACTTGATTTAACTGAAAATAAAGAGTTATTTTAAATTTTTTTTGGTGCAAGTAGATCTTCAAAGTGCAGTTAATATGTCAGAGACTTCTGCTGTAATGGACTCAGCTCTTGAAACAGTTCAGCCACTGCAAATTGAATGTGCCACTTAAGTCAGATCATAAATCAGGGGGTTTTTGTTTGTTTGTTTTTGGTTTTTTTTTGTTTTTGGTTTTTTTTTTTTTTTTTTTTCATTTTATCTGTTTGTTTCATCATAACTGGTACTGAATGACCCACGTACTTCAGATATCTTCTAGCAGCTTGCAAAGGCCAGATTTGCTTTTGATGACCACCTTCATTTCTTGGAGTTTTCTTTAACTCCTTTGAAACTTTGAAGAAGGTTCAGATCTCCAGATGACCTGCAGAGTGAAGTGCTGTGCTGCATTTTGCACTATATTGTCGCATTTTGTCTGCCTCCTTGGCCAGGGGCTCTGTTTTTTTTGACTCTCCTACTGCAGATTGTGGTCATCTGTGCAACTTTCTGTTTATATTTTGTAAAACAAAGGGAAGGGTGCAGTGTATGGTCTTAATCTCTCCCATATTAGTCTGTGATGTTTAATTTTTCTCTATTTACTTTTTGTTCTGTGCCTTAAGTATTTAAGTATTTAAGCATACTATGATGTCTTTTGAGGATTACGGTGCATACAGGATGTGTTTGGGTTGATGTTTGGGGCTAAATGTCTACAAGGAACAGATATCAGTGAGCCAGAGGGTGAGTTCTAGACCTGGGTACTTCAGTAGGTTGTCAGTACCTCAAGCCTGAAGCTTATAATTTATCGATTAGGTTTTGGCATTTTTCAATAGCAAGATATGATACACCCCACTAATAAACTTTGTATCTGTAGAAAAGCGTAAAGGACAGAGATGTGAGGACAACTTAGGGCAATTATTATTTTTTTTTTTTCAGCTGAATTTACCTTAGTTTAGTAACATAAATTCAAATATCTGGGATAAACCATTTAACGAAAAACTTAACAGTGGGATTTGCTTAAGAAACTAAGAAAGGTATATTTGAAACTGGAATTTGGTCTATCCACCATCTGTCTGCTATAATGAAGTTCTATTACTATAAACCAGTTTCATACTGTAATTGCTAAATATCTGTCTTAATGGTTCTAACAATACAACTTAAATTGTTTTGAAGGAAAGTGAATGTCTACCCAACATAGTTACAACACTAGCTCAAGCAAGCAAAACAAAAACTGAAAGTCAAAACGTGTAGACCTGAAGCTTAAAAATGATTCTTGAGTGATATTGCTCCTAATAATTGGGTAAGAGATTGATAAATCAAGAAATTTTATATAGTCTTTGCATTTTTTTCAGTATTAATAAAATGGTACAGGGAACTAGAATCACACATGTAAGGCCAAGTATCAGATCTCTGCAGACTTTCTCAAAGATTCACTCCCAGAATCTGTCCTCTGCCATTCAGGGTGTCTCTGACTTAGAAAACAAAAAAGCTCTGAAATTTATCTAATGTTATAGAAATATTGGGCAATGACAGTATGGTGCAAACTGCAGGCTATGCAAGCACTTGAGTCACTTAGGCGAAGATGGGATTCTTCCATCCTTATCAAGAAATGCATATAGGCTTGTCTGTTGGCCTTTTTACTCAACATTAAGTTTTGCCTGATACACTGTCAATGTATTCTCAATATTTCTTGATCCATGCAGGTTTCAACATTATGATAGCTTGCACTTTAATTCTCATTTTAATATGTAATAGTTAACATGAGTGATACTGAACCTTTTTGTATGTATGAATTGCATTGTATCTTCTTTTCTTTAGACAAGAGAGGTGATTGAATGTTACAAGATAGGGATTGCAGCAATCTGAGCTTCAGAAGTACTCAAATTGTAGCATACCTGTTTGGCTGTGACAAAACCTAAATGTGCAAAGGGGAAATTGCTTTTTCAAGATGACTGTACACTGAGTCCAAGACTTGGATTCTGTATACGATGTTAATCAGCACCTTTGTATGCTGTAAAATGATACATCTGTAGTATGACATACATTACAATAAATATAAATCAGTTCTGTTAAATAATAAAGCGGTGATGGAAAATAATATTACATTTTTACCATAAGTTGCAGATTACCTAGTGTCCAGAAATAGAATTATATTAAGGTAAATCCAACAAAAATATTTTTAGTTGTGGTCAGTCCTTTCCATTTCTGCTATTTTCATTTGCATTTATTATCTGAAATACAATACCCCCCCTTCTAGCTGCAGCTTTAAAAAAAGGTTGTCCTGAATTTTTAGTAAGAAACCAGACATAATTGTTGGCTACCCTGTTGTTCACACATGCTCCTGGCTGTGCTTCTGTCAAGCCTCAGGGTTGAATTCCTCGTCTCTCATTTCCTGATGCATAGCACACTGCTGCCTCAATTACATAATCATTGATTGTTTTTTTGAAAAAATTTTTTTTAATTGGAAAATGTCAAATCAGGTTACCCTTATTTATAATGCTTCTCTCTTCTCATCTACATATCAAATATGCTGCATAAAACCTTTCTATCGTGGCTTCTTAGGCAGTGTATTATGGGCCCTGATTCTCCTTTAGTGTGATTAATACTGAGTTGTAAGGACAGTTTCTCTTAAATAAGTGAATCCAAGAAACTTGTCAACGTGGAAAAGTTGTTTGTCAGAGGTAATTTTGAAATGCAGGGCTAAGCGTCTTTAAAGCTCTTGTATTATGATCCAAGACCTTGAAAAAGAACAAAGAACATAAGTAATTTCTTTTTTAAAAGGTGGCGATAAAACAAGGTACCATTATTCAGAAATATATTACGTTAGAGAATATCTGAGAACACATTTTCCTGTGGAAAAGAGTTTCTTTTTAAAATTCTAGTAGCTGAAACATTAAACTGATGGGAATAAATAGCTTATTTGTCTCAAGTGTCCAAATGAACTATGTAGAAAATCTATTTTGGCTAAACAAAGAGCAGATGGTAAATAATGTGATTGCATTAAAATGACTATGATAGTAGTCACCACATAAAAATGAGCAGTGTGCTGCATTTTTCTGAAGTCTTTGTGTTATAGTCTGGGGAGAAGAAATGTCACAAGAGAATGAGAGTAAGTCCCTTAGCATTTCTTTTATTACCTTCCCAGAAATTGGCCTTATTGTAAGCATATGCGTAAAAGAGAGGCTACAATAAGTCATAATGGGTGAGGATCATTTAGAGAAGATATTACCGCTGTCATTTTCTTTGAAATCTTTGAATGCAAATGAACACTAAAGGATGCTTAATAAATATTTAAAATGAAAATGTTATTGAGTTACATGAATACAAAAGGTCTATTATTCTAATACTTAATTAACTGAGTTTTTAAAAGCGATTTTGTACATTGCTGGCAGCACTTGGCACACTTTTAAGGTCCCTATGATACTGTCTGCTGCTTTGGTTCTGGTCTCTCCACCATTTTGAAAGCAGACATTCACACAAATTCTCAAAGGGGTTTGCTAGAACAAAGGACAAAGTGTTTTGACATAACTCGACCACTATTTTTCTCCAATTTCCCATTGGAAGAAGGGAAAAGGGCAACTTAAAGCTAAGATTAATTTTTATAGTTTTGTTACCTGTTGAGTGGAAAAAAACCAAATGGGAGAGTAGGATGTTCTTTGAATCCTTTACAAGGATCCGTAACCCCAGTTGCAGGGACAAGAGAGGAAGAAAGCAGAATTTTTCTGTTTCCTGAGATAACTATGGTCCTGGTGACTTCAGGATTTAAAGTTAGGTGCCAAGCAGAACCATATACTAAAGACCTGAACTTTATTTCTTACTGATTGAACAAGGACAGAGCAAAACCAGAGACTGACCCCAGGAATTCCTGATTAATTTTTTTCAGGCAGCTTGGGCTTCTCTCTGTGAGTCTAGATGTAGTGATCTGGAACAGAATTGTCCTGTGGGCAATGCCTTGTTTATTTGTCAGGAGCATGGAGGAGTCAAGTCAGTGTTTTTTGCCAGTGCCTTACTTGGCACTGGTTTTTAAATGGTGCTGGAGATGTTTCCAGGTGACACCCAACAACTGCAATACTGAGAATATAAGAATCTCTCTCTTTGGCTTTATACAATTTCAGGTGTGTCTGTTTTGGGTTATTTCTGGAGTGCTTTGTGGGAGGGAAGAGGGCGAAAGGCAATTTCATTATTCTTTGTTTTTAAAAACATTTAAATACTGCTTCTTGGAAAGCAGTGTGCTGTGAAGAATTTTGCATTGTTTGCTCCATTATGCTTTTTGTCTCTTCTCTTTCTATGTTGGGAAAACTGCTAAAAAATATGCTAATAGATATTCTAGTCATTTGATATTGGACATATCTGGAAGAAAATTCACTTCCTTACAGTCAGAATCTTGTTTTAATACTTGAAGATTGCTGACATGGAACAAGAATGATATTTTTTGAGACAAATGGTATGTCTACATCTTTTATGAGTGGGCAAATAGAATAAAGCTTTAGAATTTCATTGCAGTCTGGTAATGAAAGGTATCTGGAAAGGGGTGTAGAGGTATCTTTGACAAAAACTTGCAGCCTCTGAAGTTCTTTACCACACTAGTTTTCAGCTTCTCCCCCCCTTGGGTAGTCTGGCATGCTTGGAGTTTTTTCTAAGTTGACACCTGTACTGAGTATTGGCCAGCTCTCATCCCAGTGCTGCTTTCTGCAAAGCCCTTGCTGTTTGCTTCAGGAAGTTTGATCGTCCTCATCTTTAGCATGGGAAAATTCAGTGTTGCCTTGATAGCAGAAGGCCCTTGATGTCGGTGTAGTGTAGGCTACCTGTCCTTTTTTCTGGTTGAAGATAAAGCTTTGATTTTGGAAACCCTAACATCCCACTACACGTTGCTGGTGTGGACAGGTACACAGCTGGGTGCTTCCAGCAAGCCACTGATGCCTGCTCATCCAGATTCTTATTCTATTTTGTGTACGTGTGTATCCTGTTCTGTTGAAAGCTTATGGATTTATGTCAGGTCAGAAAGAAGTTCAAAAGAGAAGCTCCCCATTTGTGAAATCCAAAAAGCAAATCTAGGTGCCTTCTGCTGGAGTAAGTCTTTTCTTTAATAATGTGAACAAAATCAAAGCTGACTGAAAGGGACTGCTGAAAAGGAAAAACTGGTTATTAGGCACACTGGTCTTGGAATTGTTTTTGCCTTTATATTAGATCAGAAATACCAGAGGCAGCAGGCAGTTAACTCTGTAGAGGTGCAGTGTACTTTATTACTTTGAACCAGATGAGATTCTGCTGTGATACAGGTCTGTATTCTGTAAGCTTAATGTGAATAAGAGCTTTCATTTTAAAAATAGACTTAAGAGAAATAACAAGGACTTATGAGTGTAAAAATATTGCTGTATTCTGGGCCACAATATACCAGTAAATCCAGAGTGTCCTTTCACTCATGTGTGATTAAGTAAATTAGTGGATAGCGTGCTAGACTGATTCTCAGAATACTTAATATCTGTATGACTATATCCTTGGTCTGTTGAGTAATATTTGTTTCACTTCTCATTGTCTTGTTTTTTGTGCCTGTCAAAATGGTAACAATATCTTTATAGGTATCTTAAAAAAATATATTGATACCTATTCAGGAAAAGTACAGTCAGTTTATATTATTTGTGACTGATGAAAAAGGCAAATGCTGTCAGAGGCATGCTTGGTACATAACGTCATTCGAGTAACTTAATGAGTGATTCCAAAGGAAATAATCCTAACTCTTTAATATTGTAATGTATTTTGCCTTCCTTTCAGATCTGCCTCTTTTTTTCTTTTTCTGTAAAAGGAATAGATATTGTAAATGACAATGCTGTCCCTTTTCCTCCTGCTCTCCCTTTAAAGATGTGAGAAACTTGCTGTTCAGTTACAGTCCTATTGAGAAAATCAAGGACGTTTTGTAATATGTGATAATTAAGGGAATAGTTGTCAGAAGACAGATCTGTGTCTCTGTTTTGAGGTTTTTTTATGGCCATACAAATAACTGAAACTTTCAGGGAAACACATAATGATACACTTTGAAATTACTAAACATTCTAGACTCAGATTCTGCTTTCTCATATGCCAGTGCCTTTTGGGAGTAAGTTTTTAACAAAAAGTGAGTTTGTACAAATGCAAAACTGAGGTAAGTGAAATGGTTAGTTTTCAGTCCTTGTGTTGGTAGCATGTGCAGTATCATTAAAATACTACATTTGCTGCTTTACATCTGTGTGATTAAGAAAGTTAAGAAAATAGGCTCCACTGAGAAAATTGCATACTATATAGCTGTTTATTGGAAGATCTTTACTGTACTTTTTTTTTTCTCGCAGTTGATAATCATAATACTGTTTAATTTCCATAAAGTTCTTCAGAGCAAGTACTTTCCTTAGAGGTAGTTTTTATAACTTTAAGATACTCAATATTTTAAATCCACAGTGCTCTTTCTCATCTTCCATGAGTAAATACCGTAAAACGTTCTTTTCAGCAAGAAGATCACAGAGCAATGTACAAAATAGCAGCTTAAAAAAAAAAAAAAAAGCCTGATATTTTTCTTTGCCTTTTGTTTGCCTTTTCATTAGAAAAATCAGTAGCACTTAGTTTCAAGTAAGACCTTCAATTAGTATTTAACTGACTATAAGTATCTAATTATATTGCAATTAATTCCTTATCTGAATCACTTAATTTAAAGTGTAATGGAAAAACCTTGGGTTTGGCTGAGTTTGGGATAAGTAATCAGAGTAAAAGTCTGATAGCAATTAAAATCAAGATAGTTAGATAAACTACCCTGTAAGTATTGACTTCCAGGGCCGCGTAGCATCACGCACTTTCATCGTGGACGCTGGAGTTGGTAAATAGGCTGGAGTTAATTTTTTATGTAAATCCAGTATTTAGGTGCTCTCAGTAGTGCTCAGACTCTGTCATGAAATACCTGTTACCACAGAAAACCACATTAAAACCCTTGAAGTAGTCACTAGATTAGATATGAAACAAAATGCAATCATCTGATGTTTTTGTTTTGAGTCTGTGTTAACTGGGAAGAGTTTAATTTACTTTGCCATTTCTTCTGCCCCCCAACTGAAGGAGAAGCCTCCTCGAGTTGAAGTGAGTGCAGAATGAAGTCCATGGGGCTCCACGTAAAGGTCCTAAACAGAGAACTCGTTCAGAAATGGCTTGTGAGACATGCCCCTTGTGCCTGTAGGCTTTGGATGAGCTGCCTTTGGCACCTTCCTTCTGGAAGGGGTCTTCTCCTAATGTGCTTGTTCTTGTGCTGTCAGGCATGTGGTTATAGCCCAGTAGCAGGGGGCATTCGTGGGGTACACTAGGTAATGTGACTTGAATCATTACTGCTGGATTTTGGATATTGCACCCTCTTTTGCCTATGCAGGGGAGAGGGGAAAAGTTTGTGTGATTTTGCATGATTTTAGTGCATTAAGGTTCTGTGAATATAGAGGGAATGCGAAGGTGAGTTAGGCTGTAGGAAAGAATGTTGATGCTTTCAGTGAAGTTCAGGTCTTTCTGGCTTTTGTTGCAGAGTCATGAGCTTACCTCAGAAGAAGAAAATCTGTTCACAAAACAGCCTTCTATTTAGTATGGAAAGTTTCACTGTGACTGTGGGATAAAGGTTAGACCAAGTTCTGATTCCAACTTTTTAAAAGGTTCGGAGTGCAGCTTGTCAGCTGTCATTAGGAGAAAGACCCTGAATTTTATTTATCATTATGAGAAAGAATGACACTCTGAATTTAGTTTGGTATTTTAAGTGCAGTTAGTGTGAAGAACAAGAAAATCATAGCATCAACTATTTGTGGTTCTGAAACAGTGCTACCAGTTACAGAGATGTCCAATTGATTTTTCACTTCCATAGCTGAAGACAGCATTTAATCAGTGCTATATACTGCTTTGTCAGATACTTCAATAGCTATAGTATATGCCAGTGCAGACACCTCTTTTAAACACCACTGATATTTACAATATCATTGAGTATCATTTACTGTTTCAGTGTGAGGCTGTGGTAGAGACTAGGTAATTTTACAGCTCTTTGGAAATTGTTAGAAGCTACTTTAATATTTTCAAAATTAATTTCAACTGAATGATTTAGTCAGTGGTGGGACCAGCTAACAGTTGCACTGAATCATATTGTACTAGAGGATTAATCATGAAGAAGAAAAATGATCCGAAGCTCAAATTAGTTTTTTACTGTTGAAGTATTTGTGGTGGGGAGATGGTTGATGGCTACCTGTGGGAGGACAGCTGAGAGTCGCTGGTGGAATGCACATCTCTGTGCTCCCCTTTCCCAGCCTGGATGCAAGCTGGCCATGATGAGCGCTAGCTGCCTTGTCAACTTTGAATTCTGGTTTTTAGTGCAGAGCTGCCCGTATCAGTTGCTGTGCAAATGGTCTGTTGTTGCTGTGTGGATGGGAGAGTGCCTGAACGCCTGCCCTGAGCCCTGCAGCGAGCGCAGCAATTCCCCCCGGCACCCCAGTCCTGACATCAGCCTGCCGAGGGTCCAGAAAGGAAAAAGAGAATTTGTTGAGCAAACAGAGATCGAGAATGATGCCTTTTGCTTTTACAGGGACAGAGTAATTTAGAATGGACGGAAATACTTGAAAGGCTTTGTAACTTCTGGTCAGTGAAGTGTTTTGAATTGCAAGAAAAAAGTTACATTTAGAACAGTTTTCAGAAATAGGTCTTCAAGAGGCTGTTTCATACTTCTAGCTGTCATCAGGCAGAGCCTAAGAAATTTTGAACACTACAATTCAAAACTTTTATCCACTTACTCCAGTTATTTGATGATAATAAATGGAGGTCAGTTTGTTTAATTTCTTCTAAAGAACAGTTTCATTTTTTTCCCCTTTTACACATAATTATTTTATTTCCCATATTCTACTTCTCTTTATTAAACAAAATCATAAAGCAGTTCTGTAATTAGGAAGTTGGGCAACACATCTAAAAATTCTCTTTTTTTTTTTTTTTCTTTTCCTGCAGATAACATTGAGGCTAACTGAATATGAAAATAATAGAGAAATCCGGAAGAAGCAGAGGTGTTTTAATTGGGTCCAAAGAGAAAGCAGATACCTAATAAAAGTTGCTATCATTAATTGTGGTGGGAAAGGTGCATGCGGTGTTAACTTGAAATGAATTTCAAGCAAAACATATAAATTTGATGCTTTATGTCTTTATGCAGCACATAATTAACCTGTGGAATTCATTGAAACAAGGTATCATGCAGGCCCAGAGCTTAGGAAGATTAAGAAGTGATTCAATATTTATATCGGTAATTAAAATATCCACTGTAACATTTGCTGGAATATAGATATGAATTTATAAAGTAATATATAGTAGTATAAGGCATACAATGTCATAAGCCAAACAGGAGATGAGAATTTTATGCATATTGCAATATCAATAGGTATTTTAACCTTTCTCAGATGAAAAAAACCCCACCACCCAAAGAAAAAACTTCTGTGAAAGTCAAGACTTAGAATTAAATGTATAGTCCATTACTGAAATTTTTGTTTCTATGTTGTGGAACTTCTTTCTAAGTAAAATCAAGCTGTTTGCACGAATGCCCATACTTGGCTGCAGTTCAATGGATCATGAGAAGTATAGACTCAGATGAGTGGATCCTTGTATATCTGGCCCAAAAAGCTAATTCACATCTCTGTTGTGAATGGTTTGGTTACTGTTAGTTTCCTATTGAAAATAACATGCCAAGTTTGTCACTGTTTTTTGGCATTGTGCCTCTTGTCAGAAAAAGAATGTTTAGAATTTATACATGAAGAGGAAAACTCAGTATGCCACCTCTACATTATTTGTGAAAAATACAAAACAGGGGTTTGAATTCTGTGGGTTCATTGGGTTTTTTTGTTTTGTTTTTACTTTTGGAATGTGTGGTTCTGTAATTAGTAATAAACACATAAAATTCCTTTTATTATATTAATAAAGCTAGTACAGAACAGAAAAGAGGTTTCCTGAGATAAGCACATTCTTCTTGTGATGAAACTGTGTATTACAGCTGTAATTAGTGTGGTGATGTGCGTTGTTGCCAGTGTCTTCAAACTGTGCTGCTATCATGAGTTCGATCTCAAAGATACTGATCAAATCAGTCCTTTTGAGAAAGCCTTTCCCTGCAGGGTGATCACAGCTTGCAGCTGGCAGTGGAGTTGTACACCTGTGCAAATGAGAACTGGACTTGCCCTTAGAGGGATGTGCTGTGGAATAGTGGAATCTTCTCAAGAGAAGAGAGGGATGCCTGCTTGCCTGGTACTTGATAAATGAACTGGTCAAAGAAAAGTGGGGAAGAGTTGTCTGTTGCCCAGAGGGCTGAAATCTTTTCTGATTATCTTCGTGATTTTAGAGAGATAAAAGTGTTAACTACACATGCCTTTCTTCATACTTCTTTGAAAGCATGTTTAGTCAAGTTTTATAAATGAGTATTTTCTGACTATGGAACATGTTCATATAGGCTAGATTAAGTGTCAACATTCCAGGGTTGGCATCCGTCAAAATAATGAATCTGTCAAACGATGCTAACGTATAGTTTAATTTCATTGTGAAATGTTGTTTAGGGGCCAGCAGAACACACTAATGCATTTTTCCATCCCTGTACAACAAATTATCGGGTTAATATAATGAATTGCTTTGAATTTAGAGTTGTTGTCCTGTTGTAATTTGATGGGAGAGTGTTGGTTATTGAAGTATTAATTTGACTTAGTTTAATTTGGACTGAAGACTTTTTATTAGTTATTTTTCCCATAATAAATCATCTATGTGATAATTCTGTATGTTGTGGAAAATGAACATAAGTTGCTCATCTTACTTGCATGGCTACATTTTCTGAAAAGTAAAATGGTAGATATGCCAAAGTAAAGTAAAATCAGGAGTAGCGGTTGTTACAGATTACTTATTTTGACTTTGGAGAAGTACATAGAACAGCCATTGTTAGACCATAAATTTAAGTTAGGAGGAGACAACCCTAGGTACTCTTCTGCTTCAGGCTTGTTTTTCTACTCTGGGGCTTGAGCAAAATTATTGGCAGAAGCAAATGGAGTTCCTATCAGTGTATGGGATCCCAAAGAAAATTCAGAGCACTGTTATCTGATGGTGCTTCGCTCTAATACAGATGGATCCATTCTCTAAATTGATCTCTCAAGTACGTTGCATTATCAGTAAGTTATTTTAGAGCAGTATTTTTGTTACGTGAATGAAGTTGGGAAAAGACAGATCACCTGAAGGTTTCTGCAGGGAGATGCCTTAGCTTTTGCTGAAATTGGGTACCGCGTTAAAAATGTGGAGTTAGTCCAAAAGGATACCTGTATAACAGAGAGATCATTTGAACTCTTACTGGGCACAGCAGACCATGTATAATGAATGAAATGGGAGTCTGGAAGATATTTGCAAGAATACTTTCTTTAAGGAAAAGTTAATCACTTGAAGAGTGATGATTAAGATTATAATTACCTGTATCTTCTTCTGCTACCTGACATTCAAGTGGCAAACTGAATGCATTCTCCAAGAACAAGGTATGTAATCATATAATTAAAGAAGCATGCCTGAAGGAATAAAATGGGTACTGCATGTGTAGCCTTACATTTGTTCCAGTACATGCTTGTCTATTTCTCACTTTGTCTGTCACTGCTGTCACTAATCTGATGGCTTTATAACCGTCAAGCATATATGAGCTTATAGGACTGAATGTTCAAAGTGCATTTAGCTATATATGATAGGACATATCATCTGATATATACAATATGAAGAATAAAACATGTTATTTCCTACCTTCAAGGTTTTTTTTTTTAAATACTTAATATTGTAATAATAGTGGTTTTAATTGTTGTAATATCAGATGTTTTTCCTCTTGTTTTATTCCTTGCAGAACGCACAGAGAGAATGGAAAACAAGGTTTTGCTCTACTGTGTGCTTCTGAAAGAGTTGATCTCAGTGTTCATACTCAGGTTAAGCTGTGATGAGCAAATAAGATTGTATCTGAACTGAGCATGCTGTTTGCCCTCGCCTGTGTGAGGATGAGGGGCTGATTAAAGTTTGAGTGGGCTAAACACAGTGGGAGAGGAATGTGACAGAAGGGCTGAAGTTGCTTTCCTAGTAAACTGAGAATTAAACCTGAGCCTTCACATGTTTCTTGCTGCACAATAATGCTGCACAATAACAATTTCATAATAGTTGCTCCATTAGTTGAAATGGCAGACCTGAATATTTGAAACCCACAGACTGGCTGAAGCTGGGGTAAGTTTGGCTCTGTAAGTGGACAGACAGCTTTGTGCATGTTGGGTGTTAGAGGGCATTATAAAAAGGAAAAGTATTCATGTTTTAGGTTTAGAGATAAAGCTAAGAAATTCCAGAAGGAGGAATCAGGTGAACATGTTACAGTTTCCTCATGACAAAATTATTACATTCCCGTCTGTGAATGAGACTGAGTCTTCTCTCAGTCTGGAGCAGAACTCTTGTTTTAGAAAAGCAATTGCTTATGGCATTTCTGTTGCTACTCATATTTTGCAAATACTGAATAGTGTGTCAAAATGCAGATTTGAATTATAAAATGAGATTATTTCTGGCTTTGAAAAAGTTGAATGCAATTTTAAAGAATTGAGTTCTGTATTGCTTTTGCAACTAAATTATATAATAAAATTATATATTAAAGATGTTTCCATTTCGTCACCGAATGTGCTGCACAGCATTAGAGGCTTGTGGCTAGATTTGCGTAGCACCTAAATGGTAAGGGTGCTGAGCTTTAGCATGCAGACTGCTAAGTTCTTGTGGCTTGAGTTTGTTTTATACCGAATGTTTGTGTTTAATCTTAGTAGTTTTATTCTTCATGTCTCTCTACCTCACTTCTGTGCATAAAAAAAAAAAAGGGGGGGGCAACAGTACTCAAACTACAGTGCCTTTCTGAAGATGAGCTAGTAGCTAAATGCACTATGACTTGAATAGTACAGAACTCTCTGAAGGAACAACTTTGCGTGAGTGTTGGGTTTTAATAGTGTTTGGTTGGTATGGCCTAGTTCCACAGGAAAACTAATGTATAAATGTTTATCAAGTGAAGTAAATTGTACATGGATTGTAATACTATATATGGGTGTGTTTGAGCACATGTGAAAGATGCAGATTTAAAATAAAAATAAACTGAGTTTTAGCACTCCCTCTTACAGGGATTTGTAAAATGACTAATTTGAAATTGTTTTCATATAAATTAAACATAATAATATCAACTCCATAGCATAGATTTCTTGCTAGAATTATTTTTCTTTGAAGTTGTTGGAGCATCACAAACTACATGACTACTTCTACTGTAGCCATGTAGTCATGTGTTTTGTAGGAACTTCTTCCTTCATGTCATGGTTTTGAGAAATATGACTATTAAATTAAGCATTAAAAAAATCTGTCCTTGTAGTATAGGCATTTGTCAAATTGTTCAGTGCCATCTTTTTCTTTTCCACCAGATGTGCCTTCAAATCTTCCTGAAGCAAAAGAAATTTTTAAAAGTATTACTCTTTTTTGAAGTACAGCAGCTGTACACTCCTGTCTAACAGGTTATACTACAGAAGTAAAGCATTTTCAATGGTCCGTTGACAGTAAGCAGCTGACCTACTGAAGCCTAGATTCCACGAATGTGTCTGTACTGTCCCCATTGCAGTAGCTTTGGCGCTTTCTCCGCTCTCCTGAATTTCTTCCTTACTTTCCTATGTCATCTACTCCTCCTTCCCCTAACTGCTGGCAGGGCAGGAGTCAGCAAGTGCATCTGCCTGGATGGAAGGAGCACGAGCTGGTAGTTGACACCTAACTCGTGTTTAGGGTGGGTAGTTTTGGGGGACATTCTTTCCTACCCAGTTTGCATTAAATTCATAGAACTTCAAGGTCTTTGAGATTTACTTAACCCAAAGGTTAAAGGCCTTGAGACAATACATAGCTCAATTCCTTGTGCTTGGAGTAAAAATAGATATGTACACATATATGTGAAGCTACCTCTCCTTTTAGAAATTTTTGAACTTGAAAGATTTTGGAACTCCTTATTTCAGGTATTGTGGAAATACTGTCCCACACACATGTACTGATTAAAGCTGATGTAAAGCAAGTTTTTGAAACTGTATTTATGTGCTAAGGAATATAGAGTTTCCAGTGGAGGGTGGTTAGAGAATTAAGCGTGAGAAAGTTTCCATTATTTCAGGAAGCTTCTCAATAGAGAAGTTGCTTTTAATTGTAGTTAACTATTCTGTGGTGTATATTAAAATATATCACTTGGGTTCGCCATTGGTGAATGTACTGTACTGTGAATTCAAAAATGTGTCTATTCTGAGATCTCTGAATGAAGGCTCCTTCAGAAGCAAAACTCTGAAGGCAGAGGATTCTCCTGGAGTGCTGAACATTTACTGTCTGTGGCAAGTAAGAATGCACAGGTAACTCAATGCAGTTAGGGAAACAGAAGAATATGACAGCCTTAACTGCTGTATCAGTTATGTTGAATTGTTTGTGTAACTGGATCCTATGACAGTACAGTTCTGCCTTTGCCTTAAACACTCTGTTCCTGCCAGACCAGCTCTGCAATTGAAGTATGGTGGATTGTTGGTAGGAATTGTCCTGATGAAAAGCATTAATTGAAGACACAGTAGTTATTTTCTAACTGTGCTTCAGGAGCATTATTGTGTTGATGCTCTCTTTTTAGTCTTATCAGAATACATACAGGCTCATGTTCCAAGTGGTCGGTGATTCAGAGCAAACCAGGCAGCAGGAAAATTACGGAAGAACAGTCCAGCTGCTGCAGCATTTGTGAGAGAATCAGTCTGGCTGCCTTTAATAATTTTTGGGTTTTGCATCACTGGTGAACTTATCGTAAAACCTATCTATTGTCTAGATGATGGAGTGGGCTCTGTGTGGCATCCCTTGAGCAAGATTAGAGCTCTTAAGAATGGCTAGATGAAATAATACAAGAGTAATTAGTGCCAGTTCTGAAAACCTAGTGTTCTCCCTCCCACACCTTGCTTCTGAATAGTATTATTTGCTCATAGGAAATACAGATTCTAGTCACCCTGTCTATTGTAGAGAAACTACATTTCCAAGTAAGCCTGCCAGTTTCAGGAGTACTTTCACCATGTGCTTACAGTGTAAGTAACCGATTGAGAGAATGGTAGAGCTGAGACTGATAGACATTTCTGGAAAACTTGACCCCCTGACCTGGAAGTAAGTTCCTCCATTTGATGCTGGATTGAAGGATGATGATAGGTTATATGCAGTGTCCCAGCTGATCTTAAATGACCAGCTGTCTGATGATATTTCCTGATCTTCCTCTCAGAAAAGAAGAACATATTACTCTGAGTCTGGCTACAGTAAGAATTTGTTGCCTCGGTGGTGGTGGGCTTATCTTCTTAATTGGCAAGTTCCCAGAGAAGCTAAGGACTCACATCCAAGAGCTCTGCTTTGGTGCATGTACAGTGTGCTGAGTGCTTTAAATATTTGGCCAGTTGTTCCAGTGTGAAAAAAGAGCTGAACACTTGCAAGTTCTAGTGTGTTTCATCCAGTTACAGTAAGAGCAATACATTTCGCTGGACTTACATGAGTAGTTCCTTTACATAGTCAATAAAAAATATTGTAAACAAATTGTGTTATGCAATGATAGTGGTATTTGCTTCTACTTTGTTTTTTGTGAGAGGAGGGGGAGAATGGTTTGAGTTCTCTTCAGACGAGTGGCTGGTTTTGATTTTTGTTTCTATTGCATCTAGACCATGAGCTTTTTAAGTCATCTGTGTAAGACAGACAGGCAACCCAAGATTTATTTATATGCAATATTGTGTTGTTCTTCTGCAAAGCAAACATAAACCAAAAAATCTAATGGAAATTTTATATCAAAAGCAGTCTTAAAAGATAACCCAAATGTTTTACAATATTGATAATTGTAGAGCAGTTTTTTAACGCACTACTCATCTGCCTGCCACACTTTTCCAACCCATTGTTTGTCTTGACAAAATGGAGCTGACAGTGGTGGAATATTTGAGTTAACTGCCCATTTCTTTCATCATGCTAGTTTTTCAGCTGTGGAAAGATGGTGACCACTTCACTGAATGGTGTAGAATGTAAATGATAATGCTCAAAGTCATTCTATGCAGGAATCCTGATGAAAAATTGCTGTTCCAATGTTGTGAAGAAATTACTGCCATATGTTGTGGATATCAAATATCTTTGCCAGCTGTAAATTAGTGAACACTCTGTGTTCTATTACATTAATTGCAGATATTTCTTCTTAAGTATAGCATTTGTTAATATATTTATAGTCCATTTGTTTTAATAAATGCTAATTTTACTTCAGTGTTTGTCTGAACAGCCAGACTTGAATGGGTTGTAAATCTGCTGTGTTTTTCCCTTCTAAATTGCACATTGTAACTGTCAACCTGTATTAGTATTCTTTAAGAAAAGAAGAGGTGGTTCTTATGTGTTTTTTTTTCTCCCCACTCTAAAAATTCTGATGTGTTTCTATAAGCTAAGATAATTTGAGCTTTTTTAGTGGTATGGACACTATGCGTAAATATCTATATATATGTTTTCAATTTTTTTTTTAATGCTAAGTAGGGAATGCTTGCATTTATAAATTTTGTTTCATCTCCACTAAGCAATACTGTCTGCCCTCTTCCAGTGTATTCTCATATATTCTTTTAGGAACCCATAAATCTGAGAGAACTAATTTACTGCTAGCTTTGCTGTATGTTCTGTTATCACTGCTGTGGCTGCTGCATGGTGATGTTTTCTTTTCATTCAATAGAGAACAACAGTTTTGTTGTTGTTACTATTATTTCATCATAAATGTTACTCTCTCAAAATCTCTTATGGTCTGTTCTGCATGAATATTTAGCCTCCTTTCTTGTTTCATTTGCTCATTTTTTTAGCAGGTTTTTTTTGTTTTGTTTTGGTTTTTTCCCTGAAGTAAAATTATATTCTTGCATTTGTAACTGTTAAATTAAACAGATCGACATCAAGGGCCAGTTACTGTAACTGTAGGATGAAAGCAACCTCTCTAGAGAAGGCAAAAGATTAATATCTGTGTGGATATTGCTGCTCATAGCACAGTACTGTCTTTCTCAAATTGGAAAAATTACCTCCATATGTAAGATGTTTACAGAGTTCCTGCCTGGATGCAGTTAGGGTTCCAGATTCAAGCTGCTGGTCTTAATGAGCTTTGCCACCGAAAATGAGGCTGATCCTTAGGAACCATGGGTCAGAATTTAGTTACTGAAGTTAGCTCTTGAAAATTAAAACTCATGTAAGTAGCTGATAACCAGGTTCTGCTATAGCTTGGTGGAAGCCTTGTGATAGATAAAGATTTGAAGAAGAGAGACGACTTGTTCCTAGAGCCTGCCCAAGCAATTTATAAATGTCTCTGTTTATAGAAGTTGTAAATTCTTAATGATGTATTTCTCTCCTTATGCTTAAGAATAGTGATTAATGTTGCAGATATGCAATTAATAGCTCTAAAA
Organism: Buteo buteo; assembly: GCF_964188355.1. Lineage (NCBI taxonomy): Eukaryota > Metazoa > Chordata > Aves > Accipitriformes > Accipitridae > Buteo > Buteo buteo. Next base: position 33,291,671 of record NC_134178.1, read on the forward strand.
AAGTCACTGAAAAGTAATTTTCCAGGGGAGCACCAAGTTTAAAAGAAAAAACATAGGGACTTGTTTTGACTTGGAGCTTGATATGCAAATCTGATCTTTAAGTAGGGCTGTTGCAAATTTTCACAAGAGTATCCTGGCTTTTGTGGAATGACCTGTATTTCCTGTCTCTCAAACACAACTTCAGGTTCTTCTGACATGTAGCTAGGTATGTGGTTCAGTTTCCATAAATTAGGTGGCAAGGCTCATGCTCTATACACTTAAGTTCCTTTCAAAATGTCTATTTAGCTAGACACCATGAAACTTGTGCTTTATAAACTAAGCCCCATTTGTTTTTCCTTTCTTGATCTCACTTAATCTCTGTCCTCTGTATGTGATCTCTTTGTGAAAGAGATCATTCATCTGAACAGCACCTAATACCTTGGGCATTGTATTGAACAATTTTACATTAAATAATTAACTTTCTAATTAGCTGATTACAGATGCACTGGGCTGTATGTATTTTTCTCAGTTATGCGTGCTTACTAATTTCAGTAATTTTTTTGTGTTTGCAGTCTTCAGAATAAGCTGGCTTTTCTTTGTGTATTCTACAGTTTTATGTTTGTTAACCAGCTCGTAGTCACTGCGGGGTTGCTGGACATGGATAGGCTTTTGTTGGAAGTATTCAGCATTTGCTTTACTCTTCTCCCATTGCAGTCAATTGGCACGTCTGCAAAGCAAAATGAAGGTGACATTGTAGACATACTCTTTGCTAATGCTACCTGTGCTAGTTTGAATTTCAGGGTTCTGCTCACAACTATGTTACAACCTCGAGACCTAGTATGCATTGAAGTTTTTCCACTGCAGTTGGACCATTTGTGCAGTGAAGTTTAAAGCTGCTCCTCAGATTTTACAAGCAAACTTTTGCTTTGGAGGGATAAATATATCCAATACTGAATACTGGTAACTTAATACAGGTATGTGGAAGTTAGAACTTCGTTAAAAAAAAATAATCTTTCCAGGTGTCAGCTGTGTTACTTCAGGTCCGGTGCTCAGAGAATGCTTGTAGTTTTAAACTTCAAATTGGCATATTACTTTCAGAAGAGTGTTGCTCCGTGTGTGTTAGAATAGAAAACAGTTGATTGAAAATGGCTGAAACTATTTGTGTGATACAAGCAGAAAATAGCATGACGTGCATGCGGTACAGCCTGCTTTGCTGCATTAAGTTTGTATCTTGTTTTCTGATAAATTACATTCTTGCACGTTCATGTTCTTAAAGTACCATAAAATAGTTTAAATAGCTGTGTTCTTAACAGTCTTTCTGTATAAGAAGGTATAGTGTGTTATTAAATTCATCTACACTGTAGCTTGGTTAAGATTCTCTACGGATCTACTTGGAATGCAAAGTTACAGCTCCAGAAAATTTGAACTGGGGAAGTGCCTCCATCTGCCTTTCTTACCTAGAAGAATTATTACGTTGTTACTCAAAGGTGATAATTTCCATAATTAAGAATTTTCAGCCAATTGACTTTCAAACTCTTGACCCACATTTGAACTTCCTCACATGGCTCTGCCTGTGAAACGCAGTTTTGCTTACTTTTTAGTTGTATCCTTTCTTGTATGTCAGATACACTTTTTGTGTGTGTGTTATTGTTTGTATGTGTGTGGGGTTTTTTGTTTGTTTGTTTTTTTCCTTTTTTTAGAAGGTTGAAACAACTATGAGGTAATAGGAGATGCGTTGGACTGTGTTCAGATTTCTGTCATGAGCATGGGCTGGGCACTAGTGCTTTTACAGGAATGCGTGTCTGTCTCCTGTCTCTAAGGGATCTCTAGCCTTAGTATGCAGGCTCACTCTCAGGCTTTGCAAATATTCTGGCCCTGGTCACTTTACTTGTAGACTCTGGCATAGAAGTGTAGCTGGCTACCTAAGCGAGTTACAGTCCTCGTACTTCTGCACTTGCAGATATTTCCACGAAGTACCTCTCACAAAAATGAATGCTGTTTTGCAGAGTTTTCCATGGAATGTCTTTATTTATGGTAGATCTCAGGCACATGTGCTTATATGCTTATAAGGAGACTTTGTTACTCATTTTTTTCCATTATTTTTAAAACTGTTTGAATATTGTACGTCTACCCAGACATATAGTAAGTATTTTGCATACCTTCCCTAAATACTAGTAGATTGGTTTTGCTTTTGATTTGAAATTAAGCATAGAAGAAGGGCTTGATCTAGCTCTCTTGGATAGATTACTAGGACATCCTGTAAAAGATCTTTAAAAGAAATGTTGCAGCTTCCTTGGTTATGTTTTTCGGTTTGAAAATACATAGTTTGTTGCAGAACAAAATATTCTGAGTTGTGAAATTTTTTTTCTCAAAAATGTTTTTTTGGGGAGTGGACTATGGAGAAGGTGATATGATTTAATGAGGGTTATGAGATACGATTGGGTTATGACATCAGGAGGGGGAATAGATATGTTTGGAAGGTCTTCAATATCTGAGCCAGTAGGATTTGGCTGTTGAGCTACGTTGGTCTACGCCATAAATTGCAAAGTTGCAGCAAGGTATCGTGAAGACTTTTTGTCTTGTATTCAGTGGTAGGAAAACAGCAGATGAATACACAAAGGTATATATGTGCATGCATTTACATATCTTCTTATGCACAGTGGGTGTGTACATGCACACTTCCAGATGACTAATTCTGTGTTTCATCTTCCCATTCTTATTTTCTACAACAGAGGGAAAGGGAGGAGAAGGTTGATATCATATCAAAAAAAGGAAACTCTGAAATGTTCACTAGTTCTGAAATAAATCTGCCTTGTTATTTTACAGTATAATACAAAAATATTAAAAGAAATGCCAGTGCATCTTCACGCAGATATCAGCGATTTTTTCTGTAAGGTTTACAGAAGGAAAAATATTCCATGCTGCTTTTGATACAATGAAAAATTGAATAATATGGGGAAAATCTGTGCAACCACGTTACTTTGCTTCTTGATATTTTTAGAAAGTCTCCTGCTCAAATATAACTAAGCTACTACCATTTCACATTAGGTTAATAAGTAATTGTAATGGAGGATAAGGAAGCTGGAAAGTAGTGATTAAAATGTGGTCAGTGCTGTCTCCATCGCATAGATGAATAGCAATATTAGTTTAAAACCTCATATTCCTGGAGGAGATGATTTTTTTTTTTTCCCCAGTGTCATATTTTCTTATCTTGGGTCACTTCATTATTAGCATGTCAGACTTGTTACTAATTTGAATTCGTGTGTCCAGGAACAAGGAGCTCAATAAAAAGAAAATGGTTACTTCCATATGCAAATTCCTCCTAGGCAGATGAGGAGGTTTCCCTGGCAGAAGAAATTATGCTTTTCCAGTTAAGGATGTCAAAAGCATCAGGCCTAGGCGGTAGGATCTCTTGTATGCACGAGTTAATAGAAGTTTTCCATGAAAAGCGAGTGTTAGTGGAAAAATACGTTCTTAAGATAAGGGAAGGATGGCATTTGTAGGAGTAGCTCTGTAAAGGAAATGGTTTCTGCCAGTTCTTTGCTGGAAGAACACTGCTGACCTTTGAGCTGGTATTACTGGGTTGAAACACCATCTCTGTTGCCTGTTGATGAGTAAATGCATAGAAGTCATTTGGGATTTAGTTTTTTTACTGAAATGTCACTGAACTAAATATGCATTGTTTTCATTTGAATGAATCTGCATTGTCTGATAAAAGAGAAGTGGGACTATTTAAATGTAAAAGTTCTGGTATGAGTATTGACACTGTATGTGTGTATACAAAACTGAAGACCTCTTGTCACAGATGTGTTGGAAGTATTTTTTGATACCTTAAAGAGCTTGAGGATGTATCAGTTGTTTTGCGCTGTGTACCCTTGTTGTTTCCACGCTGTCACGGTGAATGCAGTAATCCATCAAAATTATTTAGATCGAGCAATGGTTATTCTAACAGTTTTGTAACCATCCTTTATATTGTTATAACCAAGGCCATTTTGTCATCAGCTTTTCAATTCCAGAGCCAGTGCCCATCATTTATCTGCATGAATAAAACCAATGGTAAGCGCATTTCTGCCAGAGTCAGACTGATAATGGTTTCTGTTAAAGTCTTTTTAATGATTCAATTTGAAGCAGTGATTTCCAGAGAAAGGAAATACCATTTGTTAGGGATCTTTTACTTTAGTCCTTTTTATGAAAAACATACCAGGGAATAAAAAATAATTTCTGCTTTTTTTAATTTCTCAGGCTTGCAAAATAACAGCATATAGAACAGGAATGTGTCATTATTCCCTACTTCCAAAAAGAAGAGCTTTGTTTGCAGATACTACAGCCTCTTTTCTATTCTAAGAAAATTCTGGGTCCCCAGATACTGCATACGTTAACTGTCATTGCTTACATGGTTTTGATCATGTTGCGATTCCACATTACCTCAAACTGGAGAACAGTGGCTTAAATGACTCCTTACATAGAGAGCTTTACCACCCTGCTACTACAGTAATTATACCTGTGCTCAAGCACTGGAATAAGCACCATGAATTTGTGTCTGAAGCATTTACTGTTCATTTTAGTTCATACAGGTGGCAAATTGTTTTCCAGTGCTAGGAATCCACCTCTGCAGTTCCTCTTCTACCTTCATGCTGAACTGTTGGCAAGTTTTCCTGATCCTAATTTATAGTTCTGTGCTATAGTTCTGTTCTATAGTTAATGAGGAGCTTATATTCATGTGTTAGAGAAATGTTATTTACAAAACATGTAATTTGCTGTAATTCAGGAAACAGAATGCAGGCAGTTGCCCAGACTTGCCTGTAAACAGTGCATGATTGGAGACGTTTGGGCTGCAATGTCCCAAGTGGTTTTTTAATCCATTGATGTGGAGAAATGTGGAGGACTGAGATTCTCATCTTGAACGCTGACCTTGATTTAGAGGACCCATGCTCAGACAGTGGAGTCGAGATTTAAGTGATTAGGGTGGGGGTTTGTATATGTGTACTCTAGCTTAAGAGGATGTGTTTTATAAAATGGGCAATGCCCATATAATAGCTCTATATATTTGAAGATTTAATGATACTGGTAGAGTTTTGCACTGAGTATCTTACATGGGTAGACCATCTCCTTAAACATATCTCTGCTTTAAACTTTGCTGGGCAAAGTTGCATAATGTTCAATTCCAGAAACTGCAACAGCCTTTGTTTTTCAGCAGCTGAAAGCAAATGGCAGGGTCTGGGGGATTAGTGATGAGACTGCACTTCCCTGTCTCCCAGGGCTGGTGGTTGGCTTTCTGTGATGGTACAGACCACACTGAAGCCTTAGAGTGTATGAAGGGAACTTCTGGTCAGCATGTCTAATTCCTATGTTTAAAGACACTGCAGTGGTTTAAAGAGTTTCAGATTTTTTGTGGGGACGCAGTCTTCTTCGTGCATCGAGGTGAGTAATTTAATCTTAATTTTAGATCATGTATACAAGACAGAGCAAAGTCTTCCCCTTCCCAGCGGGCTGGACTCTTAATAGCTAGCTGTATGCAGGTTGCCACGCTTTGAGATGACTGAGAGCAGTCTGTCTTTAGGTGTATCATGGTGTGTTTTCTCAAATCTGCTGTAATATTTGCAGGTATCTCCCAGGTAAAACCAAGAGGTTCATTGCTTTCCATTTGTGACAGTCATAATTATTTGTAAAATGGTGTGTGAAAAACTTACTGGATTTTGGAGATGCTACTCAGCAGACTGGATAATGTAATCCTCTTGGTCCCTTTTAGTCTGAAATGCTATAGCTCACTCTCAACTGATCACCTGTGAAGTTAAAATCATCTCTCTTAAGCAGCCAGGGTTTGCCTTGCCCTTTGAGATGCAAAGCCTTTTAGGTCAGGGACTCAGCTGACCGCACAGTTGAGACAGTCACTGATCCTCATGGACTGGTCACTACCAGAATACAAGTCTGTCGCTTCTAGAGCTGCTTGAAAATGGGAGAAAGGAGAGCGGTTGTGGTGAAGAAGTACTTCTTACCTGATTTCCCACATGTATGAGGGAGCAGGCTGCCATCTTCTGTGCCTGACTATTATTCATCACATTTTTGTATTTATGGCATCCACAGAAAATTCTTAAAAATGTTTCCAGTCTTGATTTCTCTTTTTAAAGAATCCCTAGGATGATTCCTAGGCTGATTAGCGTTCAGTACTTTGTGATGGGTAATGCAACTTTACTGGTAAATAATCTTGTTTAGATTTGATTTTTAGCTTTTTTTTCTGTAGTCAAAATGTGAGCAAAGGGAATTTCAGCAGAAAATGGAGGGAAGTTCTCTGTCCCACCTCGTGTGAGTGAGAGAGTTGTGCCATTAGGAAAAAATTGAAGTCAAGGGAAAGACTACCAAAGGAGAGCAAACTTGTTTGTGCATTGTCCTACTTTTCACATTTTATGACTTAAAATTTATAAATTATTTAGCTCCTGGCATTGCTTTAAATGTTATATAAAGGTAAGTTTTATGTGGAAACTTCCCAAAATCTGTATGTCATGAATGTTTGAAAAGTGAACAAAGGTAACAGTTCTGTAGCCCCTCATCCTCTAGCATTTTTTTCCAGGTTCAAAATCACAAATTGCTGTGCTTTCTTTTTCCTTTGTTGAAAAACTGCTTCTCAGACTGTTTGTTGTGTCTTCTCGTATCTGCTTTCAGGATTGCAGGTATCTCCCAGGTAAAACAATAGGTTCATTGCTTTTCATTTGTGACAGCGTATTCTCACCTCTGTTTGTGTCTTGTTCTACACTTTGGATACTTCTTGTTTGTTCTATGTCACACTTGGCTTTCTGCTGGTCATAGTGAATTTTTACAGTTAATTTCCTTTGTGTTTTGTGGTTCTTAATTTGGTAGCTACTCTCTGAACTCTTTTATTTCTTGCTGAATTGGGCACTGTTAGGATTCTCAGTGCTTCCCCATTCCTCATCGGTGCTTGTTCACAACCAGTTAGACTAAGTGATGTAGCACTACCTTTTTTCTACTTTCCTATTTGTGCACCCTGTGACATTACCTTTCGGATAGTAGGTGATTTTATAGCAGAACTGTTGCACAATGGAGATGAACCATGAAGCCTCTATCTTTAATAACACCATGTTGAGGTTTTGAAGGTGTTACTGGTAAATCACCCCAAAACCAGTAAGGAATCGAATTAACTGTGCTTTTGCTTGAATGTATCACTTGAGGTCAGCCATCTTTTTTGGATGTTTTCCCATTTGAAACAGATTTTTCTGTTTCTGCATAAACACAGCCCCATCTTTGCCCTTCCCTCTCTATCGCTTTCTTTGTGGATTTCGCCCACCTCACAGGTTTTGGTCTCTTTCCTGTGTTTAATGCTGCAGAGCCTTTCTGCCCTCAGTTTGCCAGTTGTCTCAGTTGTGTATCAAAAGGATCTGTGTGTGCATGAGTGTATATATCTGTACAGTTTGTAGAAAATACTTACAAGCAAATTTGATAAGAAAAGACCATTCATATGTTTCATAGAACAAATTACTATTCTCGAACATTTCAGTAGACCGTCTTTCTTACTGTACTATGATAATTAATAAGTTAGACATGACAGGGCATGAATTGTGTTGAATTAATTTATACCTGCTAGCTTGTTAGCTCTGAATCTGACATCTGAATGCAGTCAGCAGAGCCATGCATGCATTAACAAGATTCTTGTGAAAGCCCAGCAGTCTAAGATTATAAAATATACACACGTATACATGTTCTTTTTATTTATTTATTTTATTTTTGTATCTGCACACACATATACACAGACACCCCTGAACTGGAAGTAACTGGGTAGTCACTGATGAGACTTCCATGGTCCATTTTTCTCTGCGAGTTCTATGGGGGGTTTGTGGGATCTCATCTAGTCAGTACAATTTTCAACTCTGTAATGAAATGAGCAATTTACAGTCACAGCTCAGAATTACTACAAGACAGTCATGCCTCCAGATTTCTCCTGCCTGTTCTATAATAAGAAGTATTTTGGTGGCCTGCACTATTGCTGACAGCTTTGTTGTGAGCTTTCTAACAGTAATAAAAAAGCCCCTCCAGTACAGCAGCTAATTCAAGATTTATGAAGCATGTGGAATTCTTCCTGCTCAAAGACTGAACGTGTATGTAATCTGGAAGCAGAGTCTGAATACAGGGAAATCGAGGAGGGCATTGCCCCTCATTCTGCCCAATGGACCATAACCACCTGCTGTTATGAGAGCCATGCCACCAAAGAAGTTGGAGCTTTTCCAATCTACTAAGTCATTTTCAAACATATGTATGAACACTGAAAAGGCATGAAGGATGAAGAATATATATCTTCCCTAAAAGTTTTTTCTGCCAGTGTCTTTCTCCCATCCTATTGCAGGTCTTCTATGTTTTTTCTTTTCTGTCTTTTACTGCAACTACTGCAATCTTTATAATGTACTTCCTAATATGTTTTCTGTATTGTCTTACTTTGGGTCTTTAAATCATATATTTTTATTCAGATTGGTTTGTGCATGATTAGGCCTTTCAAAAGCATTTGAAGAAAGTTAAGATTGCAAGTCTCATTTTTAAGATTCCGGCTCTTTTGTGGGCTTTGAAAGTTTCACTTCAAAATCTTGTATCAAGACTGACGCTTAACAATTGTTTTTGTCTACAACAAAACTAGTGAAATCTGACTTCATAAGCATCGGTTCCCTAAACCCCTGACTCTTCTTCCTTAGTTTGCTTGGGCAAATTCCAGTACATGCTAAATACATGGGGGATGAACCAGCACATAAAACAGCTTGACCAGATGGCTGCTGCGTCTTGCGGTGGGTAGAAGTTTGAGCTACAATTGCCTGATGCAAGCACCTGACCTGGAGACAACTTCTACAGTGGAAGTTTGACAAAGTATGAAACTAGAAGTGTAGTGGGAATCACTTAGTAATGTGAAAAATAGTTGATTGCTATATCACCTCTCTTGCAATAAACAGTTGTGCTTTTGGTTTCATCCTACTCTCTCCCAGGGGCATATTTTGCTCCAACACAAGGCTTTTGGAGGATTTTGGTCTCTTCTTTTACTGGTGCTGTTTCCTGCAAAAGTTGGGGGAAAATGTTATACCTTGTGGAGATGGGAAAAATATGTAAACCTGCAGACAGCAGTGGTTATTCCTGCTGAGTTTATTGGACTTGGAATCTGCTAGAGGTAATTTTGGATTTTGGGGGTTGGACTCAAAGACCCTAAGCAGTTCTGTCATGTATTATCTTGCCATGTTCCATGTTCTAATAATGCCAAAGCAGATGGAGATGCAGACAGGTTTTTCCAGGCTGCATAAACTAAAATCGCTATTAAGCTTATCCCATCTTCTTTTCCAAATATTGCATTTTCATTTCCTTCAGTTTTGTTTCCAATATGTCCCACTTCTTCAGTCTGCCATTGTTCCTTTCTTAATTTTTTAGTAACAATGACTGAAAAGATACATTATTTGATAGAGTGAAGAATTTTATTGAAATAATTGTGTGTCTGTTGCACAAGCTTGTGATGTGAAGCCCTCATAAACTTTTTCATAACCTTGCAGGCATCAGAGGTATATGTAAGGTCACTGAGCATTTGGTGCGTAGGTTCCTTGACTATCAAAAGCTTGGGGTTTTTTGTAGGCCAGGAGAACCTCAGCATTGACAAAGGCTCAGGAGCATTGCATCTAGCTTACATCGGAGTGCTCCCTTGCGATGGGTGTAATACTGAGACAAGGGGAGTCAAAAGAATCTCAGTAGACATAATAAAGGGGGATGAAAGATGATGTTTAGTGCTTACATTGTTGAAATTAGCTGAGGCAGAGACAGTCCTTGATAAGAAGAGCTGGCCCCAAGAACCAGCCAATGAGGCAGAGACAGTGCCTGATAAGAAGCAGGAGCTGGCCCCAAGAGCCAGCCAAGACTAGTCTTGCGGCTTGGGTGAATACCAAGAAACCACTGAGCCCGCGCAAGAAAAGAGGTTACTGGCAGTGACGAAGGGGAGTCGTCTGTCTTCATCTCTGCGACCACCAGACGACCACCATAAAGAGGCACTGCGCAAGCGCAGTTGAGAGGAGACTATGGAAATGACCTCTTGGAACTCATTTTAATATGAAGCAGTGATAGGTCATGCATATGTATAGGCATATTGTGAATCTATAACGCTTGATTGTATAACTTTGAAGCGAACTGCCGAGTCAGGCGCGCACGACTTTGGTGGGACTACCCCCTGTGCTGCCCAGCGCTGAATGAACATACCTACTTTACAATCTCTGTTTGTGGAGTCTGTTTTCTGCAAGTCAGTACGTTTTGGGGCATGTGTAGTAGTGAGAGTGCTTCATGCTTCAATCTTGTATGGCTGAAGGAACAGCATGAGTGTTTTGTTTTTCTTGCAGCCTGGTGATTAGGGTTTCTTGCCAGGTAAGGAAGACCCAAGATGCTCTTCCCTCCTCTGACCCAGAAATTCAAATCCACCTTTCACCTTTGGTAAGGACCAACTAACTACCTTGTGTTGTATCTTAAGACACTTGCCCTCTCTCTTCTCGGAGGCAGCATATATTTAAAAAAAAACACCCAGATCCACCAGGCCCTACAAGAAACTGGAGTGGGCATGACTTCGAATCCCAGAAAGCTTCGAAACTTTCATCTGAGGGGTAAGATGCAACACTAGTCATAGTCAGTGGCCTGGGTTTGTATTGGGTTATGAAATGAATAAAACTTCTTGAGTCTAACCAGTGAGCTGCTGAATAAAAAAACTAAACCAAGGATAGAAGCAGCGTTACCACTATCACTAGCTGTGTTTGAAAATGCAACGAGCACCATTTCACTCAATTATTTTTTTAAAGGATAAGTTATCTATCTTCAGGGCAAGCTCCAGCCTGTGCATCCCAAATGCAGGGAGTTCTTTACGGCTTTGTAATTTAAGGTGTAATATTTGGATATAGCTTTGCCATCTGCCAAGTGTAGTGTCCTTCTGTGAGTCCCATTTTAGGTGCCCAGCTTTACCTGTGAATTAGGTACAACCCTACCGTATAACGTTTTTGGCTTAAAAAGTCAGATATTGAAACGGTGTTCTGTCTTCTAAATTTGTCAGATCTGGGTCTCTGCATGAACAGTTATATTGCTGGGAGTAGCATATGTCTGTGAACTAGGGACACATTTTCCTGGATGTGGGTGATGAGTCTTATCTTGGGCTGCATATGGGAAGAGAGAAACGAAGTGTTGTTAGTCACTAGCCTGTAAAATTTAGTATAATTTCATCGTAAGACAAAATCAGAAGGCAAGAACACTTTTTTTGGTGCATGGATTGGTAGGATAGTAAGGGAGAACGGACATCATTTATTCATTCGTTAAGGAAGTGTGTTCCACAGGCAGCTCAGTCATCATGACAAACTTGAGTTTTTCCCCTGTGTTAGTTCTGTGTCATCTCAATTTCAGCCATGAGAATATAGAATCACAACCCATAAATTAACTCGGATCAACACATCCTGTTTTGTATGGATTTTCTGGTGCGCTGTCAGAATGGGAAGTTGTAAATGTGTATATAGTGAATTTAAAGTATTTGGTTGCCACTTCCAAGTGTGGCTCACTACCATTTGGTTACAGAGTTAAGGGGAATTTCTTAAATATCTTACAAGGCATTTGAATTTGGAATACAAGTCACTTTAACCATGCTACATTTGTGTTGTAGACTGTGGTTTTGAGTTTTAATTTATAAATAGTTAAACATCTCAAAACTTAGGAAAACTTCATTTCTGTTTTGGGAGGATATGTATAAAAAGGCACTGAGATTTCTTTCTGTGCACAGCTAAGTAAGCCACTTAATATTAAAATATGAAAGCAAAAGGGATATTGGCTATTAAATATGAGTGTAATGGATGGGATTTGAGGTAATTCTGTAAGCTATTTACATGACTATGCAGATAATTCATATTTTAATATTGATGGCAAACATTTTCACACTAAAATATGTATAGAAAAAAGGAAATTGACTATTAAAGATGTATGTAAAAAGAAAAATGTAAATGACTTCTGGAAAGTGACATGCCAACTATGATCTGCTCTGATAGCTTTTCTTTCTAAATTTACAAATTGGAAAGAATGAAATCAGGTTACAAGGAAAACTATTATGTACTATAGTAATGTACAGAATATTACTCAGATCAGTAGAAGTCCTTTGTGGCTAATACATGCCAAATTAAATAATAAATGGAAATGTATTGAGCAGTCATACTGCAGAGAATAAGAGATTGAAATCTGACTTGAATTTAAAAATAGCCCTCCCTACTCTTGCAGAAATTGCTATGGAGAGACACTTCCAGGAGTAGTGTTTTGCATCTTTCCCTCCTGCATTCCTCTCTTGTTGGCATGGGGTCCACTAAAGTAACTGTACAGAGAAAAATATTTGTCAGTCATAGCAGTTGTTCATTCATCTTAAAGTATGTCTATTTTGCATAAACCTGAGCTTTGGGTGTTGTGTGGAGGAGTAAGAGGACTTCGGCACCAGCCCATGCATGGGCTCAGGCGCAGGATGCTTCGCAGTGCTGCAGTCACTCTCCTTCCATCTTGCTTTTCACCATTCACTTTGGGTTGCATCGGTACCTGTTGTTGTGCTTTGCACGTGCAAGATATTTCAGTGGATGTGCAGTCAACTTCAAATATACCATGTAAGTGTGCATGTACTTTCTTTAGTGTTTTACATGAGCCTTTGTAGAAGGATGCTTTGCTTTAGCACATCACTGGTATGCACACGAGCTTTCAGAAGCACAAATAGAAGTGAGGGTTAAGGTAAATGTAAAAAACCATAAGTTTGTATCATAGCTTGTGCTATGTGAACAGTAAAACAATTTTCTACCAGCTCTCGCTTCTCATGCTTGCCTATGTCGTCAGATCCCCAAAGACAGACATGTTCATGGTAGATATAGGACTAGAACTCAAAAAATATCATAAAAGTGTGTGTGTTTGAGGAAATTGGACAACCTGAGCCTCCAGTTTTCATTTATGTAGAAATTGTAAATATTTTGTAGTTTTTAAATGTTGCTAGTTTAAGAAAAACAGATTCTCATGGCTGAATATGTTACTATTAAACAATTTTGTTGTTTTCACTAGTTGAGCATTTTCCTCTATTATTCCTTAAAAAATAGATCGAACCTATTCCTCTATCAGGAATTTTTGTCTAGCAATAAAGGCCGTTTTGATAAGCAGTGAGCCATTCTGTTCTTCAGGGTGGTGGGCTTCTTACCAGGTATTTAATGTTTGGTCCATGCCTAGCTTTAGGGTACTTAAGCAGTAAAGAGGTGCGTAGGCACTGCCGGAGGTGGTAGTGGATGTGGGTGATGGGTTTTCCTGCAGCTGCCATTTGCTGTGAGACTGCTGGCGTGCTGCAGGGCGGCAGGGTGAGTTCAGATCCCCATGGGGTTCCTGTGACTGTTTCAAAGAGATGGATACATTTCGACTCTCATTTTTAGGTAGAAGTTCAACTCCACTGCTAACCTGGTATCCCACATCCTCCCATCCGTTCTGTTTCTTCCCCCAGCCTTACTCTACACAGAGAAACTGAGTGAGCTTTAGGGGTCAGTGCTTCCCTCCAGACTGATTCATTTTTTCTGAGGACTTTTTTCCCCATGCTCTTTGAATTGGCTTTATTTAAACTGTCAGTATCTTCAGCCTGTCTGTGTGCTATCTTGTTGAAAAATTTGGAGGAGATTCTCCACTTAATACCTTTGACTGATTTTTTTAGCTATTCTACGGCCTTGCCATCTTCCCTTTTCCTCTCTGGGGACTTGACTGGGTGTAGAAAAGTGGTGGATGACTGTGTGTGCCTGATCAGCATGTGATTAGATTTAGGTTGTCTCTGCTTGAAGAAGGTCTAACAATGGCCAAAGCACTGAGTCAGCAGGGGAAATTATGCTCCTGAGAGTTGCTGAATTTCCTTAAACTTGGTATTCACAAGGGTTGTGTTCAGGTTGATGTCAGTGTTATCCAAGAGCTGTGTGAACTTTCTATCTAAAGCTCTGGTTCACAAGTTTGCTTTTAATGCATACTTAAGTTTACTTTGGTCTAGAAAAGCATCAATGTGTCATGCTTTGGGCTCCCAGGTCTTAGGTTCATACTTACTTGCTTTTCTAAATTAGGATGAGATGGTGTATGATCAGTGAACTGAAGAGGCAGTTGAAATTTGAAAGCTTTTACTTATTGCTACAGGGAGAAAGAAATGAAGTGTTCTGCCTGAAATCAGATTAATTTAAACGTGTCAAATTGTTCTACAGAAATTTCTTATCAAAATACCAGGGAGGTGAATTTTACAAGATCTCTGATCAGTACAAGTTATCCTTACCAAAATTGTTGATGTCTTTTTCCTTCCACCTCAGGTTAAATACTTTGTTACTAATACAGAATTATTTGTTATTAAATACTGTACTTATGTCTATATAACACAATAATTTTGTCTCATACAGAAAATGATGTCTGAGCACATATTTAGTTGTCATGGTTTGCACAGCAAGATGTGTGTATTCTAGTGCCACAATGCAAGCTATGTTTAGTAGAAGTGATCATGGTACATACTTCAGTTTGTAAAGTATTTGGTACAAACTACCAGCTCAACATGAAGAGCAGACCACTGTATCACTCCTGGATGGGTAGGAATGTGTTCAGGGTATCTGATAGTCTGATGGCTAGGAACAGCCCTGGGCAACTTTTACCATAGGAGTTCAGGGAGGGTTCTTAGCTGGGAGTAATGCTCTGATTTTTCAAAAGGTGGAGAACACCGGAGTAAGGACAAAAAAGGAAACTGCAAATAGGAAGAACGAGTTTGTCTGGGAAACTTTAATCCAAAAGGAGGGAGCCAGTGAAGTAGCTGCATTCTTGTTGCTAATTGATACAGCATACAATGCATTGAAAAGGGTGTTAATAGTGCTTGGGGAGCAAAGGGAGATGCATACCAGGATGGAGGGCAATGGTGTATCCAAATATATGTGTAAAGGGAAGGACATTTTGCGACTACAGCTGTCTTGTCTAGTATGATTTTTTTTTTATTTTTTGTGGCAGGGGGAAATCGGTGATAGTTTTGCTTTCTGTCATTTCTGCAAGGTGTCACTCTGAGACATGCAGGTGAAAGAAGTTGAGGAGATGCTGTCAATTTAATTGATTAGGACAGATGGAGAAATGCATAGAAGGAAATTATCATAAAGGTGGTGAAAGATGTGTACAGCTCATTTTTAGTACAGAAGTGGTAACCAACAGGAAGGCTAGGCAAAGTAAGAGCAATAACTGTATATTGTTGTTTATAACCTAAATCTGTTGAGGTAGAGACTGGCTTGCTTTTGCAAAATATCCAAAGTAATGTCTTGGGACTCTGATGAGAGATTCTGCTTTTTTTTAGAAGCCTTTTGCAGGTTCATCATTCTTGAAATGATGTTCTAATAAGTTTCAAATACAAGTGGCATCGATCTCTCACTTACTCTGAAAGTTGGTTTACAATAGGCAATCTAAAATAGGAAAAAAATTAAATTGCTGTAATTATAGAGGTATTGTGTGTTTTACACTGCAGTAAAAAGAAATCATAATGGCTTTGTTTGAGTACTTTCAGAATAGGAACAAAATGATTTCAGAATGCTGAATTTTGATAGAAAACAATGAGCCTCATTTATTTGTAAGTAATTGTATCTATTTTGATGGTGTCTTTCATTGTTCTCATTTCGCCAGTACATTTGTTTTTCCTTTTTTTTGTTTCTCTTTAGCTTATCTCCAATTCAGAATTTTCAGCCAGGAGTTTGAACTGATCTAACTAGGCAAAGTTCTTCAAAAATGAAGTCATTTCTTCATTTAAATTTGCAAGGAACTGACTATCCTCACTTTTAGTTAAGTAATACCTGTTTTTCTCATTGTAAGCAATAGCACTCTGCTTTTTAAATTAAATAATTGCTTTCTAGAACTTGAAAAGAATGTGACAGCAGTTGCTGAACCAGTGGAGTCATGCAGAATTTGTAGTTTTCACCTATCTCACATGCATAGAGCAAAAAGAGAATATAGTGCTACTGGCAGGAATTGATGAGGGGCTGTGTTTTGTTTCTGTGCTCACCCCAGTGTGAGGCAGACAGATGCCAATGTTAGTAGCTGAATATTTTAGGAGGACGGATGTGTTTGTGTGTATCTGGGAGTGTGTTACATAGCTGTGATGTGATGTCATCCAAGCCTGGGAATGTGTACAGTATAGCTTTGTGAGATTTGAGAAATAGTCTGAGGAAAAACAGTTTCATAAAAAGACTGAGACATAATGAACATGCAAATAGCTTTTTATTAGTTGAAATTCAGTTTATAAATTTTACCTGTTGCTCTTTGGCACGATTTTCTTAAACCATGTCTGTATATATGAATGCCTATGTAGTGGTACCTATCGGTAAAGTTACTTGGTATTTCTCAGTTTGAGGTACCTTTGTTATTGCTTATAGCTTTACTATGCCTTAACCAATGAACTGAAATTTTAATATTGGATATCTAATTCACATTCACTTCTGGGTCTGTGTATTTTTTTCATTTTCAGCAGTAGTAGAAGATAAAGTGAAAGAAAACTGCATGGGGGCAGCCGTGTTGAAGAAAAACTTGCCAATTTTTTTAACAAGTTCTGTAACATACTTGAACAGTAGAGATGGGTCTAGGGAAGGTAGTGCCCTTTGTGCCAGGGATGTGAGAAATTATACCTGTTTTGAACCATTTTGTCTCCTAAAAGTAATGTGTTTTTTTTTTCTTGTAGTAGACTTTTAAAAGATTTTAGTGGATAAAACCTGTGATTTTAGCTTTATTGAACATGGTCTGTAGCAAACTCTACCATATATCCTTTTAATTCCAGAAGATATTTGAGCAGCTCTCTTGAATCCAGTTAGGTATTCAACTGACCTTACCTTGTAATAGTTGTTTTGATCTCTACTTCTTTTCTAGTGATCTCTAGCATTTGCTTTTTGGCCACTGCTGGGCACTGAGCTGACATTTAGTGGGAATAATCATAAAGCATACAAGATCTACCACCTGTATGGTACAGTAGAGTCCATTACTTTGTATGTGAAACTAGGATTTCCTCCCACACACGCTAAAGTGCATTTAATTCTGTTTTCTTCTATTGGATTTCATCTGCCTTTTACTGCCCAGCTACTCAGTACTGTTAGGTCCTCCTACAGCTAACACACACATATTCAGCTTTTCTAGATGTGTTTTGTACTTTGGAACTTCAATATCCAAATTGGGAGCGTATGTTTAGGAAAGTTTTAAAGGTTGAAACCTCTTGATTAATTCGTACCCCAAAGACTCTGGAATTTGGACAATAAAAAAAAGACTCAGTTCTGCTTTAATATTAGCTGAATTGAAGAAAACAAAGTTGAAACAACTTGGTAGTTATTAATTGGCTTTGGAGATGTGGTGTGGGTTGTTTTTTTTTTCTTTTTAGATAGAGAATTCATTTTTTAATAAAAAAAATCAATGGAGTAAGGTAAAATTAAAGATAGCCAAAGTAATAACTGGTTTGCTTAACTTGTTGGAAGAACTGTTCTACTGATGTTCCTGAACTAACAGGACTGTTTCATACTGCAAGGATTAGTGAGAACTTGGCCATCAAAGCAAAGTAAAGAGTGAAGGCTGGAGTTTTTCCTGTATCCTTCATGCATTTGTGGCTTCTTTTTCAATTTTGTAAACCTACAGGATAGTTTTTGAAGGCACAATCAACTTAACAGTAGTACTGGCCAGAAAGCAAGGCTTCTGATCTGCAGGTAGCTTCTGCTCTTTCAAGATTTGTTCTAGTTTGAACTGCATTTGTCTTGAAGCCAGAGATCTGAGAAGGACCAGTCTCAGCCTTTAGCATACCCTCCAGAAATCCAGGTTGATTTTTGTTATCTTTGCTGGAACCCTTCACAGAAATCTGGCAGATTTATCCATGTTTAGCTCTGTTTAGCAGGAAGGAATCACAAAGAGGGGCTCTAAACACTGGAAAAAAATGTGAGAAATGAAGATCAGTACTGAAGGTGAACAAAACAACAACAACAAAATTCGTAAGGGAATAATAGCATATTGTTTATTGTCTGTGGAGTGAAAGAATACTGAACAATTCTTTTTATTTAGGATTTTTTTTTCCTGAGATGTAAAATACTTTGTTCTTGCTTTTTAGACGTGTTTGTTCACTGTCAAATCTGTAGGTTTCTTACTGCTTCATCTTATTTAAGAAAGTGTTTTGTTGAAAATAAGTAGACAGAATAATGATGAATGTAACGGCAAAAGAAGTTTGTAAATGTAGAGAGAAAACACCATCCTTCAAGGCTTTGTCACTGCCCACTGAATGTAAAACCCCACAGTGGTTTCTCAGTCTCTCTTACAGCACAGCTTTTCAGCAACATCCATAATACATGGCATTAAGTATTAATTTGGGCTTTTACTCTCCAGGGATGTTGCATGTTTGTAACCAATATATTATCCATGTATTTTTGTTCTTCCTGCTCCACCTCACACTTACTGGTGGGTCTTGGATGTTTGTGTTACTGAAGAGACTTTAGGTAAACTAGTGGCAGCTGAGTATGCCCTGACAGCTTCTAAAATCTTTGTGAAAACCAGCTGTTGTGAATAGATAAACTTCTGATGTGTAACTGTTCAAATTTAAGCAGTAGGGCACTCAGTAAATCCTATAGGTCTTGTTATGCCTTTGCTCCTTAAGATCAGAGCAGTGCCCTTTTCTGTGTCTCTCTGTTAGTACACCGCATTACAGCACAAAGATGCTACTCTGATCACTCTTAAGCCTTGTATATGTTGTTACTGTTTCATTGCCTGCCTAGCTAAAATATTTTATATTTTTTAACATCCTTTTCCCAAGGTGGTTTTTTATTCTCCTGAGATACCCAAAATAATTTTTCTTCATACAGTGTTATGCAGTGAACTGCTGAGTAACTCCTGTGAGGTGCTGAGTGCCATCTCCTTGCATTAATTTGGGCTTTAAGTTGGGTCACCATGAAAGAAACTTCGGAATGTTACCCCCGCCACCTCCCCGATGAAGTCTGCCTCACCCTTTAGGTCGTGCACAAATGTGTGCTGAAAGAAAAGATGTTGTCTGAGGTAGCTCACCTGTGCTGACGCAGTGCACCAACATGCAGAAAGTGAAACCATCCAAATCATTATTTTTGAAAGTTCACACAGCAGATGATTTCCTGTATCTGCTAATCTACTCTGTGGAGAGAGGGAGGGGCTGAATCCAGTGAGAGAGGCATCACCTCGCTTTCATAGCCAGAATTCCTGTTTTCAGAGTTGTGTGGGAAGCTGCTCCTTCAGAGTCTTGATGTAAATTTGTGAAAACTTTTCTATGATCTACTGATCAGACATTCTGGTTGTGTACTTGTTCCATCATGGTGATACCTGTGATGCACCAAGGATAAACCTCCCGTTTTGAAAAGAGAGTATTCAAATGAGAGTTGACTGAAATTGAGAACTATATAAAGGCAAAACAAAACCAAACCACCTCAAACTCTATGTTGATAGGGTTTTCAGCATGTCCAGAAAATGGATTAGTAGCAGTGTGGAGCAAAATTTTTTGGCCAAAGTGGTCTTCATTAAAACAAAAGGCAAATTCAGGCAATGCAACTGTCTTATAAATTTGTTCTGAGTTTAATAAACTGGTGTTGTGAAAACAGAAATTCTTTCTTAAACAACATTGCTTTTGCTTACTTTATTTTTAAGACACATGATGTTCAAATCAAATAGGACAAAATTGTACAGTTTGTGTCAAGCCCTAAGATCAGAAAAGACTTTTAGATTAACCTCAGATGGACATTTTTCTGTATTTTTCTTTTTTTTTCTTTTTGTACCATAAATAAGCTGAGCATGTGATTTTCCCCATTTTTAAACAGATTGTTATTGTTTAAATTGAAGTGCCAGGGATCAGAAGTTCAGTGTGTTGAAAGTTGTCTAAACATTGAACGAAGAGATGGTCTCTTCCCCAAAGAACTAGCCAATTACTGTTTCAGTGGAGTGTTGAATGATTCATGTTTCAGATTTGAGCTTAGTCTGGTGTATTCAGTGTTATATTTTAAGCTTTTTCTCTGGGTGGAGAAATGCGTTTTAGCTGAGGGCAGCTAGTACCTTGAGATCTATAATTTCCATAGATAGCAGACAAGATGTTGCTTGCAAATACTGTCAGAAAGAAGTCTACCTCTAAGTAAAAAAAATCTGCTGGACTTGTAAAACAGTGGTTACAAACTGTTACTTTCTCTCATGGGAAAGAACAATGTTGACATTATATTGACGGCATTTCAGTAATTCCTGTCTTGGCAGTGTTTACTTTCTGTGGGCAAGAAATGCCTGCTGATTTATATGCTCATGCAATTAACTTCATACTTAATGTATCTTATCTTAGAGGCTGACATTCTGAAGGTAGCCTTTAAAATAATAGTGTCATTTAAATGGTCAGCAGGAAAGTAATTAATTATAGATCCCATTTTAGACCTCATTTAATTTATTATTTGGTAGTTATTTATTTTAGCCTCTGGCTAGAAGAGAATGGCTGAATTCACTCATTCTGCATGGTGTTCTGGCCTCTCAATAGCACAGAAACATTAAATACTAAAACATTTTTTTGGTGTGTGTGTGAAAAACTAATTAATTTACTCTTTCTGGTTTTGCTGTCCACAAGCGGTTTGTGGCTTTTCTTTGGTTTTATGTTTAGTAATTAGCAGCTGTTGAAATACTTCACACATGCAGCTTCTTAACTGATAGCTGTAATCCCAAATTTCTGGATGTTAATTATTCTTTTTTGTTTTAAAATGAAACCAGTGACATACCCATGCAACTTCGGTGTTTTTGAGATGTTGCGGAATTATTGAAATACACAGCCCTTTGCAGCAGACATATAATACATTTTCTATTTCTTTATACATATTTTTGTGACATCTGAAGTGTCATCACTGGCCTTTAAGTTGATGCTGTTTGAAATGAATGGGACAGCTGACAGCCCTTTGTTCAGGCACCTGGAAAACTCAGGGGGATCTTGCTGAATCTCTTCCATTTCCATCCTGTGTTTTCAAGATGTAAGGAAGGCTTTACAATTGAAATAAAGTAAAATCTTAGGTTGCCTGTGCTCTCCTCCTTCAGATCTCAAGAGGAATGGTTTATCTACCTTGGGAAACGCTGGAAACATTTGGTCTGCTGTCCCTGAATATTTGCTATTTCTTCTGTATTACTCAGTACAAGTTTCATACTACTGCTTGTACTTGTTTGCTGCTTTATTCTTTCTTGTAAGATTTCAACTTTAAGTGTGGAAAGAGGTTTAAAGTAGAATTGTGATAGGAGAAGGTTGGGCAAAGCTCATGGAAGGTGGCCTGTGAGCCTCTGGCAAGCTAGTATGCTTGAACTTTTCTGTTTTCTCTTTAAATTAGAGAGGGAATTATCTTTGTTCAGGTTTGGGGGGCAGCTGACTTCAAAATTGTTACAAATTTGTCCCAGTGCCTGAAGGAAAGGCAAGAGTGAGGAATGTACAACTACGTAAGCAAAAGATAACATCTGGGAGTTCAGCTCTTCAGGTGCTGTGCTTCAGGTCACTTCTCAGGTTTTTCTTCTCATTCCTTCTCTTCCTCTCCCTCAGTCTCTGCTCCTCGTAAGCCTCCTTCCTTTTGATGCCTGAAAAAACTTGGCAGTGGTTATGACATTTTTCTGCTGTTCTGGTGAACTCCACTGATGTGTTGCTCTCTGGTGCTTCCTGTGCATCCATCTGCATGTGCCTGTTGTCCCTTTGGTCTTCTGGAAGGTCTTGCTGTGATTTGTCTATAATAGTACAAGAAACTTAGACAATGGAGCCCTGTTTATGGCCTGGGTACTTTGAGAATGTAAAAAGCCCCTGAGTAAGCTTTCTGAGGCACTGTGGTTGTTTCATAAGAAAACGAACTCATAGGACATAGAGCAAGCCTGCTTTGACACGTACAAATCCACTGGCACTGTCAGCAAAGTAAGGGGAGGAGAACAGGGCTTTTAGAGGATGGTTTTTATTCAAAGGCCTTTTTGTACCTTAAATATGAAGAAGGGGAAAACTAGTGTTAGGATTATATATTAGGATTTTCCAAAGTTAAACACAATTAGTAAAATAGTGGCCTAAATTAAAGTTCATGTCTTGATTTTCCTTTTAATAGATATAGTTCATGTTCACTGAATGAATAAATGAAGATTAATGAGCCCTGGAAAATATTTTAATTTACTCTTAGAATGGAATTACCTTATGATGAAACCATCATAAAAAGTGTTTATGGACTGTAAACAATATGCTCTGATCTGTATCATGAATCTTGTCTCAGAGATCTGCAGCATGTGTTTTTGAGGGAATAACAGTTGATAAACATTCAAGACAACTGGATTAATTTTTAAATGTAGAACAAAATACATGGCTGATGAGAACAGTGTGACGGTCCTCAATAATGATTTTTACTTTGTAATTGGGTAAAACTACACAAAGCTGGAGGAACAGGAATTTCAGTCATTTTCTGAAACTTTGAATGTAATAATAGTACATGAAGATATGTATGCAGAAAAGTGCCTGGTTGAACAAGAAGAGTTAGACCTGCAGAAATTTTTATGTTTGCTTTTGAAACAGAAGACAAAAGCTAGTGCTAAAATTACAATAAATACACAAGGGGTGTACGTAGGTAATTAGAGCAATGCCTGCTCATGCTTGAATAAAGAAGGCAAAGATCAGGACTGACCTACAGAAGCCTTCTGCAACTGAAACCTATTCAATAATCTGTTTGTGCACCTTTATTGTGTAAGTGAATTTTTTAGATTGTATTTGGTGTTAAATGTATGTTGCTATCCAAATCTGTTGCTCTCCACAGAACACAGATTGCCCCAAACCCCACCAAAACCAAAAGCAGAAAAAAAAAACCCAAACCCTTCTGTGTGAGGGGAAGGTGAAGTTGTGCCTCAGGATTGTTTCAAGGTGGCTTTTGGGTGCAAAGGGGATATACCTCATTCTTCTTGCAACTGCATGGGATTTTTCTTTGGTAGTTTTTTGGCATTTAGACATGATATCTTTTCTTTTCATGAAGATTTTGCAAAATGTAGCTGTATAACTGTCCACTAAACAAAATCATGTAGGTGATCCATCTCTTTCCTTGCAGCTTTGTGTTGTTTGTAATGTTTTGTTTACTGTGTCTTGTGCTCCATGCGATATTATTAGACCAGTTAACATGTCATCTTTAGCCAGTGTCCAGAAGGTACAAGTCATCATGTATAAATGCCGATGCTTTCAGTGACTAGTCTGACATTTTCCAGAATCAGAAATCCTTATATTCTATCACTGTTGTCTGCTTTGTACAGTGTAGCTAAGGAATAAACTGCTTTTTTGTGTTGCAGATATAATGTGTGAAACTTCATAGAGGTTTTTCTTTTGCTATTTCAAGGACTACTTTGAATGGTCTGCCATTTATCCCCAAATATCAATGGTTTGTATTTTCTTGGATCCAAGAAAGAAGTACAGTTTTGAAAAACTTTTCATGTTTTGGCAAGCTACTCAGTATTGTCTGTCCTGGCTGTATCATTGCCCATGTCTGTCACTTATGTCTGCTCTTTTCTAGCTTTCCTAGTTTAACGGGGGTGGTACTGTGAGACTATACTGGGGTCACTGGGGAAACCCCCGAATGATTCGCAATGGAATTGTGTGAACTAGGGTAAGACGGAAAGCTTCGTGAATACCATGACTACTGATATGGCTAGCATAAAAAGCAAAGGGTATGATGAAAATAAGGTTTCAGTTCATCTACAGCATAACCAATCAGCTTTGAAATGTTGAAGGCAGTGGTTTAACCTTCCCCCCCTTTTCCCTCCCCCGTCTTCAGCTTCATTTTTTTTCCTCAAGTGGTCTTGCAATTATGGGGAAGTACTACCCTGGTTTTGTTAGTGCCAGAGCTCCCTCTCTCTTGTGTGATGCATTTGCTGATAAAGACGAAATATCTTTTGTAAAAAGTTGTTGGGTTTTTGTTTGTTGGGTTTTTTTTTTCTAGATGCATTCAGTAGGATAGTCTTTTCATCAGCTAGGATAGTACCTAGTGGGCTAGTAACTTTCCCATGATACACACCTCTGGGAGTGGTCCTGGGTTTTCACAGCAAGGCCCCTCTATAATTTGTTAAGTTTCTGGATGCTCTGTTTCTTGCTGTGGTTACTTTTGCAACTGAACTTTACTATTGCACAAAGTCATTCTTAGCCCTTCTCCAGCCTCTCTTCCCTACTGTACAATTTTTTAATCCAGAATCTGGGCCATAACAAGGAAAACAGTAGCCTGTGCTGGATTATCTGACCTAGTTGCTGCGCAGTTCCTTCCTTCTCTCGAAGGCCTGTGGTGTGACTGTCCCTGCAGAGGTTTTTATGCCGACTGTCACAGCTTCATGCCTGACTGTCCTGGTTTCAGCTGGAATAGAGTTAATTGCCTTCCTAGTAGCTGGTACAGTGCTATGTCTTGAGTTCAGTATGAGAAGAATGTTGATAACACACTGATGTTTTCATTTGTTGCTAAGTAATGTTTAGTCTAAACTCAAGGATTTTTCAGCTTCTGATGCCCAGCCAGCGAGAAGGCTGGAGGAGCATGAGAAGTTGGGAGGGGACACAGCCAGGGCAGCTGACCCAAAGTGGCCAAAGGAATATTCCATACCATGTGATGTCATGCCCAGTATATAAACTGGGGGAAGTGGTGGGGGCAGCGGATCGCCACTCAGGGACTAACTGGGCGTCGATTGGTGGGTGGTGAGCAATCATACTGTGCATCATTTGTATATTCCATTCCAATCCTTTTATTATTGCTGCTGTCATTTTATTAGTGTTATCATTATCATTATTAGTTTTCCCTTTTCTGTTCTATTAAACCATTCTTATCTCAAGCTATGAGTTTTACTTCTTTTCCCGATTTTCTCCCCCATCCTACTGGGTTGGGGGGGAGTGAGTGAGCGGCTGCATGGTGCTTAGTTGCTGGCTGGGGTTAAACCACAACACTGACCCATGCAGTGGTACAGAGAGAGTGCTTTGTGGCATGTTTGAAGAGTACTCTCCGTATGAGAGACAGCCACTAGGTTGGTTTGGGATTGTCCAGTCAGCGGCATCCGAGCTGTGTGATGTTCTTGGGAAGCTACAAGTGAGCTGCTCCACGGGTCTGTAATGCAACTTACCCTAGTGCTGGGGGGATGCTGTGTCGTCTAATACACAGTTGCAACACAAAGTGATGCTAAGTTATCCTGAGACCAGCCAGTGTGCCCAGCCCTCTCCTCTCCAGCAGCAGAGTACTGTGAACCCTTGGATATCTGCAGTCCTCTCTCAGGTGTGGTTTTGTCCTAGAGCATCTCCTACCCACAGGTCTCCTAGGTACACAGCAATTGCTTGTGCTTATGGCACATGAGGGTTTTTGCATGTGGATAGTAGAGACTGGAGTGTTGAACATCCGGGCTAATTTACTAAGTGTAACACGTGGATTAGGAAGACTTCCAATACAAATACATGTTTATGAAGAATGATTTATTGTAACAATTTTTCTGCTGTTAACAGCTACTGTTAAGCAGTAGTGATTTTCATTAGCAAATTGCTTTTTTTCAGCTTGAAAGCAATGTAATTAATTGCTGCTATAATTCTTTATATTGTTTGGGATTTCTTTGCTGATTCTTAATTACAACATGTCTCTAGAAGCAAAAAGTTTTCAGAAAGACTTGTATGGAAAAATGCTATAAAAGTTGATACATACATCTCTGCATCAGTTATATTTGCTGGTTGTGATTTATAAGTGTTGTTGCCAGAACAGCTATGGAAAAATGTTCTGTAACGTAGTCCTTTACTGCATTTGGGGGACAAATAAGATCATTACAATTTTATTAATTTTCATTCATTCTGTTTTTTACTGTAACCCATTGAAATAAAAGTAATGCCATCTTGGCTTCCTCTCAGTCAGATTCAAAAGAACTTTTCAGTTAGTGTTGCTCGCATAAATGGCCACTCCAAAGTGGGCAGAAAACTTTTATCTTCTGTGGCATTTTTCTTGCTTTGACCTTAGTGAAAGAAAATCCTTTCTAAAATGAAGAAGCCATCTGTTATGAACCATTAAGTGACATAGTGTAGCACTAAGGAAGTCTGAAGCATTTGTCAAATTACCAATAATAAATAATTTTTAAAAGGAGAAAAATAACTTTAGTACATAAAATGACATTGCCAAAATTTAGCTACAGTAAAATGTTAATGCAGAAAACACAAATGAGAAACACCTTTTTTTTTTTTTCCCCAACTTTTTTTATTTGCAAAGAGAGCTGGTAAGTGTGGTGTTCTTTGAGACCTGTTATTTGCTCAGAGGAAGAACTGACCAAGGCATGATTCAAGTGCTTGGGGAGAAATGAAGAAACACTGCTGCTGAAGAGACTGTAGCTTTTGCTGGGAAGGTCTTCCCCAGCCAGACAGGCATTTCAGGTGTTCTCCAGCAAAGAAATACGTTGCTGCATGCAGGCAAGAGAAGAGTAAAGCCATTTCCTTTATGAATCTGCTCTGAATTCAGACTCCATGTTGGAGTCTCGCATCAGCGTGGTTCTGGTAGCAGTGAGCAATGCCAAGCTACCCGTCCGAGAGCGATTTCGTGGTTGGAGTACAAATTTAATGTTGGTGCTTGCTCATGCATGCATGAACTCAGAAAAGCTACAGTAAAGGAGATTAAGATCAGTGGTTGCTTCCATGCAGAGCAGAAAATTGCCAAAATAAGGCATACAGACATACAAAGTCTTAGTAACTGACTGACTGTTCTTTCTACCACCATTCTTATTTCTGGCAGCGATATTTTTCATATTGGGGATATTTCAGCATTTTAAAAGGTCCTCGTATAGCTTACTATTGCTACAGTAAACTCATCCTACTTCAGGTTTGCATATATACCATTTCTGTAATTATTTTGTAGGATTATTTGTAGGGGCAGAAGGCATGAATGAGTGACTGCTGGCAGTGGAATTTCCAATTTTCAAAGCAGTCTTGCTGAATTCACTTACCTGCCTGCTGTTTGGAAGGAGATCATAGTTTTACAGACATTACCAAGTTGTAGATCAAGCCTGTTCGAGGTAAAGCACAAACTGGGATATATTTGCTGTGACGAAACTTGTGATAAAATGCTCTGAACCCAAGGAGACAATAGCTTGAATTAAGGAAGTCTTCCTTAGCCTGAGTGTTTTAGGGTGGTTTCAAGGATTCCCGAGAAGGCGAACATACACACACTGACTATAAGGGGGAAAAGTTAAGTATATATTAACTACATATGTGTGTTATGCTAAGGGTATCTTGTAGAGCAAACTAACATACCGACCCGAGGACTGTAAGGAAGATGGACCATTCGTACATTCTTGTGCCGTCTTGCGCCGCGAGCTCAGCCCAGCAATCGGTAGGTGCCAGCTTTACGTGGGCGTCCCCACGGAGGCAACGGTGGCCTTGCCATACAACAGCCCGATGCTCTTCGGAAAAATCCCGGTATTTATACATTTGCGGAGGAATGGGTTTCGGCACCCATGGCCAGCAGGTGCCAAAACACGCCTCGATTGTAACATAGGGAGCCTACGGCGCATGTGCTCGCTGCACGAGCCGCAGCCACCCTGTCTGTTGGATCACGGGCTTTGTACACGCGGCATATTGTCATCATCCAGCAGTCACGCCCCAATCATGCTCACAGCTGTGCTGTGCAACAGCCTGCTGCCCATCCTCCCCTGGTATTGCTCAGCTCTCTTATCTCCGTGGTCAGCATTCCAAGCAACAGGCAACAAACCATCCATTTTGTGTGCTGACTGCATTTTTCTCGGCTATCTACTTCTCCCCCAGTGTTCATCCACAGACCAAAATCCCATCTTTTAACCCGTCTATATACACTGAGAAATGTTTTAGTAGTTTTTTGACAAAGAAAAGTTAGGTCAGGTTATTAAGTTTGAAGTCTTTGTTGCTGAGATCTTTTTATTCTTCAACTATACATTTTTTTATTATACTGCAGTTGGGTCTTGTGTACATTTCTGCTACAGGGTTTTATACTCATAAATGGGCTTTGATTTTTTTTTTCTTTCTTTTAAAAGTGCCTGGCGTTTGATTGCAGCCTTTACACTAACAGTTGGACTTACAAGAAGTTTTTACAAAAACTTAGTTACCAATGTCTTTTTTTGGTCTTCAGAACAATGTGTTTGATCCTTTTTGCCATGATTCCAGACATAATACTTGTTGAATATCTTCCCTAAATAAAGGCTAATCAAAGCTTTTCTTGTTTTTAGACAACCATGTTACTGGTAGGGTTTTTTTGGTTTGGTTTTTTGGGGGGTTGTTTGTTTTTTTTTTTAAGCTTAATCCTTAAATGTTGCTGAAAAATTCAAACTCAGATTCAAATCCAGATTTCCTCAAGGCATGTAAGATTTTCAGGTCTGATGAGGCACTTCATCTCTGAATGGGAAGCTTATGCTTCAAGCCAAAACCTGCACTTCTAGTGTATGGCTAAGTAAAGTGAGTTCAAATTGTTTGCAGAGTGCAGGCCATGATGAATGAACACTGAAAACATTTGAACTGCTTTGCTTTGGTATCAATCTGTTGTGTTAAGAGACAGCATATGGCCAGATCATGCAGGCCCCTTGGCTATTGCGAATGCTGGCACCTCAGCAGATTTCTGATCAGGAGTGTCTAATATCCACATGTGCCAGTGACAAGTCTGTCAGGATTTCCGCCTCTCTCGTTGACAGCTGGGATAACAAGATATCCAGATAACATATATGCATATGGAAATGTTGGGTTTTTTCCTTTAACAGAACACACACAGTCATAAGGTTGTTTGTTTGTGACATGGAACATATTCTAGTTTAACATGTGCAAATGTAATAGTTGTTATCTTAACATGGACAAATTTTAGGTATTTTTTTAAATGGTTTTGAACTTAGCCTGGTAGCGTTTTTAACACAAGTTTCTAACAACCCTAACAATTTGCCTTATGCACAAATTTTGAGTATAGCTGCTGCATCCAACAGTATGCAGACTGTATATTCTAATGTAATCCAAACTTTAATTCAATCTTATGGCAATACCATGGTGATAATTTTCTTCATGGTCTAGCAATTACACTTATCATTTGCTGTACTGTAGAAAATATCTTAGTTACACTTCAGCAGACTTTGTTTTTTTCTCCTTGGCAGTGGTGTAGGTAAAAAACCCTTTGCCGTTACTGCACAGATATGGTAAAGAACTGATTTGTTTGCAGTTAAAAATACTGCTTTTCCAAAATGATTCTTATTCTTGAGGTTTCTCATAGCATGTGGAGGAAAAAGTTCTTTAAAGAAGAAAACCTTATCATTTGGCTTTGTTATGAAAATCTTAGATAATCATAAAGACTACCCCACCCCAAGAGTTGAAAGATTCACATTTATATCTTTTCATGTCTTCTTAGCAACTTTGAAGAGAGTAACTTGCTCACTCTCTGAACAGGTGGGGATGAACAAGATGAGACCACTTTATGAATTAATTATTTTTCCCTATTCATTGTATTTCACTGATGATATTTCAAAATACAATGAATAATTGTAATAACAGTTACAAGGAAATTATCTGTAATCCAGATAAAGAATTATTTCAGTTTCAAACATAATCTACCAGTTTAAAGTCTCATGGTAATGAATACGGGACTATTTAAAAAGAGGGAGGGAGGGAACCTATTTTCTTTGATTCAATCTTTCAGACTTCTAGATATGAGAGAGAAAAGTAAGTAAAATAGAAAGTTGCTGTCTCTTCTTGTGACATTGCTGGTTTCTGCTGCCAGGGTTCTGCATCACTGCCATTAGATTTTACTCACATATATTCCTTTTCTCTGTGAGGCTTTTGTCATGGATGTGCTTTTATTACCAGCATAAGAGCACTAGAAATGTACTAAAAGTGGTATGTTACCATAAGATAGGTACTGGTTACCAGGAAAGTTGTGAAATACAATTAGTTTCTGATCTTACAGGCCAGAGACTATTAAAGTGTTAAACTAATAATTTGCAGGGATGAAGAAAGTTGTTTGCATATCACTTATTTCAAAGAGTGAGTAGACAGGAGTACATAGCTAGTTTGTGTAAGGATGGAGTTCTGTTGAGAGCAAACTGCAGGGCTTCACTCTCCCAGGTTTCTGGTGGGTCAGACACTTTGCAGAAGTGGTGGCTGGTGTAGGTCCAGCACAGTCAGTAGGCAGGCTGCTGCTCTTGTTCCCTCTGAAAAATGGCACTGATGTGGTCCCCATTTCTCTGCCCACCAGCCAGGGCTGCATTTTAGATGGGCTGCTTTTAAATGGCTCACTTTCCCCTGGAAGTTGTGTTCCTTTTGCTCTTGAAACTGTTATGCTCAGTGTCTCATGGCAGATGCTGTGAAGCTAAAATTCAGGTGATGGTTTAAGATTGCCGGGTCTTTATGAAGGACAGCGTGGGGAGAGAGCTGCTGAAAATGAGAAGGAAAGGGCATAGAAAGGTAAAAGGAATAGAATCTGTTGTGAGTCAGGCTCTAGAGGTGGTGGCTTGTGGAATGAAGCCTTACAGGGTAGGGAGGAGGAAGGCGTAAAGAGGTTTGGTTTGATTTCAAGAGAGAACAATGCTGTAGGGAGCAGCTAGAGCCCTACCAAGGGTCAGAAGAAAAAGGTATGATCTCAGAGGTTGAACTTTTGTTAAGTAGTCTTATTCTGAACAAAGAAAATTGGAGTCCTGGCAGAAGAAGAACATGTAGTCCCATGAGAGCGTTCTTTGACGAAGAGGTTTTTGAATTAATGTGATGTGTTGCACAAGAAAAAGCTCTAATCCATCTCTTTTATGTGTGCTCAAAACCAAACAAATGTAAAGCAGTTTGTGTGTTATTTATAGTCCTTGCAACACACTGTTCCTCTGTGATAACCTTAGGCTGCACTTTGGCTTTTCAGACTCTTAGGAGTTCCCTGGAACAAGCTTTCTTCTACATCAGCTCTTAACTTTGGTTACTGGCGTGCTATGCACCTTGTAAGTCTCAGACCATTGAACTCTGCTACAGTGCTGCAGGTAAATCGGATGTTTTGTGGAGCAGACTTTAAACTGCAAGTGACTGGAGGCTGTTCTGAGGTTTATTATTTTTATTAGTACGTGTTTTAAGGTGGCCAATATAGTCATCTTTTTGGATTAAGTGGAAAACAAACTTTTTTCATGGATAGTGTAAGAGAAGGTGGGGTACGAGAGCAAAAGGACTCCGTGTTTCTGGCTGAAATAGAAGGTTGATGGAAAAAAATAGCAGAAGTAGTTCGGGTACATGCCATCTGCTCACTATCTCTGTTGGCTTCGTTGTGGGTCCAGCTCTTTAAACAGGATGATGACTGAAAATTGTTCAAACTGTTACTGTGCATATGCCTAATCCATTGGCTTTTTCTTCCCTTGAGCTGCCTTTACTGACAACCAGTTCTGATTTGGAGGTGGTTTCCAGGCAATTGCTACAATCGTTAAATGGCATAGCAAAATAAGGCCATTTTAGAGTTTAGTTGAAATGGAGAAAACTTTCATAACATGGCATAACAGCTTTCATGTAGCTTAATTGCACTCATTAATTACAGGCAAGTCCTGTTCCCCCAAACAGATCCTTACCATGCACGTTAGAGATTTTATTTCAGTTTGGAATAAAATCAAGACTTCATTACAAACTCCTAATTTTATTGTATAACATTTCAAGTTTGTAATGATTCCCCAAATGGATAGGAATCCAAAGTTGCTCCCTACCTGGTAAAGTCATTGCGGTCTTGTCACTTCATTTGTTTAGAGAATGTTTTGAGACCCGGTCTCTTGTTAGTTCTCTTGTTCTTTCTTTTTTTTATTTATTCATTATAAAGATCCATGGGTTGGTTTGAGAATGAATCCCATACTAGTGGGTTTTTTTCATTCGAAGCATGTGGTTGGGTTCTTCTGAGCATTTGGTTAAATCTTAAGATACGGGTCTACTTGGTCACTGGCTGACTGATGCTGTTCAACCAGGAGTTATGAATAAGGAATGCAGACACTGTTATGTGTTACTGTTCATGATCTGCTGAATATTTTCACAACTGTTGCTTGTCTAACAGTAGCAAATACTCTAGTTTCTGTGAATCGGAGATCAACAAAAATGACGCAAATCTGCATGGTTGGGATTTTTTGCAAAATTTATCAGCCTTGAAACGTTTACCAGTATTCCTGCAATGTTCAGTGCCCAGATCCACTCCCGTTTTATTCTCACGTTGAAGCTGTAGGATTATAGCAGGTAGGCAGATACTTCCAAACAGACAGAACCAGGTTATCAAAAATGTAAAGAACTATTGCATGATCTCCTAGATGCAAAGAAAAGATACTGGAAGCAGAGATCTGCTGTGTGCCTCTTGGTCAAATGTAATTCCCAAGTTGTTCAAAAGCAAGGTTAATTGCTGTTTTTGTTACACAGCCTAGTTATATTTTACAGCAATTTCATATCATATTGGCCTGAAGCATAGTGCAAACACTCCCTGAGATAACATGACACAAGTAAAAAGCCATCATGTTAATAACTTTAGCTTCCATTTTTTTCTGGATGTATTTTAGTCACATAGGTAAATATGCTCAAGTTTGTATCTTTTTTCTATTTTTTTTAAAGAAGTTTTGTCTGTTTTTCATGTGTTATACTGGAAGTTTTTAATGGATTAATTGTAAGGCAATAGACTAATTATAATCAGCAAGTGACTGTTGGACTTGTGTGTTATGTTAAGTTGGGGTAAAGGAGAAAGCAAAAGTCTCTGGTTTAACTTCTTGACATTCATAAGACGTTCCCTAACTGTTGTATTGGCAGAAATGGTATATACTGGTTCCCAGTTCACCATCTCTACACCTTCTCTATAATACATTTATGTATTTTTAAAAGCCTTCCCTAGATGGGAATATTTCCTTCAAAATAAAATCGTTAATTCTGCATTTAGGCACCAACTTGCTTATGGAGACTTCGAGCCCATCTCCTCAGTTCATATGGTGCAATTTAAGAAAACTTAGACTTAAGTCTTTAGGTGATTAAAATGACTGCATCTAACAATCAGTTACTAGTGAAGAGGCTACACACAAAGAAACAGCAAGTTGCTCTCAAAGAAACAATGTGAAATCTACATCTCAGCACTTGATTAAGTGAAAAATGTCCTAAGTGGATCTGGAAGGATCACAGAGCCATAGGTAGGATTGAGGAAGAAGTTACAGAAACTGAAGAAAACGAAGCCCTTTTTTTTTTAAGGAATGAAGGTATAAATCTATGTCAGAAGTAACATAGCAGAACGAACTAGCGGAGTGCAGACAAGGTAACAGGCCAATCGGAGGTAAAGAACAGGTTCCCTGTGAGGAAGAACTGGGACTTAATATCCTGAGAAAAATACAGACAAGCAGAATGGGTCAGCAGTGTAGTCTACACTTACTGTACAGGTAACCCAGATCTAAGCCTATTTTTCTTTCTCCTAGGTATCATAAAATGGCCCAGACTGAGAAGGTGAAATTGCAAGACAAAGTTACCTGAATCTGAGGTCTGCCTGTTGGCAGCCAGACTCTGCCCTCCTGTGTGTCCACAGCATGGCAGGGACTTCACTGGACTGCCGTGAATTCCCTTGAAAGACAAGTTTTCTCTCACATAACCTGAATTACTGAGGGAAAAAACCCCCAAATGTCTCAGACAGCAAGAGCTGTGGGTTTTGCTCATCCTTGGAGATGAACACAGGAATAGTGAAGGCACAGCAATATGTATATGTTGTGGTTTAACCCCAGCCAGCAACTAAGCACCACGCAGCTGCTCATTCACTCCCCCCCACCCAGTGGGATGGGGGAGAAAATCGGGAAAAGTAATAAAACTCATGGGTTGAGATAAGAACGGTTTAATAGAACAGAAAAGAAGAAACTAATAATGATAATGATAACACTAATAAAACGACAGCAGTAATGATAAAAGGATTGGAATGTACAAATGATGCGCAGGGCAATTACTCACCACCCGCTGACCGACACCCCGTTAATCCCTGAGCGGTGATCCCCCTGCCCCCACTCCCCCCCGTTTATATAACAGATGTGACATCACGCGGTATGGAATACCCCTTTGGCAAGTTTGGGTTGGCTGCCCTGGCTGTATCTCCTCCCAACTTCTTGTGCCCCTCCAGCCTTCTCGCTGGCTGGGCATGAGAAACTGAAAAATCCTTGACATTAGTCTAAACACTACTTAGCAACAACCGAAAACACCAGTGTGTTATCAACATTCTTCTCATACTGAACCCAAAACATAGCACCGTACCAGCTACTAGGAAGACAGTTAACTCCATCCCAGCTGAAACTAGGACAGTATGTGACCTGTGATGGGGACAGCTCTGACCTGGTTTCCTTTGCTCATACCTAGATGCCATTCTCCAAAGCAAAGGATTTGGAGTCACTGAGGGTTTCAGAATCCCTGTGATGTTTTGAAAATTATTTTGAAAACATATTAATATTCCCTAACCCCTTTTATGTGCCTGAGAGGATATTCTCATATTCTTTCTCAGTGTAACAAAAAGATAAAATTGTGTGTTTTTCCTATATTGACTGTTATTATTTTTCTAGAAGTACTATGAAGATAAAAACAAAGCCTTTTACTTAAATTTTGAATCAATGAAAAGAAACCAAGATAACAGTTGCACATGATGTCTACAGTAGAGCTGTATCTCCCCTGTTTTAAAAATCTCGAGTCTGAGGTAGAAGGCAAAATCCAAACAAAGGCTGTCCCCTGCATTTTATGAGAAACTGCTGTAGTCTCTCATTAGGCATATTCTTTTCTGTTTAAGCAGCCACATTTAGCTATGCCTTATGCATACTAATAGAAAAGATTTATACTCTGGAACGAATCTAGGAACTGACAGTTATTTCATGTAATACTTACGGGTATCTTTATCCATAATGGCAAATACATATTAAATCTTGAAGGCATATTATCCTTTGATGCATGCTTAGCTCCTGTTACTATTAATAGGAGTTAAACACGTTGAAAGAAGAAAATATTGTCTGGTGTGCCATTTTGGAGATCACAGCTTTTAAATGCCTTGCTTCATGGAAGTGGCTTTTCTATTTTGACCAACAGTGAAGAACTTTTGCAGCATTATGCATGCATGCATTTTGAAATACCAGCTACAAATAATTGTTTACTAGGAGAAGATAATGTTGCAGTTGTGTTATTTTCTGTTATGGATGTATGAAGTGCAAAGCCTTTGGATGTGCAGAGCCTTACCAGTGGAGAATGTGCAGAGAATTCATGCAGTATCCCTGAGCACTACCATCATCAAACAGGAGCTCCAAACTTTTTTCTCATGAGTATTTTTGTTCAAAGCTCTCCCTTGGGAAGTCATGGGAGGAGGGAGAGGG
Organism: Buteo buteo; assembly: GCF_964188355.1. Lineage (NCBI taxonomy): Eukaryota > Metazoa > Chordata > Aves > Accipitriformes > Accipitridae > Buteo > Buteo buteo. The sequence continues at coordinate 33,326,990 of NC_134178.1, forward strand.
AGAGAAGTAGAAAGATTTTTCTCAGTCCTTGTTCTGGCTGCCTCCTTGGACTTTGCCTTTAATCTCTGCTTCTCTTTGATGCAGATACATAAGTAGTTCCACCAAACAGTACCGAGAGAAGTCCTTTGCTAGCTACCTTCTGCATCTACTTTCTGTTTGGGTCTGTCATGCATATCAGTGCTGAGTGCAGGGGGTAAGTGGTTTACTTTTTCAGCAGTCTAGTTTCAAACAGCAGGTTAATGGCTTTCATGCAGTTCTCAGAAGTGAAAGGGAGAACGCAAATTCCAGTGTGATGTACCTGAACTGTGGCAGTGCAGTCTTACAGCCCTAGCTCGTGCGTCGCTTTAGGTGTAATCATTAGCAATTTTTTTAATAATGTAGTCTGTTACAGTTTTAGGTTACTAAATATTACTTGTATCACGTGAGGCTCATCCTTCATCAAAATAGAGTTTGGTTTGTCAAATTTGAGCTACAGTTTGTTCCATGTTTCTTGCAAGTATTTGTCTAGGCATGCGTTGTACTGTGAAGTACTTGCAGTACTGTGTTTTGTGACACATTGTGTTAATATATTACCTTGCAGTTACAGTTAATATTTAAAGCAAAAAATCTTTATTGTTGCTGTTCTGAAATTTGTGAGTTCATTTCCAAAATGCAGTTATTTGAACCTTTATTGTGCTGTCTTGTGAAATTGTATTGCAGGTTATTGCGTGTATATGATCAGGAAACTTAGTAATTCACTGTATCTATTCAGATAATAAGTATGCTGACAGAGATTGGGGGTGTTTGACAGAAAAATTGCTATGGCATCTTTGTTACTTTGTTTTTATTAATGAAAACCACAAGCCTGTGTATAAATATTTTCCTAGAATAAACTGCTAGTAATGGCAGGAAGGACGAAGAACTTACAATCAAGATCCAGTGTTATTCGGGGGCAAGATCTGTGTATATTCTAGACCCCTTGTAGAAATTAAATCAGTAAATGCTTATTTTAATTCAAACTTGATATTTTAATCCTTATTCCCATACTTCTGTGGCAGCTTTTAAAGAGTGGTAGTTTAAATTCAGCAATAAATTGTGGCAGTGTCCTTTTAATAGCAAAGAGAGAGAATTCACAAAATTTACTTATGGGACTGTAACTAATTTGAGGGATGTTTGCATTGTGAACCAACACTGAAGTTGGAAACTGAGTATGGTTTTTTAGTGTTTCATTTAAACTAGTTAACTTGGAGACCAATATCAGTGTAGCCACAGTAGCATGGAGCTTATGTCGGATAGTTTCTTCAAGGTCTTGTGGACCATACTGAATCTTGTCCTTTGGTGCTCTGCACATTTGTGAATATGCTCGTTAGCTGGCTAAAGAGACCTAGCATATCTGCTAAAGCGTTAAGCATACCTTTAAAGCAAAATGTAGACATACCTGAAGACAGGTCATGTCTTTATCCCTGCATCTAAAGGGTCAGAATGGTCTCTTCTCCTTTCCCTAATTTTAAAGTTATATTAATTATACAAACTGATTGAATAAAAACTTTCTGGGATAATGTATGGAGATTTGCCTTTACCTACTCTTTAGGTGCCATTGTGTCTCCAGAGCGCAGTGTGCAGTGGCCCCAGCCTGGGATATCTTTCACATGTCCTCCCACCCGGCAAGGCTCTTCTGCAAGTCTTGGGCCTTTTGCGGGGTAACCCGAAGATGCCTCAGTACTGTGTACTTGAAGGTTTTCTTTCTGGGCACTTGGACGTGGAGATCTTGGACTTTTTGTAGTCGCCTGATGCATTTAATCTTTTAATGCATCTGTGTCTCACTTTGCCAATACCTTACTGTCACAGCCTGTGACCTGTGGACTGGACTTCAAGCCAGACCTCTCATGCTGTATAAAACCTCCAACCATGAGCAGTGCTTTTGACAGGGCATTGCCCATGCAGGTTTCGTTGCCTTGAAACACATCCCATTCTTTAGGGGCTGCCGTGAATTATTTGTTTTGTTCCTCTGGACTGTAAGCTACAGCAATTTAAAGTAAATGTGACACAGTTATCTGCCTTGTATTTAAAAGGAAAATATAAATTTACCATCAAAAGCCTCATTTAACGTTTTGGCAGGAAATGTACATGTTCAGTTTGAAAACTATTCTGTTGTGATCGGTAACCAATATTTAATGACATCCACCTGCACAACCTGATTCAACCAACAGTGTTGCAACAAAACTTGTTTTCTGAACTGGACCCACTATGACCATACAATTCTAATTTGTTTTTCAACAATATGAATTCCTCTAAAATACCACATTAAAAATAAGTAATGCCTTGTCATTTTCCGCCCACTGGCTTTCTGTTTCTGGAGCAAGTCAGGCACATTACCTATATCAACTTGCATCTCGGACTGAACTCCCAGTATATGCTTCAGTTGCTGGCTGTGTGCAGAGTTTCAGAAGGGCGAGTTTGGAAAAACAGTAGAAAAACTACTGCTTGGAGGATAATTTTTATTCCTCCAGAGTGCAGCATTTTCAAACTATGAGGAAAACACCTTTCAGGAAAGTCCAGAAAAAATGCTGTCTCTTGGGAGGAAGGAATAAAATAATTTCAGATAATAATAAACTAGAAAAATGTCAGCATCTCACAGGATATAGGGTCCAACAGGAGTCTTGAAATCATTTATTTCAAGAGCAAATTTATCATCAGTTTGAGGATTCTGCTGTGGAATGCATGAGGGTGGAGAAAGGGATCTGGGGAAGTCAGCATGGACCTTTAAAATAGGCAGACTTAATGCTAGAGACGAAATTCCAGGAGGGAATGAATTAAAGTTCCTTTGTCTCTTGTGTTATAAACAACCATCCCCACAAAGCTGTGCCACTGATGTGTCCAGGAAGCTTTCCTTGGCTTACCTGCATTGTTTGTCTACTATGGAAAGATCATCAACGCTATTTGTTCTGTGTGTACTGGAATATTACAATATCATTGTTGTTAGTAAAGGCACGTTACATATTCCTGTCCTCTTGGGAGGAGGTTCATGCTTAGAAGAAAAAAAACCTATATGAAATTTTGTTCGATGCGGACACCATTTTCTCTGTTCTGCTTTTTGGATGGAAATAGGTGGTTTTAACCACAAACCCCTTTCCATTAATTTCCTTAATTCATTCTGAGAAGAAGCTGAAAAAGTAATGAAGATTCAGAAAGGTAGAGAAATGGGGACTTGACATAATCTTGGATTTCTGGTAACATCTGAATTGCCTGAATTTTGAGGGAATGTAGTCACAGCTTTAAGCCTAAAGCCATCTGTATACTCAGCAGAGCCAATGCGTCCCAGTGGCTTGCTCATCAGCCTCGCTTGAAGGTGCAAGAGCTGTAGCTGTGCCATACGAATCCATTTAGTATCTGACCTTCTCCTTCATGTCCCCTTTTTGGAGAGCTCTGCAGCCTTTCCTCACCAGTTGCATGAATTCCACCTACCTCTTACACACGTGAGGTGCTGGTAGGAGGACTGGCTGGTGTGTATGCTTTGCACTTGGCTTGGTGGATTGTGGTGTTGCTGAAGGGGGAGATTGCTGGACAGGAATAGCTGTTTTAGTAAGAGGTGCTACAGCTGTATTTGACATGAAGGTAAATGAAAATAAACATTTTTGGAAATGCAAAGTTTTTGCTCCTACTCTTAAACTTGTTATTTGCTTATAGAATTAAAGTTCTGTATTAAATACGTTCTGTCCTGTAAGCAGTAAAGGTCCTGAAAAACAATTTTTGCCCCTTTTTAGTGTCAGCGAGAGACTTTATGAAGAGCAGTGTTCTTGTATACCTATTTCAGTACAGCGTTCAATAGCCTATCTAGGAAAAGCTATGGATCACAAGGTTTATTGTCTAACTGTTGTAAATTTAAGGCTATTTCCTGTCAGTAGATCTCTGACTCTCTTGTTTCTGCAGAAGTTAGCTCTATGTTCAGATTGATTGGAGGTGGTGTAGTATTATTCTTTATATTTAGACAGTAGATTAAAAATATTTGAGGCTCTTTCCCCCATTAAATATTTTATGAAAAGAACAATAGAAGCTTCCTCTTCTGCACCATCAGTTTTAATGTAAACCCAAAGGAACAGTTTTACACTATGCTCAGAAGATTTAAGATAATGCTACAGTGGGACAAAATACATAGTGCTATTTCATCCACTGGAAACAAAGCTGCAATAACTTTTCTTAATTGGGGTGATTTTCAGTCTTTCTACTTGGTAGTAGAATGATGGCATCAATAACGATGGAGTGCCCTTTGGGTACACTTTCTCTAAATAACATACTCTGTGCTTTCATTCCTTAAGGAATCCATATGTTTGAAAATTAAACCCTGTCTCTTCAGCTGATTCTTCTACCTCATGCTGCCCAGGAAATAAAGAAATCTCAGTGCTGAGAGTCTGAAATACATATTTTAATGATACATCCTGGGAGGAGTTCCCAGCACGTGCAGCACACTTGTTGGAGGATTTAATGTGGATTTGAGTGCTGCAGTATGAGCAGTGTTAGAGGTGTTGCCTCACTGGTTCTGCTCTTCAGCTTTATAGCAAATTGTGCGTTCTTTGGGGCAGGGACTTTGTATGATGTCTAGTATAATGGACCCTTAAGCCTTGATAGTACAAACAGACATCATTCCTATGTATAACAGGAAGACCAGGGGCAGTAGGTGAGTCTACAACAGCAATATTTTATTAGAGCAAATGAAAATACTGCAGTGAAATGCTGTATGTGCTAGTCAGGTTCAGCATTAAACAGGCTAAAAAAATTGTTTCAATGGAAAACGCAGTCTCTGTGGCTTCCAGTGTGCTTTGCTAGGTGAGATCCTTGTGGCAGAGGCTGTAGAGATGAAACAATGACCATAGCTCTTCACTATGAGCTCCCTCTTTACTGTGTGTTTTCTTCTCAATATAACAGATCTGCAAAGTATTGAGTAAATATTCCCTAGATTTCTGGCTATGTAAGGATTTTTCTGACATATACCTGCCAGTAAAGATAAATTGGACTGTCTGGCTAAATCCAAATGAAGAAATTAAAAAAGGGGGGAAAAAAAAAGTTCCTGTGGTGGAATTAGTGCTGTTTTGAGTAGTTTCAAAATAAGTATATTTTTTTCATATAGTTGTGAATATAATAGGGTTTTTTTAATGATTAGGTGCCTGAAATGAAAAAGGTATGAAGAGCCAGGAAGAAAAGAGGTGCCTGTGTAAGTCACGTCCTGGTAAACAATTGGAAGTTTTTAACATAACATGAGGAGTCCACCTCTTTCTAGACACTCTACAAAACTGACTTTACCTGGAGAAGAAGTGGTCTTTGAACACAGAAGAATAAGGAAAGTTAAGAATTTGGGGAAGGCAAGTCTGAATTGAACAGGTGAGTGGTGATTGTAGAAAGAACTTGGGCAACTATTTGTGGTGTCTGAAGAAGTCAGGTGGGTCTAAACAACTATAACTAGGTACATATTTTTCTTATTCGTACTCTGAACCCCAATCAGTGGGGTAGGGTAGCTGAGTACAGTAGCGGTAGGGTAGCTGAGAAGTTGCATTTTGAGGTAGGTAAAGGTATGAGGCCAAAGCGTTGAAGAAAGGGTGTGTTTTAGGAAGTGTAGTGATACAGTTAGTTTTCTAACCCTAGCTGTTTCGTCTGCCATCAAGCAGTACATACATGTTTCCTTTCTGTGGCATTTTTCCTGCTTTTTTGTGTCAAAGTTGCCATTTTATGGTGCTTTAGATAAACTGCTACCAATTACTTACTGTATTCTGTTGACATATAGTCCTTGGAAAAAATTGTCAATTACATATCAGCTCTGAAGTCCTGTGCATTATCTCGGGCTTTAGTTCCTTGTTCTTTATACAGCGTCTTTATCTCCACTGTATATTATTCACTGAAATAAAAATAGTAGGGTTGATGAACATGATTCTTAATTTTGCTCTGAAAATACACAACTAAGATTTAATAGGAGAGAAAATGTGCTGTATGATATCATTACTATAAGTGGAAATATTTCCAAGTTCTGAAATAAGTTATATTTGTGATTTGAGTACCTACAGTATGTGTGGGCACATATGAGCAAAAAACATCCAGGATGTCAGTTTTTAAAGAATTCCTGTGTTGCAGTATTCATTCATGTTAGAAAGTAACTGTGTAGAAATTTTGGACCTGTCAATTCATACAAGTTATGAACGGTTTTGTAGAGTGTAATGAATCCAAGAGAAATACATTTTGGCACTAGTGAGCATGACATGGTTAAGAAAAAGAGAGAATATATTTTCTATTAAGTGTACTGACTTTCCCTTAGTGTACTTATGATCACTTTATGACCAGTTAAACGCAGATTCTGTTTGTGTATTCTCTGAGGTAGTGCCTAAATAAGGGAACACATACTTACATTCCCAAACTCTCTCTTCAGCTGATACAGTATTGTGTTTCAATGATATAATTAGATAATTTGAATATAAATGCAGTCTTTTGTGGGTCATTTAGCCATCTGCCTTCCAGAACTCATTTAATTACTGTTGATGGACATGTGTCAAGTTAAGCCTTAAACACCTCTGCTGACAGCTAATCTACAAACTCACTTGGCAGCTTGCTTCTGTGTTGTGTTCTAAAAGAACAGGTGTCTATGGGTTTCAGTGGTTCAATGATTAATGCCCCTTTGACTTCTGAAAGAGAAGCATGTTTGCTTGTTTTGTATATACTTCTGATATAATTATTGAAGATGCCCTTGCTTATTTTAGCTAAAAGTCATATTTCTTTTCCATGTTCTTTTCTGGGGCGTTTGTCTGTACCTGATTCTGTTCTTGCTAGCAGTGCCTTTTTTCTCTAGCATTGTTTTTCTTAGTCTCGTGGTCTCAAAATTTCTTCTTTGCTTTTCTTTCCTCTGCTTTCCTAGATCTTTCCTAATCTGGTTTGTTCCTTTCCAATCCTTAATTTCTAGTGGACTATTTAGTGGTATCTTCAGATTTTTCTACAGATGAAGAAATGAAGACAGCAGCTTTAGGGTGTGGATGTCATAAGTATAAAAATGAGGACATTTAACAAGTGTGCCCAGTGCAGTATGGCTGTGTGATAAAGACATTTGGTAAATAAATCCTACTGGTATCTTCTAATCCAGCTGGTTAGAAGTTACTTGGCCTAACGTAAGGCAGGATCAACATGCAATGGATTCCCAAAAGAGTGCCAGCACTTAATTTTATATTTTGAAAAGCACTGCGTTTTTTGAATGAAAGCCACCATCAGCCTAATTTTAGTGTGAATTTTACATGGCTGTTCACAATTCTAGGTGACTTTAAACTTAGTCTGTATCTATCAATGCCATATTTCCGGCTCTGCTTTGTTTCTTGCAGAGTTTTCCTCAGGCTGGAATTGTTGCTGGCCACTGTGTGATAGCTCAGCACAGGAGAAAGTGGCGGGAAATGGATGCTTTCCAAGTGATGGCTTGGACCAGTTGTTCCTTCATTGTTTTGCTTCATACTTATGATTTGCGTCTCTTTCTGAGCTAACTGAAGTAACAACACATGATGCAGCCTTAACGCTCTCTACGTAATTGTCAATGTCTCCTGTATGCACAACCTCCCCACAAGCTCAGCTTACTCCGCAGCAGGTGGTATGGTGAAACAGGTTAGAAATCCTGTGTGGGGAAAGGTGGTTTTTTTTTTATTTTAGTTGTGGACAGTTTTGGGTCACAAAATAAGTAATTGTATATTTAGTATACTTTGAACTTTTTGTTGTTGTTAGACTTTTTTTTCTTTTTAGCTGAAGAACAGAAAATGTAGAGGCTATGATTTTTATTTTTTTTAAAGTACGTGGGAAATAGCCTTGGGTGATTATAGCCATTAGTCAACTGTAGCAAGAAAGGCTTAAGAGTCTTTTTTTAAAGGAGGCTGGAGAAGGGATAAAAAGCTGCCTGAGTTTATTAAACATAAATCTTTGTAGACGAATCTGAAAAAGTGGCTTTGCTAAGCCATCTTTTTTTGAGACTTGGGAAATCTCAGGGATCTTAAACTGTCTCGAGCAGAGTACTGCCTACATGGTAATTAGCTGAGCTGAAGAAATTGTGGGTTGATATTGATTGGAAATGGTAAAGAACAGGCTAAAGGAAAGTTGTCAATGGGTTGTACTAAAAAAAAAAAAAGTAAGAAAGGTGGGAGGGAAATTCTGCTTAGTGTTTCCATTTAAGACTTTGGCCCAAAAAATGGGTGTGTGATGACATATACAGTTAGAAGGTGTTTCTGAAATGGGAAGGGATGAAAACAAAATACAGGAAGAACTTAATAGTAAGGCTATAATAGTAAAAATGGGATGTAATTGAACAGCATGATATTAAAGGTCAGGCAATTAGTAATCTGGAAATTCCTCAGCTGGAAGCAACGGAAGCGAAAAGCTTGCGAGTAGTAGTTTACATGTAACTGAGTTGCTGACTCGATGCGATGAGATAGACACTGTCCTAGGAGGTGTTGAACAAGCTGCTTGGTGCAGGGAAGGGAGCAGGTGTCATGGGCAGGGTGAGGAGCACTGGTGGACCTTCCCTTGGGTTACCCTATGCAGGTCTGATTCTGCCTAAGATGAACTCAAACTGGGGTAAGTGAAAGCAGGGCTGCTAGGAGGTTGGGGAAATGGCAGAACGTTTTCACTGACACTTCACAAATGTATTTAACTATTACTGGCTGGTGAAGTGCTTTGATTGATCGTTACTGAAGTTGGATAGTGATCTTGCTAAGACTGTCTTTCCTCCTTTTCCTCCACCCAGATGTCCGCGTCAGGGTGCAGTAAGGGACCAGCTGCTAACGAAGGACTGCAGCCTGGGGGCTCAGCATGGTAACACAGCCAGCTGGGCAGAGCCCTCGCTGGCAGGGGCCCAGGCCCCCACCATGAGCCAGGGCCAGCCCTGGGGAGGGCAGCCAGCTTCGGCCGAGAGTCCCCCTTGCTGGGCAGGTCCGTGTTGATCAGACAGGTCTGAGGCCGAGGCTGGGGAGTCAGGGTCAGTACCAGGGTCAGGCACACCCCGGTGGGTGCTGAGCTGGTCACTGGTGACAGGTCAGCTCTGAGGAGAGGCCAGGATGTCAGGCTGGAGCTCAGGGGCTGGGTCAGGGAGGCCCCTGGCCAGGTGGGGGCATGGCTGGGATGCTGCAGCAGCGTGGTACAGGTGGGGTCCCGGGCAAGAGCCTCAGCCTAAAAGCGGCTCCGAAGGGAAGGGTAGCCCTTGAGGAGGCTTCTTCACAACAGCTTTTTTCAAGTGCGTTCCTACCAATGCTGGCCTTGCGCCCAGGCAGCCAGACTCCCGAGGGCTAGGGGAGTGCACCCAGGGGACTGGCGCTGCGAGTCTGTGTTCAAAGATGTCTGCCTTGAGCTCTTCCATGTTACAGCACCTGGTGCATTTACAGCTGTCCCTTAGTTCATGCGAGTGGCCAAGATCCTCCCCGAGGAGTGGCACCTAGGGAGTGCCGGCGAACCCATCCAGTTAAATTTTCCCACATGGGATACTTCCACATGAACATGTCCTTTAGAAACGCTGCCTCGTCGGGGCCTGGCGTGCAGCCCCCACCACCCTGTGGAGCTTTGGCTGCTGGGGACCTAGGGCCGGCTTTGCTACGGCAGAGCTGCAGGACCTCGAGAGGCCCTGCTGGGGGCTTCCTTCGCTGAGGAGATGATCTCAAGGTTGGGCTCTCGCTCTCGGTGTCTGCCTGAGCTACGGTGCAGCCTGGCCAGGCGCCCTGTTGGTCCGGACTCTGATCTGCACATCTGACTCCCCAGTTGACTTGGGACCTGTCTTGTCCCTGGGCCGTCGGCTGACCCCAGTTACCATTGCTGGACCAACCTGCCCTTGTTGCTTTCTGGCACTAGCTTTCATTTTTTGACTCGGGCTTCTTGCTGTATCAGTTTTGGGGTATCATCGGGAGGCAAGCCAGATGTTTTTTTATGTCAAGATAGGACGAGAAAAAGAATCCTTTGATTTACATCCTCTACATGTCATTTCATGTACTATCCCCTTCTGATAAATCTCACTTCTAAAATAAATCATTTTAATTTGTTTTCATGCTCTTTTTTGATGAGATTCTCTCCACCTTCTCAAGATAATTCTTCTATCAACTGTTGACCTTAGCAGTGATTGCCAGATTGAACATGCAGAAGTTCTTTATGTGATTACAAAGCAAAATATCTGTGCTAGATTGTAGTTTAAAAAAAAAAAAAAGTATAAATCTTGATTGTTTTAATATCTAAGTCTAATACATAATAGAAGAGTTGGGACGGGTCAAGGAGAGACTTTGCTTTGTCTGCAGACTAGATGACTTACCTGTAGTATATAAATCTGATAGCTTACAGCTCTTTTTTTTTAATCCTTTCTTCTATCTCCTGCTTCCCCTGAGTAAGATTCTTGCTCTGTTACATGACCTTTCATTCAACTTTGTACTTAACAGAAAAACTTCATAACAGAAAAAATACATCATATTACTGTCCTGTTTTTTTCCCTTTGTTTAAGGTTTAGCCTGTCTGGTTTAGCCCCAGTAAAATGAGTACTGGCCCTTTTCCAACTATCTAAGTTTTAGTTGATGCTTGCCTCTAGCCTATCTTAAACAGGGGAAAAAACATCAGTTTAGAAAACTCTGACCTTGTATTGTAAAACTGGGAGGCTGAATTGACCAAGAGTGAGACTGGACAAAACAACAGAAATGTTTTGCACAGGAGAAATTTACTCAGCCTGGAAGGGAATGTTATTAGATGACCTGTTGCAATGGTACTGCCCCATGGTATTAAACTATGCCACAGTGATCAGAACAAGCTTCCACTTGGTCTTCTTGGACCAAATTGAGGTGGATCAAGTAATAACACATCAGCCAGGAGAGGAGTTGGCTGTTTTCTACAAATTTATAACCCTGTTGGGAGAGAAGGGAAGGGAAATCCTTGTAAATCACTTTACATCCAGGAGAAGAAAAAAAAAAAAAAGCAAACACAAACACCATGTTTTGAGGTTTATTTATAACAGCAAGAGCTAAATGAAGAAGCAAACTCTGGATAAATGGATGCTCAGAAGAGAAGCCATTGCTTCCCCACATCTGCCAGTGTGTTTTGTGACCAAGTGTCCGAGCAAGAACTGAGCGAGGAAAGGATCGTGGCAGTTCGTGCAGGGTGGCCTTAACTTAGCAAAATTAGAAGATTTAGTAGATGTGCTTGGAATTTCCATTCTGCTGCATACTGTACTTTCTTCTGTTGCACTTTCTGCTCTTGTGACGGGAGTGTATGCTCACTGGGGATTTGAGTCAGTATGGCAAACTTCAGGTATTGCTTTTTAGAGACCTAAAGCCAGTGTAGTAACTATAGGTGTCACTAAATTCACTAAGCATTTAATTCCTGGTTTAATGAATGTAACATTTGGTTTTATCCACACATTTTTATTCTTACCTAATTGAGAACCTAAAGGATTAACAGGATGGGCACCAACTATAGTAATTTTTATTCTGATATACAAAAGGTGCTTTCAATTTGCATTTTAACTCCAGTTCTGCTTTAACACTGATAATGCACAAAGCCCAGTGATATTATTACACTTTGACACTGAATTACCAGATAAATGACTTGTCAGAGTTCATTTATGTTTCTGAATGTTTGGCAAAGAGTGACAGCTACGTAGAGCTTATAATTCAGTGATGCATTATCTCAATGAAATAAAGCAGCTTCCTCTGAAAAATATATGCAAAACAAAATCTTGGGGGTCTAGATAAGGTGGTTTTAGATTCAAAATGTGATTGTGTGACAAATAAGAGGATTAGTTCTAGAAGTCAGATAATGCCAGAGGAAAGGAGATACAGTGACTTGCCTCCTTTTGAGTGAAGAGCAGAATTTTAGATGAACATCAGGCACCTGCACTGGAAAAAGTTTTCACCCCTTTAAAATGGAGAAAGAACAAAGTTACTGATACTGTTCAAATTCAGTTTTGTGTTTTGTATATTCTGGTTCCCACTGTTTTGATATGCATGATCTCTGCACTGTGCCAATCAATGTGATGTGACTTTTCAAAATATCTGAGAAATATTGAGGATAGCAAGTAATTTAAAAAATCTGATGCTACACTGCTGCAAAATAAAACTTCTGCATTTCCAATTCAATGTCTCTTAAATGTGGGGGAGATATATTTGCATTAACTTCAGGAAAAAAAAGTAGCAAAAACTAAGGCGGACTCTGCTGCCTCTCCTGGTCCTCTTGGCATCATTTCTTGTATCAACTCAGGGTTACTTTGCCAAAACCTCCGTGTGCAATGCGCGATGTCTCGATTTTAACTTTTCTTAATTTTGCACGTTCTCAGATGGAAAAGTGAACTAAGCTGTCCTCGTTCCCTTTCAGCCAGTACTAAATGTAAGGGGAGGTCCTGTGGCAGCTGCCTGTGCAGGAGGGCAGCCCTGGAGCTGTGCAGGTGTGTGGCCGTGGATCGGACCCAGGTGGGGGAGAGCCAGGAGTGAGGACCCTCTGTGAGGGGGACCCTCTCCTCTCCCCTCACCAGCTCCCCTGTGGCCAAGCACCTGCCTGAGCCAGACCCGCTGCCTTGTTCTGCTGGCTCAGGCCCACTTTGTCACCAGGGTCTTTCCTGGTGAGCCCTGGGCTGCTGGCCAGCCCTGGCTGCCACTGCTGGACCCGCTGGGCCCTCTTTGGTCCCGTGCGGCTGCTGCCCTGCTCTCACGCTGGGCTCCTAGATCCCAGGTCTCTGCAGAGCAACCGGCCTGCGCTGCTCCTGACCCTAAGGTGCTGGCTGTTCTGCTTTCTGGCAGTAGTCGGTTTACCTTTATTGTCCTCTCTGGATGTTGCAGCTGTGATCTGAAATAAAATGTGAAAAGGTGTAATTTTGGATTGTTTTTTTCCAGCCTAGTGGTGCAACAGAATGAAACAGTACTACCAGCGCTGGTAATATTTTAGATGGCAATCTGCACCCCTTGGAATGGGAGAATAGTGCTGATTATGTTTTTTAAAAAAAAACCAGACACAGTTGCAAACTCACATTAATATCTTCTTTCACTTCTTTAGCTACTATAAATGCTCTCGTAATGCCAGATTGCCAGATACTATTAAGGCCTGATTACTGGATTTTCAGCCTTAACTATATTAATTTGCAAAAAGAATTTTATAATTATGTATATTCATCAGTTCAATTCATGAAGGACAATGTGTGGCGTACAGGAAATTAGAGCTGTGGAGATAAGAAACTCTCCCTCCTCCACCTAGCAACTGTGTAATTAGAAGTGCTCATTTAGTGGATCAGTTCTCAATTATCCGTTAAGTGTAAGTATTTGAGTTAGATATGTTCCTTTGTCTAACGTGACTGAACATAATTTAACTTAGAGTGTGTGAGATGTTGGCTACCGAAGGCAAACTGACAGATGACATTTCTTATAAATTGTATTTCCGAATATGAAACTTCGTACGTGTAGTCCATGTTTATTCTGAAAGGGAGCTGGGAAGTAAAAGGCAGAGCTAGGACTATATAACATTCTGTAGGGAATACTTCCAGGGATGTGCTGTATAGTTTCAATTTGTTATAATGAGGTTTTGTTGTAATAAATACACATAGTAAATTGCATAGGAGGTATCAGACAGGATTGATGGCGGCTATAACAAAGTTCTGTTTATGGACAAGTACATAAAAAGGATCAGATACTGCCAGTCTCTAATTCAGGTACCCTGCTTTTGGAAGAAAATCTCTCCCAAAGAGTTTGATCACTGGAAAAAAAGGAGTCCACAGTATAAACCTGTTTGTTTGTACATGGTGTGCGTTTTCTGTTTGTTTTTATTTTTTCACCTCTTGCTCTACCTATGGGTTATTTTGTGAATGTTGTCACTATCTGGTAGAGTCTGTCACTAGTCATGTTAACACTTTAAACTGTAGCAGTTGCTAATACCTTGTACTTACTTGACCAGTTTCAGTCTTCATTTTCAAATATTCTGAACACCAAATAAATGGCAGTACTGGAAGGCTGAGCTTTACTAATACAGAAGCATTTCTGCAAAGGAAGCTAGGGAGTGAATTTGTAGCATGCTCATGACTTTCATGACTTTGTCCCATACTTTTTTTTTTTTTTTTTTAGAGCACAGTAAGGGTAGTGTTACCCAAGGTAATCAAAGTAATAGGGCAGGTACAGTCTTTTCAGCTTTAGGAGAGCTTGAGCACCACTGATCTATAAAATTGGAGGCTTGTTTAAGGGAAAATGCATGAGACCTGGGCAGCTGGTGCCATGGACTGCCCTCAAGCAAGTCTGACTGATTTTGAGTGATGTGGGTTGCCTCCTTCCTTTCTTGCAGGCTCCTTCTTCCTGCAGTTCAGGCAGGTCCAAAGATGTTAATTTAGACTTCTCTTATAATCCTTATTGTCCTTGGGGACGTGTACTAATCTTGTTTAGCTGTCTGGTTGCTAATCTATTAATCTTATTTGTAAATGTGTTAAATATTGGACTGCATCTTATCTATAGCAACCTTATCACAAAATTCAGGCAACACCAGATAGAACATGAAGTGTTGGATAATGGATTTAACAAGCAAAATCAGCACCTGTGTTTCTTTTGCATATTGCATATGTATGTGTGATTTTTTTCAGAATTTTCAATGTCAGAATTTTGAACGCTAAAACAGATGTTTATGTCCATAAGGCCGACTTTTAGGCCTACAGTGAGAAAGTTTATCTTAGAAAGAAAATGCAGTAAACTGCTTATCCTTTCTCCCTTCATTACCAGTGTTGTTCTGCTGTTTATACCACCTGCTTTTTCTCTCTGGTGTTTTTGACTATTTAGTATAATCAAACTGAACTTACAGCAGCTGTTCTCAGTTGGAAAATGCTGCTTCTGTTTCAGAAGTAAAAAGCTTGTGAGTCCTGATTCTCACCCCCTAATTACATGAATTGACCTAGCAACAGATACCTCCTTACTTCATACAGAGGTACTCGTTGTACGTGAAGAGTCATGAATACAGCAGTACGCTGTAAATTCACACTGTGCCTTTCTTTACATAATACCACACTTTCAGAGTGAAACCAAGTGAGCCCGAGGCAGCGGGAGCGTGCCTGGTGTTCTGGGGGTCAGTAGAGCCT
This sequence comes from Buteo buteo, assembly GCF_964188355.1. NCBI lineage: Eukaryota > Metazoa > Chordata > Aves > Accipitriformes > Accipitridae > Buteo > Buteo buteo. Next base: position 33,342,039 of record NC_134178.1, read on the forward strand.
GCGGCAGGTTGCTGGCATTGCACTCAATGCCTCCAGTTCTGGGGCATGAATGGCAGAGGTTTGGACTCATCCCTTAAGGTGTTTATACTAGATCGCATCACATAATACAAGGACAATGTGTTTCTTATCTGCAGCTATGTAATAGCAAGGGTCTTCTGTGATGTACAAAAATACATGGACATTTTGGTTCAGAACACTTGGCTTTTTGATAAAAACCTGAATTGTGTGAAGAGACATAAAGACTGAGGTACTATTTAAACCCTGGAATTATGCCCAGTTACCATGTCCTCTGCCCCATACCCCCTCTCATCACTTAGTTTAAAACCAAGCTTTAAAAGTAGATTTATTTATTTTTTCCACACCCTTTTCATACCATAAAGGAGAATAATTAAGCTTTTTACTGGTCATTTGCTGTTGTTTTGCACAGATTTATTTCAGCTAAGTGGCTTTCAAGTGTATACAAAGAATGATAAGAGAATGTTTTACTCGAGCACTTAAACTATAAACCATCTGTCTGTGAAATGTGATGTTGGTTTCCCATAAACCTTTTTAAAAACTTACTGATTGCTTAAAAGCAGTAGGATAAAGTAGGGCATGGTGTAATACTCCTAAATAGGTTTGTCATGACTGCAGGAAGTGTGTTAACTTTGAAACTAGGCCTTCGCTTCTGCTCAGTGGATTTGTGTTTTTCACTAACATGTCCAAAGACTTACTGTATTCTATTGGGGGCGGGGGATACAAGTAAGGTGCACAAGTTCTATGCTCATCTTTATGCAATGGGTGACCCTCTCTGTTATTAGTCCTCTTGGAAACCTTTCATATGCTTTTTCTTGTCTTGCTTTGTTTCGGTGGTCTTGTGTGTACGTGTACATCTCTCCACTCTCCTCCACAGAGTAATTTCCTTTCTTGTTCCTCCAGCATGTTCTAGTGCATAAAGTCATAATTGTTTCATGATTAGAAAGTTAATGTTATTTCACGTACATGAATGCTAGGTCAAAAATGGTATTTTCAGTATAAACAAATGCATTGCAATCAGTTTAACTGCTCTTTCTGCACATGGAATGTTTTAGAATAGATAGCAATTCCAATTTATTAGATTTGTTTTAAGTCATCTTTATTTCCAAGTTGGTTGGTGATTTGATTGGGACTTCTGAAAGATTTGGTTTGCAAATCCCAGATTTTTCTCACAATTTGGGGATAGTTTAGTCATAAATGTGGCACATACTAATTCTGTATATAAACAAAATAAGAGAAATCTATGAAAATCCAGTGAAAAGAGAATGCAAAAAGGATGAAATGGCATTATCTTTAACCCAGTGGAGTAGTTGCATCATTTTCACCATACAGCTCTAATAATTGGGAGGCTTGATGCCTGGTTATGCAAAGCAGGGATGGATTTCTTTTCCTTTGGGACTATTCATTTGTATAATTATCCATCAGTAGGGCTAATCCATGATATCCGGATGTCATCATTTAAATGCTGCTTTCCATCTGGGTGTTGATGATACAAGATGTTTCATCATAAATACGTTGTCTCATTCCATGTTCTCCTACCGTAGTTACCTTCTCTAAATCTGTGTAAGATACCATGCTTCTAAAGAGTAATTCAGTGTGTGAATGTGGAAAGACTTTTTTTTTATTCTCAGAATGGGTCAATACTTGGAAGGGAGAAGTGTATGTTTATGTAGCTTCTATGAATATTTACCTTAAGAGCTCATCTGTGATAAACTTCAGATTCATGGCATTTAGAGAATCGTGGGCATGTTGCAGGTCCCTGTACCCAAGGTCATCCTTCAGAGAAGACTGAAACTTTTAAGAAGGTGGAGCTGAGCTGGAGGTCCAAGCCTCTGGATCTAGCCTCATCTGGGGTTTGGTTCCAGTACTGCTTGTTCAGCCTTGCATTCTTGGCTTGGCAAATTGGAGTTGGGATCAAAGAGACTGAAAACTTGAAAACAACAGTTATAGATAAATATTCTGTAGCCTGTGATGAGAGTTACCAAGGATGAAAGTTACTGATATGTGTATTTTAGAAAGCAGTTAGTCAAGTATCTGGGCTTGAGGGTAAGAATACTGTAATATGTAACAGCTAAGAGACAGAGGCAGTTTTCAATTCATATGAAAATATATGGTAATTCTGCAACCTTCATTATGACAATTTCACCACGGGGAAAAATATCTCATTATATGAGCATTGACATGCTTTGATTAAAATTTTAAACATGTGTGACAAGTGAAAATTTTTCTACGTTACTAGCATGTGGAGAATCTGCAGGGAGTTTGAGGACCTTTTTTAATAGATGAATAAACCTTATTTTACTAGAATTTCTTAATGAAGATGTTTTATCTTCAGTCTAAAAAATAACTTGAACTCTAGTTACCCTTACCAGAGAAGTGTGTAGATTTTAGCTTCTACAAAACAAGTCTTCATGTACTTGAAAGTACGGAGAAAACTTTTTTTTCCTTATTACTTACTTGAGATCCTGGTTGGGTCCTCACAGAAGAGTCTCAAAAGTGAAATCAGTAAATGTCTGGATAGGTTTTAATCACTGATTTAGTAAGTATGGTATGGTGTAAATGTCTGCTCATGTCTTATTGGATCACACATCACTGTCTTCTCTGGTTTGGTTTCTTCTTTGTTTGGCTTTGGCTTTTCTGGGCAGTATTTGGGCTCCTGGAGATGGCTAATGTATTGTACGTACTGAATGTATTAGTTAAACAGCGGTCCTAATGCAGTGGCATTACTTTCTTGCAGCTTAAAAGCTAATGAAAAGGGACTAAATTTTCAGCTGTTACACAGAATGGTGAAAAGAAGCCAGAAGTTTTTTAGGAGCTGGCACTGTTTGGTGAGGAGTGAAGGAACTGTAGCTGGTGTTCTGAGCAGCAGGGCTGGTGCTAGCACCTGCACTGACAGTGGTTTTACAATCAGGTATATTTTCTTCCTTGCCACCTTCCCCTCTTCATCCCCCCCAACTCACAGATTTGTGAGTTACTTGAACTTAGAGGATAATAATTTCAGTTTTTTAAAAATAAAAAAGGTTTAAATTAAATTTACAGTGGAAAAGTCTGCAGTTTAGACTTGATCATTCCAGAAAATTTATTTTTTGCCAGATAACTGTAGATGCATGGGACTGTAGTTGTAATGGGACTCTAGTCCTGATGCATTCCTGTTCTTGGCCACAGAAGCTGTCAGTAAACAGCTGGTTACAAAAACAAATAAAATGTCTCCTACATTAACCTATATTGGTCACTGTGTGTATGTGTATAATAGGCACACAGTAGTGTTACGTGGCAAAAATTTGATAATGGTATGTATTTTGAATTTTACAAATTAATAACAAAAAGCAGAATATTTCTCAGTTTCTAAAATGTAAGGCTGACACATTCCCCTCTAAGCTTACATACTCTTGCAAAACACTCATTTAATTAAAACTGTATTTTGATTGAAAAGATTTATTTTTTTTCTCTCTTTCCAAATGAGGGATTTCTGAGAATATTCAATATCTTGGGGAGAAAGAAGAAATAAATGCAAAGCAGTTGAAGGAAGTTGAGAAATATGCTGCAGTTCTGGCCCTCTCTGTAGTGTTGTGCCACTTGGGAGCTTGAGCATTGGGTAATACAAGCATAATGGCCATTAGTCTGTGGTGTCTGGCTTCCCAGTACTATAGTTAAAGCTATGGACCTCCAGAAATCCAAGATCCAAAAGCTGACTAGATGGAGCCAGTAGTGGAGTGGGTTAGTTAAGGGGAACTGAAGCCAGTTGGAAGACTTGGCACCAAATTTGAAAACTTCCTTGCATAGGAAAGCAGAGAAAATGTGAATCTGAAGAGGAGAGAGAGAAGCAGGAGAGTGAAAGATTGTTTGCAACTTAGTGTGGATCTGTGGAAACTCGATATTGTCATATTTTTCTAAAACTTGCAGGCATCCCAGAGTCAAGATAGCTATGGATCTACCAAGTGTTTAAGAGCAAAAAATAAAGCATAAAAGATCCAAGTCCCTGAATATGTCAATTCCTTGAATAGATGGCTGATACAATAAAACTTGAGGTTGAAGGTGGGAGAAGTGGCAAGAATTGGATAACTAAAGAACTCCCATCTGTCCATGAGAAAGGTGAGGTGGGATTACTTCCATGGTTCAGTAAAAGATATTCTGGAGAAGTTTAAAACTGGGGGAATCATTCATTGTGAGGCAGAACATCTAGTAGTTTCTAACACTATGTGCTTTTCTTCTTTCATTTTCTTCGCAATGGTAAGCTGTAGCGTTCGCTACATATCAAGGTGCCACGCTTAGATCACTGGTCGGCCCGGACCAGGGAAAGAGACAGATAACACACACAGTGTGAGCGCCAACTTCCGGCTTTTATTGCGCAGTTAATTCCTTTTATACTAACAAGGGGAGGTGGGGTTACAGGTACATCACAAGGCTGCGACTAACCCTCTAACTTTCCGTGACATCGCGAGATCTTCCGAACGTCGAACCCTACAGTAAGCTTTGACTTGATGTTTTAAAAAATACCCTCCCGATGCTAAAAACCCACTCTCCCCAATAACTCCATATACCTCTTTCCTGAATGCTAATAGTAAATTTCAAATCCATTATACATTTTATTAGTTATTTTTCCCGTTTTCATTTATTAACATTGAATTTCATTTGACATTTTATCACTCACTCAGTAGTATGAGATACTTCCATGCTCTGTAGTCAGCTATAGATTTGACTGTTGCAAAATACTTAGTACAATACACAGATTGTCACCTTTTACAGGCCGCAAATCTCCAAGATACTGATGCATCCCACTGACAGCCACACTCCTTTTTAGACAGGCAATGATTAACCCAGCCTCTAGTGTCTTACACGGTGCTGCACCAAGAGAGAGAATGACCCTTCCTAGAAGGACTTGATGTCCTTTGAGGGACACTACTGAAAACGTGTGTTTTCCGGTTTGTATTTGTTTGGGGGTTTTATTTATTTATTTTTGAAAGTGCAAATACACTACCACATTAACTGAACACCTGTTCATCCAAACTTGTGTACATTTTCAAAGAATTCAAATAAATTTGTGAAGTAGTTTGTTTAAATAAAAGGGGTGTTTGTTTCCAAATATATTTCATAATTCTTTTACCATAATTGCTCTCTGTTTTCCCAGAACAAACTAGACTTCTCTGTAGTTCTGTGAATCGCCTCGTGTATTAACCTTTATAAAGATTAGGATTGTGTTAGTTATATTTTGTTCCTTTTTTGCAGGATGCAAGTGGTAGGAGACGTAACTGTCTAGCACCTTGACGTTGTAGTTCTGTTACAATACCTGATTGAATTATCATCTGCTTCAGAAAATCTGTTGCACTTCGATGTTTTTGTTTAAAATCACTTCTACTGAGCTTCAGTTTGAGTAAGTTTGTCAATGATTGACTTAGATTGTGGACTTCCTGCCTTTTTCTGTAGTGAATACAAATGCAAAGATTTGGTTAGGCTTTCAACAACAATTTCAACTTATTTTTGGTGATCTGTGTGCCCCACTGAGTCTGATTAAGCTTTTTGCTTTTGCTGCATCTGAAAAGCTTCTCGTCTAGTTTGTTATGACTTAAACATTTTAATTTTTAATTTAATCTATTTCTTTCCCTTTGTATCTTCCTCATACAAAAGCTTGTTCTGTTAAGTAATAAGTACCTCCTTTACGTGGCTTTTTGATTGTGCCATCATTTTCCTTCGGTGTTTTTTGGATAGTACTTATTCTAAACCTTTAACATAGTATCTTTAGACCGTGTCCATTTTGCTCACATAAATTTACTCTTTTAGGTGATCTGTTTCATTTTTACTACATTGTTTATATATAAAACTATATATAGCTTATAGATATAGTTTACTAGATATAGTCTAGTTTAAAATATTACTGTAGTAATTTGCAGTACTGTTGCCCCTACTGCAGAAGTAATGTGACTATTGCTGCCAGCATTACAGAGTGGCTGCAGTAATTTCTGTGCAATACTTTGGTCTAACTTGAGAGTTCATTGTTTTTCCTTCTAATTCTCTGTTGAATTACTTTTAAAAGGAGTTGTTTATGATGTCTCAAAACTTGATTTCTGTTTCAGTCTCCAGTGTGCCTTTTGCTCTGCCTGTGATTGAAATCTTCCATTATTGTAGTCTTCCCCCCGGCCCAAGATTTTTGTGTGAGTAGTGGAATTGAAAAAATTGTAGGGTTTTCCCACTTTCTGGACATGGTATTGTAATCCATAGTGTTTCTGGTATGCTGTATTTGACTTTGACAGGAAAAATATCAGTTGAACTGTAGCTACAGCAACTGAACTCAGACATTAAATAAAACCCTCAAAAAGTACTAATACCTAATAATGAGGTTAGAACTAAGTAGTCCAGATGGCATTATCTCAAGAATGAGGAAACAGCAACAATAAACAGTGTAGAAGTATAAAGGATACTTTTTTTTTTTTAAAAGAAACAAACCACAAAAAACTAACAACAACAAACAAACCCCTAGTCAGATATGTCGTATGATGGATCATTCTTTTGTTAAGTAGATAATCTGACAATTGCAAGGGGGTTTGGGGGGGGGGTGTTGTTGTTTTGTTGATGTTCAGGCCTTCTAGTAGTTAATTAAATTTTGCCTTTGGTAGAGAAAAATTAAATGAAACATTTTGGAAATTAAATCTGTCAAATGGTTTGCTGTATGTTTCACATCAAGTGTATCAACTTTTCTTTTCCCCAGAGGAGGTTGAACGGACTAATTTACCTATGCCAAAACCAAGAGTAGCATCTAGAAGCTATCAGATGCTTTTGTATATACTTTAATATTAAAAAAAAAAAAAAGTGATGCTTTGTCAGTCATAATATTTTCTTGAGAAATTGTTGGAGTAGAATGCAACCCGAGAGCCGTTTTTTCGCCAGATGTATAGTTCCATTATTGCTAAGGAAAGGCAAGTAAGAGCAAGAAGCAGATAGAGCCCCAATACCACACGCAGGGAGTCCCCAGCCACGATGTTCCCAGCCAACGTGCCGGGGTGGTAAGGCTGGGGGCAGTGAGCTTTCCTCTGGTACGCAGCCTTCTGGGAGGGCCCCTTCTGAGGGTGGGAGAGTCTGCCTTGCCTCTGGTGAAACAAGCCTGGTGTTGGAGGGAGTCAGTATGTTCTTGGCTCACGATGTTGAAACTCGTGACTTCTGTTTGCTGAGTTGATCTTTGCCCTATTGAGTGACTGAAAAAAGTGATCCTTTGAGTGTATTTTACAACTGAGTAAAGCGTTCACTACTTCTAGACAATAAATCACCATTGCCTCCCTCATGCCCTGAAACTCTCTGTTAAACAGGTTGAGCTCCCTTACACTTTTGATGTGTCTCCATGCTCCCAAGCATTCTGCTTTTGAAAAAGCATCTGCCTCAAATAGGCCTGGAAACATGGGCATGAAGGTTGAATAAGGATGTCTGCTGAACAGAGTTTTACGTGTTATAGCACAGTTTAGCTGTGGTTGTTTGCTTGTGTGATGGGTTTTTTTCCTAGTCTCGTAGCAGGCCGTTGCATGTTTATCTGCTGGTGCAACTTGGGAGGTTGAGGTTTGGCTCCTGTCTGTGGTGTGTGACCTTGGGCTGTGGATGTATGAGGTTCATGATGTGGCTCCTTGAAGCTCTCCCATGGCAGGTGAGTGGAGGGTGACAGGATGGAGCCAAGGTGATGTCAGCTTTCAAGCTGCAAGACTCATGAAGGGCCTTCAGCAGGAGCAGAACATGCCTTGTTGTTCAGCGTGGGTGATGCTGCCTGGGGGTGGCCTGGCTGTTTGTCAGTTGAGCAGTATTTTACTGCTGTGGTGATGGAGGAGCAATCCATTCCAGCATAGTCCTGGACATTCCAAATCCTCCAGGCAAAGTACCACAACGAAATCACGATCTTTAGTTCCCCTGCTGCCATCTCCTTACCCTCCAAAGTCCCAGAGCACCTGCGGTGCTTGGTACTTGTTTGCCTCCCCAGTTTGCTCATTTTGCTTGCAGCCAAAACCAGTCATTTGCAGTGGAAAGGAGCAGCTGGGCCATGCTCACAAGCACAGGCAGCCCTTGGGAAACTTGGCCAGTACGGAGGGCTTGCCCTGCAGCAGAAGTGGGTTTCAAGCATTTCCAGCTAAATAGCGGGTAGCTTGCGAGTAAATGGGTTTCTTCAAACTGGAGCATCTAAGGGTATCTGATCTGCACCTGGGAAGGCCCCGGAGTCTTTACCTGGTGTTTTTCAGATGGCTCTCCTCACTGTAAGAGAAGCGCTCGAGTAGGTTCCCATATAAGTAGGACAGTTTAAATTCTTTTAGTGGTTTTAAGTACATTCATATAGCAAAGTATTAAAATTGTTAAGACAAACTCACGGATGAAGAATCCATGTAGGGTTAGTTAACATAGAAGTGTGGATGTAATGTCTGATTGAGGAAGTCCTGAAATTATGGATTACTTGGTCAGGACAAATACAAAATTATATTACTGTCTACATACTTATTTTTTAAGCATTTGCTGTTGGCTACCAATAGGCAAAGGATATTGGGCTAGGTTGTCTGTATTCTGACCCAGTGCAACCATTCTTTTGTTCTTATGTACAGGCCTATTACAGATGTTTTTGCACTTTCCCGGCCTTCAGTTTCACCCCAGCAATTGCAAGTTGTAGATAGTGTAGAGGGTACAAGAGAAACATTTGCCTATGAGAAATAGTTGTCTAATTTTAATTTCCAAGGTGAAATAACTCAGTGGCACACCATTCTCCTAGGTTTATTAACAAACCAGCCTGTTGAAAAGCCTTTGCGACAGCTGCATCATTAGACCCTTTGGCAAAACCCAGCAATTTTTCTTTATGGTAACAGTTTGACTCTTGTTGCATCAAAGCTGAACTTCAAATACCTGATTGCTTGCCAAGTCTTGTATCCGTCTGGGCAATAGGACAGCCTACAGAACTAGCTGTTGTCTGGCATGTAAATACTTGGGTTTTAACCTTTGCAAAGTTTGCAGTGCAAAAATCAAAGTGCAGAAGTTTTGTCTTGACAAATGCAATTTTTGTCAGTGCTAAAAATCGATGTAGTTTCACCTGGGCAAAACTGGTGTAAATTGGTAGTTGAATGAAGCCCATTACCCCATTTGTCCTGTAGTTTCTTTTCTGCTGTTTGCTTCTTTCCTTGTTCATGGAAGGTTTCAGATTAATATCTATGGTTCATTTAGCAAGGAAGGTGTGTGCATTTTCTTTCTTTAAAAAAAAAAAAAAAAGCTCTCTGTCAGTACCATGCCCCCTGAAGACAGAGGCTTATCTGTGAAACCTCCTTACAATTATTGTGTAATGAATTCCAACCAGTTCATTAAAAGTGGAAATCACCAAAGAGACCTTTTAGGGCTAATCATGTATGCTGTATGGTTCAGTCTAAGTACAGTGTAATCTGAGCAGGCAGATAAGACCTTGTCTCTGTGGTAATCTTTTAATATTGTTCAAAGTGTTAAAAATAGGCTGAATGTAAAATTTCATATAATTCTCATAAAGCTACATTGAATGAAGTGTTTCATTTTTGATTTGGGTAAAATCAACTCTTGTCGACAAGCCAGTTTGCCTGACTTAGTGAAATGCTTAGTTATCTATGTACCTCATCATATTTGTGGCAGGTTGAATAACACTCACAAAAAAATTGTACTTACTGTAGAAGTTGGCATAATTGTTTTCTAAAATAAAATAATTTCCCATATTGCAAACTATTAATTAAAATTTTCACCATCATCTTCACATACTTTTTTCTGTAAATGACTGAAGAACTGGACTTGCTATTCAGGCTACTCATAAAACTTAGAGTCCATGAGCTTATAGGTACTAGGCTGAAATGCATCATCTCACAGGGAATATTCAGGTGTCCGACTTGAGATACTTATCTGACTTAACTTTTCTCCTTACCTCCCACATTTCAGAAGGGATGAAAATTTGTGTTGCCCTCTTGAAAATTTAATTAAATTTTTATATGATGACAGTTATGATATTTCCATGATAAGATTATCATGGATAAAAGAGGGAACAGTAAGACAGTTTAATCTTTGTTCTTGATGGGGGTAAGTGTGTCTTTTTTGGGGCATGGGGAGATTATGGAATCTCAAAGGTGTGCAAAAGCTATGGGGAAAAGCAATGGAGTTGAATATGAAACAACATACTAAAATCCAAGACTAATGGCTACTACAGTGAATCGAATATTTGTGCTCATTTCTAGTTCTAAACTGATTTCAACCATGCAGGAAAATTACCTGCTTGCCACTGCTGACTTTTCAGTCAAAGTGTTTATTCAAGAAACTCATTTGTGTTGAAAATAAATAAATAAAACATGAGTGAATATTTTGCCCACTGTAAATATGTTTTTCGAAGTCTCTTACAAAGGCATTTTTCATTGTTGTTTTGCCATGGGAAAAAAAATATGACTTTTTGCTGAAAATTGAAATATTTAGACACAAATACTAGGTTGGTGCCTAATGGGAATTGTAGCTACTGCCTCAGGCCTGAGTCCTCATTTGTACATACACTTGCTCTGTCTGTCTTTTCCCACCGCCTTCCCTTCCGGCACACACGAGTGGTGTACCTGCTCAGGTTGCAAATTGAACACTAGCTTTCTCCCATGGTCCAAAAATGCAGCTCTGAAAATGTGAATGGGAGGAATCAAAACCAAAACTTTCAGTGAGGTACAGTAAGAACCAAATACCTTGTTTGAAAATCAAAGTATTTTTTTCCAATGGGGAAGAAGGGGAAAATTTTTTGAATATTTTCAAGAAGGCGAAGTGGAGATGCACAAGAACTGTGGAATGTAATTTATAAGTTGCTGTTAACAGAAATGGTTATGCTTCCATCTGTTATGCTTTGGTGACCCTGTCCCCAAAATAGTATCAGACATATATTGGCACTGAGATGATGAGGATGACTTTAAAAAAATAAAATCATAAAATGCTATTACACATCTCATTACGGAGAAGCAAGGGTAATAATCTGCTCTTCTGCTTCACATATCCATTTATTTTAGAAAATTTTATTTTCTTTCCCATGTTTTTCAAAAGCAATAGTTGAATAGTGAGGTCTGAGCAGAGTGAGTAGCCATTACTGCTTGTCAGAATGGATTATGGAAGTACCTATTGAGGCATAACGTCCAGGCACTGTTTTGCTTTATAATATTTTTTATTATATCACAGAATCATTACTACATTCTAGCTTAAAATGAGTCTCACTCTTTTTGTTGCTCAGGAATTCAGTGTGATAACAATTAGAAACAGTCATCTAATTGCAAGCTTAAACATCCAGGGTAAATTTATACCCATTTCTTCTCATGTCAACACAACACATCCAGGAATCCTTTTCACTGTCCCCAGTGGTGTTTAATTCATTTTAATTTATTTGTCATTGATATCTAAATACAGTATCTCAACCTTCATTTTGAAAACAAGTATTCTTCTTGTGCAGACTTGTGAAGTGGGCTTATATTGTTGCAGTTCTGGTAGATCTTACTTTATCTCTTCCCACTTGAATAAATACTCCTTCTACACAGGTGACTGGAATTGAGGGCTTGTATGAAAACTGTTCACGTCAATACATACTACAGTGGGAATAATTTCCTTACCTCTTCTGGAAGTTATTTAAACTGTGCATCATATGATGCCATTGGCCTCTTCACAGACATGGTGTGTGTTTATGCTGTGGAGTAACCTTGCTCTTGAGTAAAACACAAACTTTTCTCCAGCTCTGATTTTATAACCTTGCTCTTGAGTGAAACACAAACTTCTCTCCAGCTCTGATTTTATAATAGAAATGCATGTTTTCAGTCTCCAAGTAACCTTGTAAATACCTTTGCGTGATTTGGTACTTTAAAATCTAATTCTTTATTATTCCAATCTTCATCTCATTCATGTTTAAAATTCCAGTCCTTTCCTTTGAGTGTTCCTCCCAATTTTGTTTTCCAAGAAATTTCATTGCAGCTTGTCCCGTATGCCTAGATGATTCGTGAATATACTAAATAACATCAAGTACTTCAGAAACTTCACTAGGTGGCTTCCAGCATTATGAATCTTCAAAGGAGCATGTTGTTGTTTTTCCTTTAACTAATTTGCTATTCACTTTAAGGATCTTGTACTAATACATATAATCTACATTTCAGTGATGAAGCTTTTCTTAGAATTTTTTTTTTTTCTGATGAAAAATCTAAGTTTATAGTTTGGACTGCAGAGGTTTTGTCTGAAAAACTGTTCATGTATTGTCCTATTTTTACCTGCCCCCCGCCCCCGCCATGCTTTTCTTCTTCAAAACTTGTTTTTAAAGCTTTCTGGGCTACTGAAAATCAGATTGCCAGCCTGACTCACACTCCTTTCCCTGCTCTCACCTGCTTTCTTGCATTGTTGATGTTATTTTAGGATGATGCTGTTTCACTAAATTTATTAAAAACTAATCTTTGGTCTACAATTTTATGCACTGTTGTGTCTGAATTTGTGGGTGTGGAGTTGTCTGGTCAGTGTGGTGTGTTTTAAAGTTTTGCTTGCGCATCAGTTTTGGAATTACTTATTTCTATACTTCTTCCCCCCCGCCCCCATTCCCCTTTTTCCTCCATGTTCAACATTATCTGCATTGAATGTGTTACAGAGCATTTTATTGTGTAGCTTCCATACGTTATCTTTAATTAATACTGCTTCAGCATTGTGCATGTTTACTTAGGCTGAATAATTTTTTGGCTTCATTTGTAATGCACAGTCTAACTCAGTCTGACTATCTGCAATTCTTGCTCTATTTGTACTTCTCTTCACCTTTAAGACATCATATTCTTTGGTAAGTCCTTTTCTCTGTTGCTTTAGAAGAGTTCTGTATATCTAAGTATTCCATTAGTATTCCATTTCACAAGTGAAGGAGTACTTGCTTGGGACACCCATTCCAGGCAGTGCTTGCACCTTTTTGTCTTAATGAAGTGCAGAATTTCCTCTGTGCTTTGAAGTTCTTAGTCCTCTTAATACAGTTTCTCTACCTTTATCCAAGTTTCCCTTTTTGAAACAGTGGTTCTTGATGCAGCCTTTTTTTATGCTTCTATTGAAGTTGATTGAATTGGATTTTAATCATTCCAGCTGTAGGAACTCTGTACAATGCTTTTCTATTTTTAACTTTTCATAAGTGATGAGGGCATTAAGAATAAGGGCAATAAAATTATCAGTTCAAAACACTACTTTTCAAGAAACTATTTCTTGAAAGTGTCCTAGTATGTCAACAACAATTCAAAAGATGGATTTTATTCATTACATTGCTATCAGGTACTGAATGTTTTGGGTGTTATGAGAGCTATTTTGAAAACAAAAAGATACATTTTTCAGATTGTGCCCTATTTCTTAAGTTGTTTTTTTGTAAACAATCATGTAATTAGACTTCTGGAAATCCATAGATATAGATAGTCAGTATTGAAATATTTAAAAAAAAAGTTCATGCAGAAACAAATAGTGAGCTAAATTTTATTCTGACTGTAACCACTGAAATGGGGTCAGGCTGACTTCAGTGTAACACGTTTCATGGGGGATTCTTTTTGTAAGTACTAAGTCATGGAGGTCCCAGGACTGAGAAGACATGAATGACTGATGCTTAGCACCTCGTTCAGTGGCTGGAATGAAATACCTTTTGTTGTGCAAAGTTACCTCCTGTTCCTCGACTTCGACTCAAGTCCTCTTGTTCCTTCAGCTTTCAAAATACAGAAGGCAAACCTGTATGATCAAAGTGCACACATCAGCACAGTGTGGTTTTCATGTACAACTGGTTTTCGTGTTTTTTTTTCCTTAATTCCTGACCTTCCTCCTTATGACTGACTTATGTAAGAAAAAAAAGGAATAATGGAAGACTGTGTAGTATGTGAGGAGAGTGAGGGGGAACGTTGCTGTCTGTGTGTTTGGGAGTTGAAAAATCCCAAAATGCCTGAGCAACAGTAGCAGGGAATATCCTCCATGAATTCATATTTCATGCTTTTGGTTTTTAATGGCAAAACAAATAAGTCTACCAAAATTGAAATCTTGTCTTTTACATTTTAAGTACTGATATCTGGACAACTACGCTAAACTTTGTAAGAGTGGGTTGTCACTGCTGATCTCTCCTTGACGATTCTTTATCTTGTCAATAGAGATAAATTGCAGTTTCTCTTGGTACTTCCGAGTTTGAATCTGGTGTTGCTAAGCCACATACTGCATTCAAATTATGCCTGGTTTTCAACGATGTTCACAAGAACAGGCTTTTTTACTTGCCCTACACAGCTTAAAGTTTCTCCATCTCCATGTTTTTTTCATTCCATCTTTTTGATACTTGCAAGACGGTATTGCTTTTTCAGTTCAACCTAACAAGAACCTAGTCATGACCACAGGCTGTGGCTGAGGGTTGGTGAGGATATGAGGACATCTTGCCATTTCTGCTGCCTTCCATGCTTACAGTGCTCACCTGTCATGTGGATTCTTCAACAAGCTTCCCTGCCTAGTTAGATGTGGCATCCTCCTCCGCCTGTGTTTTGGAAGAGCAGGGAGACATCATCTGTCTTACATTGGTGAGAACTGGTGTTCACTGAGGTACTGCTTCACTCCCACCAGGGAGTGCAATTTGTTTTTCTGTGAAGTATACTGATGCATAAAGAATGAGTCGTACATGCTGGGTGTGTGGAAGAAATGTAGTATGACAGTGGGCAGGGCTTTTTTCCTTTTAATCTTGTAGGGTCTTTGACATAATACTGGTATAATATTTAGTGAATCCTTATGATGGGAAAAATACTGACAGCAGTCTTATTAAAGTCACTGTCACTTCACCCTTTATGACTGAAGGGCAATAAAGTGAAGTGCAGGTTTCATGTGATTTGCTTTTCTGATATTTTTTGTTTGTGTAATGGACAGAGTTGTAATAGAGATGGTAGTTCTCCACTAGAAAGAAAAAATAGTCAAAAGCAGGGAATAACAGTCTTTTAAAGTACAGACTATGTAAGAATTGTTAGAAATGTTGTGTTCTCCTGAATAAGAGCTGACAATACTCAAACAGAAGTTTTCTAACATGGGGAAGGTCAAGGATGTGGATCAGAACCTGCTTCTACAAGCTTAGTCTCGGTCCAGGCTAACTGTAACCTGTTTCTTGCAAAACTGAAAATATGAGGATGTTCACCAAGGGTTTGGGCTTTCTGTCATTTAAATTACTGAGCTTAACTCATGTGTCCATTTTTCTCTGGTAGCCATTAATTAGGTTTAATTCTTTGGATTATACCTGGAGATTTTGTTTCAGTGCTCACCAGTTGGCTTAGTAACTTAGGGGAAGTTACATCCAGATAGTCTAGATGCCGTTTAGGAGTGGGCCATGTATGGGGTTTGATATTACCAAAAATACACAGCTTTTTCCTGAATTTCTTGCCTCCTGTTGTATCAAGTAGGAGTTTGAAGAGAAGAGCTTTATTCAGTTGTGTTATTTCGGTATCATATTTGAGACTGGAAATGAGCCAAAGGATTTTTTTTTTTTTTTTTTGAACAACATAGGATATAACTTGTGGGAATGAATCATCATCTTCCTGTGTTTCTTTTTTCTCAAAGCAAAGAATAATCACAGAATTGTCTAGTCCACCCTCCCTGCTCAAGCAGGTTGCCCAGCACTGTGTCCAGTCTTCAAGGATGGAGACCCTGCAATCACTCTGAGCATCCTGTTTCAGTGTTTGGCCACCCTCACAGTAAAAATGTGTTTTCTTGCATTCAGATGGAATTTCCGGGGTTTTAATTTGTGCCCGTTGTCTCTTCTTCTGTCACTGGACACCGCTGAGGTGAGTCTGGCTCCTCCTTCATCCCCCCTCTAGTGTTTGTACACATGGATAAGATCCCCTGAGCCTGCTCCTCTTGAGGCTGGGCAGTCCCAGCTCTCTGGGCCTCTCCTGGTATGAGAGATGCTCCAGACCCTGCATCACCTCTGTGCCCCTGCACTGGACTTGCTCCAGTGTGCCCATCTCCCTCTTGTACTGCAGAGCCCAGGACTGGACACAGCATGCCAGGTGTGTCTCACTGGTACTGGGTAGAGGGGAAGGATCACCTCCCTCTGCCTGGAGTGAAGAGAGACAAAGAATGTGAGGAAGCATATTTTTAGGGGGAAGAAAAAAAAAGAAAAAAAATTCACACAGTCTAAGTGTGTGAGAATCCAGCTGTTTCAGAACTTGGACAAACCACTTTATCATCCTATTCCCCATTTAAAAAAAAAAAAAAAAAAAGGAAGGGATGGACAACCCTATCATTTTATGATTGACTTTATTGCGCTACCTCCTCTGAAATACCTGTTCTCTCAGAATTTCTAATCCGTTTATCCCTGCAGCATTTTTGTATGAAAGATACATAAGTGTATCCTGAGACTGCATAATGTTTCCAGATGGATTACTAAAGGCATGCAGTAAGCCTGTTTCATGGGGGAAGCAAGGCTGGCTAATCAGTTTCTTTAAAACCCATTCAGTAACCCCTGGAGTTTCACTTGCCTTTGGGCACCTGTATGTGACCTCCTGGAGAAACTTCAATGTGTTGTGTATTCTGCACCTGCTAATATGTTAGCAGCTTCCACTTTAGTGGCTGACAATGTAACTCCTTTTAAGTAAAAGTGAAAATTGATTTTCACTTAACAAGTAAATCATATTCTTAAAAAGTATTTAAAATCATTTTGTTTCTAGTGCTACAACTGCACAAACAGTATCTTGAAGAGTGTAACTGGCCATACTGTCTGCGCACTGTCTGCCAATTTTTATTTTATCATGTCGTA